>NC_051081.1:38098182-38435682 GCF_004664715.2 Peromyscus leucopus
TCCCCTCCCTTTCTGCCAAACCAGAGCATTCCCAGTGAGTCGGCTTCCCTGGGGGTGGGGGTGGGGAGTGATGTGTGGTCCACGCTGTGTGTGTATGTGCTGGGAGGTGGGGTGTGGATTACAATCTCTCTCTGCCTCTGCCCTGGCCTCCACACCATCTGCCAGTGGGGCCCGGACAAGCCCTGAATACAAACCTCAGTGCATAAAAGGTCCTGGGGGAGCTGTTTAAAGATACAAATCTTGGCTGCAGCCCAGGAGACGCAGAATCAATAAACACTGGTATGTCTGAGGGTCTGCCTATGAGATGAACCCTCAGGGACCCGGGAGTCCTTGGATCACAGGCTGATCCGGACTGGGACTTCTGGGGCAGAAGCTGAGAGAACCACTATGTCTGTGTGCAGAGAGAAACCACACATAGGACATCAGGCTGACTCGTGGGTGTAGCACATACCTCTAAGGCCCAGATGGCCCAGAGGACGCCTGGAAGACCCCCAACGGAGCAGAGGGGGGCCAGGAGAGGCTGGATGGCACGCAGGCCTATTTCCAACAGTGCCAGGGTCCCCTTCAATGGAGGAGAGACAGGATGCTCTCGCTTGACCATTACCAACTCAGCTTTGTGCCTGACTAGTGTGAGGATTCATCCAGGAGGATGAGGACATTCTGCACCATAGGCCTGAGTGCAGAGGTCAGAGCACTCTTAGGAACAGTGGCCGCGTCGTTAGAGGTCACTGTGATACTGACAAGCTGGATGGGCTACCACAGGATATGTAGGACAGGCATGGGGGGGGGCGGTTTCAGAGGGCAGGTTAGGAGCCATTCTAGAAAAAGTATCCAGGAAAAACCTGCTAGAAGCCAAGTGAGAAAAGAAAAAAAAAATCCTAGGGGGTGTGGATGAGGAGAACTCTGTGTGTGTGTGTGTGTGTGTGTGTGTGTGTGTGTGTGTGTGTGTGTGTGTGAGAGAGAGAGAGAGAGAGAGAGAGAGAGAGAGAGAGAGAGAGAGAGAGAGAGAGAGAGAGAGAGAGAGAGAGAGATACAGGCTCTTCCATCCTGAGCCCCTAAAGTACCAGTCAATAAAAACAAAACCGCTTTCCCTGGCCCTGCGCATCAGGATTCAACCGGGAGCAGTGATGAAGAGGACCACACAGACTTTCAGACCCCGGACACGGAACAGCTTAGCCGGCATGTTTTAGGATAATAAAGGAATCTAATGGAGAATGCTTCCTTCCCCCAGAGCTCCGATTAAACTCCGGAATATGGGTGACACGTAGGCTGCCGAGGACACGGCGGCGGCGGCGGCGGCGGCGCGGTTAGAATTCCGCCAGCAAACATTCTAAAATATTCATGAAACACGGGACCGGGCCTGACTGTTAACACGGCGACTGGTTCCCTCCAACGGAGTGACAAATGGGCACCAAGCACTGTCATCTGTCCCTTTGATCTCTCCGGGTCCCACCAGGAGCAGAGGGTGGGTGGGGGGGCGGGGGCGGGGGCGGGGAGGCTAGCGGGGGGCGGGGCGGGGGGGGTAGGAGAGGTCTTCCTGGCGGCTTCCAGGGCTCCCTCGTAAGAGAGTAAGAGAACCAACAGGAGATTTCTTCGGACTATGGGGTTGAGTCATGGATCCTTCCCCTCTCTCTCCATCAGTGAGAGAGTGGGGACCTCCCACACCGCACACTAACCTTTGTGAACACAGCATTGTTATATACACAAATCTCTTGCCAGGGCAGGGCAGGAAAAGGAAAATGTCTTAGGAAAAAAAAAAAAAAGCAGCAGCAAATTGGCCTTTGAGAGAGAATAGGAGAGAAAACGAGGCGACGAGATCCCGACTGCTTGGGTGAGGCGCCTCACTGGAGTGTCTCAGCCACGCTGAGAGGGGAAAGCACCCTGCAAAATTGCTGCAGTTTAACAGGGCGGCTAATTAAAAGGAGCGACATGAAAGGCCTTTTTCTCTCTAGTCTGAGTTTTACATCTTTCTGTGCGGGGCATCAAAAGTATGACAACATGGGAGGGGGGGGGGATGGGACAAAGAGTTATATCCCCCCCCCCAACAACGAGAAGTGGCAGAACAAGCCACCGAATCGGTGGTCTGGTAGCCTTCCGTCCGGTGTGCGTGGCTGAGGGGTGGCTTATTGAGGCGGGGGTCACAGGGAGGAACGAGACACCTACCGGTGTGTGAAGAGTGGAGTCTAGGCTAAATGGAGTGCCAGGTGTGCTAAGAGAGAGATGTTCCTCATGGCCAAGGGGCTGCAGGGCACTGAAAAGAGCAGATACCCCAAGCACAGGAGACTATCTGCCCCCCCCCCCCAATCACATTGGCTAAGTGACTGTTTCCTGAGGTCATCCCATGATCCATTGTGTGTGTGGGTGTTTGTGCATGTGTATGGGGAGTGCGTGTGTGTAGAGGCTGGAAGTCAACCTTTGTGGGGTTTTCTCAGAACAGGTTGTTTTTCAAGACAGGTTCTAAGGTTGGCCAATTAGACTAGGCTAGCCAGCCAGGTAGCCCCAGGGTAGCCTTGTCTCAATCACTGGTAGTTCAGGCAGATGTATCACCATGAATTCTGGGGTTCAAACTCAGGTCCTCATGCTTGTGGGGTAACCACTTTTTCCACTGAGAGCGCCCCCCCCCACCCCCAGACCACAGTATGTTTTGACAGCCGACAATCTTTGGAACGAGGTAGGGGCTGGAGAACAGTCTCACCCTGGGTATAGAATTTCCTTCTGTGGGGGAGGGTGGATAAAGGTCTTTGGGAACCTAGACAGCAGTAATGGTGACCTAGTCACCCTGAAAGTTCTACACATGCTGGATGAGATGCTTTCATTTTATGTGGAGTTTATCAACACTGAAAACACACCCAAGGTTTCCTGAGGTCTCTGTCCATGCCTGAGTTCTACTTAACAGTGTATTCGAGAGTTCCCCTGGCAATTCCCAAGCCTGGTGTGTGTGTGTGTGTGTGTGTGTGTGTGTGTGTGTGTGTGTTCCTAGAAAGGTCAGTTGTCCCCGTCCTGTCCCACACAGTCAGCCTTGGCTGGCCAAAAGGTTGAAGAAGCCTATAGGGTCACACGGCAGCCATCACCTCCAAAGGCCACCAGGCATGGTTCTCAGCGGCATATCCTCCAGGGCTCTGCTTGGTCTAATTTTAAACTCTTTCCCATGGCAAAGCCACTCCCTCTCCTGAGAGGGGGCTGCAATTGCTTAGAAGTCCATTTCTGGGAGGGTGGCTGGTAGCTTGGCATTGTCTTCTTCCTGTTACCCCTGGAAGCCACCCAAAACCCCCACCCCTGCTCCCAGTTATCTATGGGCTCCTCCCCTTGGTGAGCAAGGTCACTAACCCCAAAATCTGGGCAGGCTGGCAGGGGTGGGGAGCAGGGGAGGAGAAAGGGAGGGGTACATAGATAGCTTTGGCAGAGACGGAGGCCAGACCCTTCTGTGGGGTTCGAACGGAGCCATCCCCTGGCCTTGGACTCCTTGGGGCCGCCCCCTTCCTGTGGCTGTGCAAATGTTTAGTTTCACCTCCATGCGGCCACCAGCAGCCGGCAGTCCATCTGTTAACACGCTGGCCAGACCGGGGCCTGGTGGCGTCGAAGTGACCCAGAAGTAGGTCTAATCCTCCCTTCTAAATGTGCTTAATACCATTGATAATCTTGTCACATAAATCTCCGGGTTGGTGGTGAGCTGCAGCCATCACCACCGGACTCCAAGAATCTTTCAGGAAGAGATTCTGCCTCCTCCTGCCATCTATCTCCAGACCCATCTCAGGTGCCGGGCTGCCGAGAGCTTGGGACAACCGCCCTGACCTTTCCGGGCTCACCTCCCAGAGCAGCTGCTTGCCCATTAGGCCAACTAAGCCCCGGTTATTCCCTCATTCCTGAGCTTTGCCGGGGGGCCTGCTAGGCATCTTTGGCACTGTGGACTCCTCTCAGGGCTCTATCTTTTGTGGAGTCTGGTACCATAGTTAATTCCATTGTTTCAAAGGCTGGGAGTAACTTTTTTTGGTGATGGTGGTATTGGTGTGTGTGTGTATGCAGGGGCACATATATGTGTAAGTATGTGTGTGCAGATCAAAGTACAACCTCAGATATTCTTCCTCAAGCATTGTCTACCTTGATTTTTTGAGGCGGGGGGTATCACCGGCCTGGAACTTGTCAGGTAGGTGAGGGTAGCTGGTCACTGAGCCCCATGGATTTATTCTTCCTGGTTCTCATCTCCAGTGCCAGAATCACAGGTATGTGCCACCATATCGTTTTTTCTTTTTCTTTTTCTTTTTTTTTCTTAATGTGGGTTCTGGGGACCCAATTCAGGTTCACATCCTTGCAAGGCAAACACTTTACTGACTGAACCATTCTCCCAGTCTACTTTCTAGACAAGACACTGTTCCTCTCTCACGTTCCCTGGCCCCTAACCCTAGCGACTCTTCATGGTACATCAAAAGCTTGGCTTCAGTCGGGCCAGTTTGGAGTGACCAATGCCATCAAAGACTTGGACAGAGGTCACTGTCCATCTCTCCCTCCAAAGATACTAACGTTACGACATCACTTCCAAGACTTAAATTATCAGTGTGAACACTGGGTAACAACAATGCTATCTAAATGCCGGCCACCCCACAACCAGGGTGCCTGTGCTCTAACCCCTGTGGGCAAACCCGTGTGTGTGTGTGTGTGTGTGTGTGTGTGTGTGTGTGTGTGTGTGTGTGTGTGTGTGATGCCTTTAGGGCATAATGCACAGCTGTGCTGGCCAGCCTTCAGTGACTAGAGAACAAATACCCTGTGCGCAGCAATAATACGCCTGCCCTACTATGGCACTGGGTTCAGCAGCAGCTGGGTAAACAAGTGAACTGCAGTCTAATTCCATGCCCAGACTCCAGGAGCACTGGGCAAAGACACACCACAGATGCTAGAAGCCGACAGGAGTCTGCGTGGCATCCCATATCTTCTGCAATAGGCCCTTAAGGCCTGGCTGACATTTGGGTCCAGTTTCCTCCAGGCAGGTGTGTGGGCATGCCAAGGCTTTCTGCACCACGGAGGACTCACCCTGGATCATGGACAGGCTTCCTCTGGGAGCTGGGCAGTGAGCAGCTGGACACGCGGGGACAAATTGTAATGGGGGAGTGTCACGTCCACAGACTCACCACATTTCTTCTTTTCATTTCCTTTTCATTCCAATGTGACAGAGAGGCACAGATGGTAGCAAAGAGATTTTATTGTGAATGACCACAGCAAAAAAAGAGAGAAGCGTGGCCAGCGTTTGGAGGTTCGGCTTGACCCGTGTGGTGTTTTGATTTCAAGAACTTCCTTGGTGGCTCTTCCAATTTGACTGGGCATCAGAGACTATCCACGTCCATTTTCTTTCTCTGGCACAGCAAGAAATCCCACCGAGGGCTTGCTGTAAATGGAGGCCACGCGGAAGTCTCACCCCCCACCCCCAGTCCCTGCTCTGTTCCCTTTAGTAGACTCTGGATACAGAGGTGACGCACGAGCCCTTGGCATTTCCTGAGGGACGCTGCTGTGGGTAGTGAGGGGTATCTGCGAGGGGTGCAGTTTTCTGTTTTAATTGCCCTTTGGAAGGCCGCCAAACTGGAGTCCATATGGTCCAGGAAGCAGGCACACAGTCTGTAGGAAGCCAGTGAAAACATTCCACGTGGAGGGAAAGGTTGAAGGTGTTTCATTTCCACACAGCGGTGGGCAGGCCTGCGGGTCATCTGCTCTGGGCCTGAACTCGCAGGCCCCACTCAGGAGCCCCACTTGGGTATGATCATTTCCTGAGGCTGCAGTAATGAAGGACCACAGATTGGGTGCCTCCAAAAGCAGAGCTCTGTTCTCTTATGGTTCGGGGGTGGGGGTGGGGGGCAGAAGTCCAAAGTCTAAGAGTTGGCTAGGCTAGATTCCTTCCCAGAACTCCAGAGAAGAATCTTTCTTGCTCTTGGCTTTTGTGCCTCTTGTTAATTCCTGGACTCTAGCCTCTGCCTCTGGCTTCACACGGCATCTTCCATCAGCTACTACTACACAGCCAACCCACTTGTACTTTCTTACAAAGCCTATCCTTGCATCAGGACCAACGGCCAGTTAAAGGTGATACCCTCACCTTAATCAGACCTGTCAAAGCCCCACCTCTAGGAGAAATGTGTGAAGGTGACCCTTTGAGAGGTGACGAGCAGTGCTGAGGACAGTGAGGGACAGAGCCCTTCTGGTTTTCACAGCTAAGAGGAAGATGGGCCTGACCCCTGAGCCAGGTGAGCAGGGGTGGGGTGGGGGGTGCCCTGAGGTCACAGCTAAAGAACCCAGGTGGATGGGTATTGAGAGGGCACTGTTTAATCTACTACAATGTAGCAGGCTACCACACGGAGAGCATTTTAACACCCACGCTCTGATTTGTCCTTCACTGAGTATTTCGAAGAGGAGTCAAATTTCCTTGGAACGGGGCCCATCCTAAAATACAGCAACCTCAGCACACCCCTGGGTGAGGCAAAAGGCGGGTGTAACGGGGTGTAGGGCTCCCTCCACGCATTCAGGGAAGGTCCCCAATGGTGAAAAACAACCCAGGCCGCTGGCAAAGCTGTTACCGGTCCACCAAACCTCTCACCCCGTTCCCTTGAGCTACTGGGACTTTGGGCCCTCTCACCTACTCCTAGCTGAGTGTTGGGGGCTTAGAAATGTTAAATAACAATAATAATAATAACGCATCTGAGTGTGACGCTTTAATAGCCAATCTATCATTTTCCTACTTTATTTCGGAGACTTTAAGAACGGTGCCCTTCCTGCACAAAACATCAGGGGGCATTTATATTAAAAAATGAAACTAATTAAAATGTTTGAAAACCATAAACCACCCCACCATAAAACAGCAGCAGCCCTATTTTTCCAGTCTAAAAAGATTTTTCTTCCTCATTTTGTGGTCTGCTCGGATGAGCAAACTCCTGGAGTGGGAAGGCTGGAGGAAGAGCGGGAAGCAGAGTCGATCCCGTATGAGGCCTCTGGTGAACGCTGGCACCAAGGAACAGCTCCATGCTTTGATGGTACCATAGGGGTGGGTGGGTGTGCGTGTGTGTGTGTGTCCCCACTGTATGAAGTGTCTCTATGCTACAAGTGAGGTCATTCTCTAACACTGAAGTTGACTTCATACAAGTCCCACCCAAACAGGCCAGCTGTGCGCACCTGCTAAGTGAAGTAACTATGAAGGCTGGCCGAAAACGTGAAGGAAGAAAGATCCAAGATGGTGGGAGGGGAGACAGGCTGAGCTGGGAGATGAAGACCAGGATGAAGACCAGCCAGAAACTAAGAAGGACCAAAGCCGGGCCAGGCTGTACTTCAGTATAAGAGATAGCTGATGCCGTCCTGAGAACCTGAGAAAAGTCACCAGGTTGACTGGATGTTTTCCATTTTCTCATATGTTAGTCTGTTTTTTTTTTTTTTTTTTTTTTTTTTTTTAAAGGAATTTATCCACAAGGTGAGATCTGTGTTTCATTTGCAGTGACTACCATCACCAGCATATATTCTCTACTTACCGTTGGCCCAGAAATAGGCTAGACTTTCTGCCTGGCATTTCTTGAACACCCTGAGAGGTAGTGTTATTGTTGTTCTCAGTTTAGAGATGAGCAAGATGAAGCCACAGGATGATGCAGCAACCAACCAATGGCAGGAACCCTGGACTTCCTGACCCGACAATCTATGTTCTCCTTGGCACATGCTCTGCCTCACATCTTTCTTGTGGACACACACCTGCTCCAGATCACTTGTGCAAGAGCTGGTGTGTGCGGCTGATGTCCAGCTGGGAGAGAGAGAGAGAGAGAGAGAGAGAGAGAGAGAGAGAGAGAGTGTGTGTGTGTGTGTGTGCGCGTGTGTGAGCACATGTACAGGCAGAGGTTAGAGACAAGGCAGCACAAATCTATTCATTGGGATATAAAAGGCTGATGAAAGCCAAGAAGGAAGCCGGGAGACTCTCTGTCCCTTCGGTGAGATGCAGTGGGGGCCTGAACTATGCGGCAGGGGAGTAACTAAATGGATGATGGAATGCAGAGATAGTGGAAGGTGGCCTTTTGAGAGCTGATGGACAGTAAGAGAGAGGGAAGAGTTCAAGTGAGATGTCTTCTGAATTACACAGCCAGCTGGGTGGTGGGCCTGGCCCTT
Organism: Peromyscus leucopus; assembly: GCF_004664715.2. Taxonomy (NCBI): domain Eukaryota; kingdom Metazoa; phylum Chordata; class Mammalia; order Rodentia; family Cricetidae; genus Peromyscus; species Peromyscus leucopus. The sequence goes on from NC_051081.1 coordinate 38,106,301, forward strand.
GAGCCAGGCACACAGTGGGAAATCTAGGGTGAGATGTAGAGCTTGACTCTGGGCATTTGACATTGGAGGCCTCAGGTAAACACCAGGGGAAAGAATCAGAAACTAGAGGAATGGGCTTTGAGGGAATGAGTCTGAGTTCCAATCACATTTCTCACATTTTATAAACTACGACACTGAGCAAGTTCCCAGGCTTTCTGAGACTCAGTTTCCCGGTGTTAATGGGACACTTACCACATGGAATTGTTGGAAGACCTCAGACAAAACGGGTAAAACTCTTGACCACAGTACCTGGCTCCGAAAATGCTTTTAAATAACAAGATAGAAGAAAACAACCACAGACAACTATAATCACAACCACTAACACAGAACGTGGGTCGGAAGCCGGGACTCTCGAGGATGCGGGCTCTGGATTTGAGATGGGAGAGAGAAGGGATGATCTCTCCTATCATGGAAGTATAGCAATTGCTTTGCAAAATGCCTCAGCTTGGGATTCCTTTAATCATGGAGGTGCTATGTGCCTTTCAATACAAATCTGACTTGTCTGTAGGCAACTGGTCGCTCCCACCATGATGTCACAGAGAGAACAAGAGGCAGAAACTCAGAAACGAGACCACCACCCAGGAAAGGCTGACTGCGATTTCAGAAGTGTACAGCTATTTTTATTTTTTTTTAGCAAGGCGAGTAGATTTCCATGACTACACCTTCTTCCCACAATTCAATGTGATCATTCAACACATATTTCCTGAGCACATAGCAGGCAAGTACGAGGCAGGAGCAATTCAAAAACCTAGGGAGACAAGGTCTTTTGTCTCAAGGACCTACATTCTGGAGGGAGACAGATGAGCAGAGAGGAGAAGGTCACACAGTGAAGGCCATGGTCAAAATAACAGACGACAGTCTACATCTTAGACACCATTGTCGGAGCTCTAAATTATTTAAGCACCCCCACAGCAACTCTGTGAAATCGACAGTTACTGCGATTTCATTTTACAGAAGAGGAAACCAAGCTGGCGAGGGAGCAGATCAACAGGCTACAGCCACACAGCGAGGATGCAGAGGGAACGAGGATTCAGCCTTGGGTCATCTGACCGGTCCGGGCTGCTACCCCATCACTGTGCAGGCAGAGCTGTGCTAATTACTTACACAACTGGTGTGCAATTGGCATCCCCACTGGGACTGGCTAATGTGATAGGGTAACCCACTGATCTTTTCATGCCGTGTGTGTGTGTGTGTGTGTGTGTGTGTGTGTGTGTGTGTGTGTGTGTACGGAAACTTGTTGGGACCTGACTGCCTTGCAGGCATTGGCCACCTCCTACGTCTCCTTTTGTAGCCCTCAGGCATGCCATCAGACAGGAGTCAAAAGGGAAACTGAAATACCCAACACGACAAGGTGGAAACATGCCATTTACCGAGGCCCTGCTGTTTCAGAGTGGACCCAGGTGTATCTCTTCAGCTCTTGGAGCCCTGGGATGGGGATATCAGACACAGAGTATTCCGAACAGCCAAAGCCAGGTGGTGGGCATATACCTCGAATTCCCCCCACTGTTCCCCTCTCAGCTTGTCCATGCGACACCTCTGCTCCAAACCACGTTCTTGGATTTGCTACTAAAAGATGGAGCCTGGCCCCATCCAAGGGGAGCTATGCTGATCTTTTACGGAGCCATGTGGTGACATCACGGCCTGAGCTGAAGTTGAGGATCCCAGCTGAGCATCCGGAGACATTCCAGGCTGCCGTGCAGGCAGAGCCCATGGGATCAAGCACACAGATAACAGGTGGCCTGGCCCTCAGGCTGGGATAGCCGGGCTGAGGAGCGCACCTGAAAACGGGTGTTAGCCAGCCAGAGCCCCATCCGCCGGGGATGAAGCTGCTGGTATATGATTGATGGCTGGCTTTGTTGGAGCTCGTCTTTGTCACTCGGGGGGCCAGAGGTGGGCATGCGGTGGGGAGGCAGCTGCTGACTCCGGGATGGTCTCAGAGGCCACCTGGTTGCCAAACTGGGAAGCTAATGTTGTTCCGGGGGATGGGAGACGAGGGACGTGGACTATCTGGACTTCCCAAGATTTGGCAGGAGAAACACACAGGGTTTAGTGTTCGGTGTGGCAGTTACTAATTCCTGCCAGGAGGAAGCAAACGCTCATTTTGCAGGGCCTGCAGACCTGCCAGGTGCACACCTTCCCCGTGGTCCTGTCAGACCAACAGGCTCCATCAGCCTGGTGGGGAAAAGTGCTGGGGCCTCAGAAATGGATCATCCCAAATTTCAAGCACTGCTTTTCTTCCTCAATTATTTACAAAGGAGCAGGGTTGCGCTGTAATGGAGTCTAATTCATGATGCGTTTTAATGCTTTTTATAATACAGTATTCTCAACATTCTCCCCCTAATCTTAGCAGATGACAAGTTGCCACTATTGAATTCCCATTAATATGAATTACGGGCACAATATATTTTGCCCAATATAATTTCCTCAGCCTAATATTTTGAGGGAATGGAAATCACACCCTCAGCATATTTCCGATGGAGGAGGTGATGGTGGGGACGGAAGTTGGTTCCTTTGCCAGGGTGGATGTTAGATAGGTGTGCTGGGTAGAAGGCAAGAGTCTAGTATCCTGGAGAGGGAATCAACCTTTCCTCCCCCACTGCTTTCTTCTCAGAGTCAGACTCATCATCAGAACTGGGGAAGATCCCACCCGAGGCACAGGAAGTCCCTCATCTCGACCTCAGACGCAGGACTCAGATGCGGGGGTCTTAGGTCCACAGCTAGGTGGACCCCTGATGGCCACGTAACCCTGGTTATCAGGTGAGTTCTCAGAGATTCTATGAGAACAGTTACGACACCGACCTCCTACAGCTGTGAGGACACAGTGTCAAACAGGCAAAGTCACTGAGAACTGTGGCTAGCTCATAGCAAGCACTCAGTGCACACCAGGGACAGGGAAGGTGACGGCGGGCCAACCCGTAGGCACATCTGGGGTCTTGGCTGCTTGGCTGACACTCTTAATTAGCTCCTGAGATGGCTTGTAAGAGCTTGGGGTCAATATGCCCACTGTTGGGGAGCCTCTTGAAGCTGGTGAGGTTGTAGCCACCCCCTTCCCCCCAACACACACAGTACAGTGGAGGCTCTTGGAGGTGCTAGAGGTACTGACCCCCGAACATAGTCCTTCAATGACGCTGGCACTCTCCTGATCATTCCCACTTCAGGGCCCGGCTTTCCTACTGTGCGTGGGAGCCAAGGGCCTCTTGAGCAGCTGTGGTTGGGGAAGAGAAGATGGGGGGGGGCGGCTGAGAACTTTTCTCCTCTGGCCCATTACCTACTGAGTCAGGGAGCTTCCTTTGGGGAGGATATCAATCTCACGATTGCCCGGGAAGCTCCCTCAGGAGAACTTCTAGCTAGCTCATGATAGAACCAAGCTACCAAACATCTAGTCATCCAGCCTTGAATGGGATCTGAGAGCAAAATAGATATTTAGAGAAAAACACACACACACACACACACACACACACACACACGATCCGGGCATTCTGTACCTGATCAGCGTCTATGATGCTGCATGTGAGCTGCCTATAAGGAAAAGGTGTAGCCTGATCAGACAAGCTGAAGAGAACCGCAGCTCGTATCCAGGAGGTGTGGGGCTGGACCACAGAATCTCATCCATATCTTGGTCCTTCAAGATGCAGCCTTATTTCAGATCACCAAATAACAAAACTGCTAGGATGAGCTTGAAGCCGGGCCTTTAGGTGATGTCTCTAGCCTTGGAGGATGACTGTGAACCAATCTTTATTCATTTAGTTGCTCATTCAGCTTTTTCCTGTGCGGTGCATTGGGTGGGCTCAGTCTCAGCTTCAGGGCAAGGCTGCCCAGGGGTGTGTCTGCTCTCTTGGGGGATTGTGGGCAGGAAACATAGTTTGTCTCCTCTCTCAAGTGACGGCAGTGACAATTCTTAGAGGAGTACGGACTGAAGGAGAGGGTGTTGGCCGAGCACTAGAGGTGCTTGGAACAAAGCAATGTTTTCATGAGCGCTTTAATAAGACCGGGTCACGTAAAAAGCTGTGCCGGAGGCAGGGAGGGGGTAGAGAACTTGCTCCGCAGAAGTGAAGGCCTGAGTTTGGGATCCCCAGGACGCACGGAAAGCCGGACGGGACAGCAACAGGCCTGTAACCTTAGCCCTCTCCTATGGTGATACTACATAGTCCCTGGATGCTCGCAGGCCAGCTAGCCTGGTACACTGAGAACAAGAGACCCTGGCTTAAGGTAGAAAGTAAGGACTGACACCCTAAATTGTCCTCTGACCTCTATATGGCATGTACACACCCATACGCACACAGGAATGTGCATTTACACACACACACACACACACACATATCTATATCTATCTATTTATCATCTATCTATCTATCTATCTATCTATCTATCTATCTATCTATCATATCTCTCTCTCTCTCTCTCTCTCTCTCTCTCTCTCTTTATATATATATATAAACAGCTGCAGTGAACTGTGAGCAAGTGGAAAACCATCTGAAGAAAATGTAAATGTTTAAGGAACAGGTTGTAATGCTTTGGGAGAGATGGAGGACCTAAGGAAAAGAGATGCTTCAAAGGTATAAAATCCCTATTGCCAACATCACCTCACCATTTGATTGTGGGTACCAACACTGGGCCAAGAAGCTCACCGTGCGGTCCTGCCTTCTTCATCCTCATCATGGGCAGCCCCAGAAACTATTCTCCGTTGGTAAATGGCTGCTCCACCACAGTCTTTTGATTAACAGAGAGGTAAAGATAGAAAAAGCATTCCTCTCCAACGGTAGAGACATATGAATGAATAAATGCACATATAAGTTCATTAAGTTCATCCATTCTGTTCTCAACCAGGCACTGAGAACCTTTCTATGCTGAGCCTCACTTGGAGGAGCTTATGTTTAGCAAGGAGACAAATGAATATGGATTATATAGATATTCTAACAGGACCACAGCAGTACTGCTATGGGAATGAGAAAAATAATAGCAATTTTCCTCACTACTGATGTGGTCACACTTAGGCTGGCAGTTCTTAGGAAGAATAGGAAATCTGGGCAGACAAGTAAAGGAATTAAGATTCTAGGAAGAAGTGTCATGTGTAAAGTCCCTGGGGCATGAAAGTGGAATTTTGTAATCTGGCGTGTGTGTGCGCGTGTGCGTGTGCGTGTGCGTGTGTGTGTGTGTGTGTGTGTGTGTGTGTGTGTATTGTGTGTTGGAAGATTGTCCTCAGACAGAAGCCGATACTCCCTAAGAAAACAGCAGCAAAATCATGCTATGGCACTGGCATCATGGGAAGCATCTGGAAGCAAATTTCCTGTATGTAGCAGTAAGTACTCATGGGTGGATAATAGGGAGCAAGGACTCACAGTAGCTACTGCGGCTCTTTCAGTGGTCCTTGTTTTAGGTGAAGTCTAGGAGATGGAGGGATGCGCTGCTGGCTGTCCCTCATGAGTTGCCCTTCCCACAGAGGTGGTTTTCCCCTCATTTATTTCTTAGCCTATGTACACGAGAGTCTCTGAGGCTGCACCGCGGCTCTAGTGTCAGGTTTCTGAAAGGTTCCTGCTGCTTTTCGTTCCTGTGTGCTGGCTCCATCCTCAGGCTCACAGTAGGATGGCAGCTGCATGTCAAGGTATCACATCCAGAAATGACATAATCCAGAGGAAAGAATGTTTTTTCTTGGGACTCTTCCTTAGAGGCAAGAAAAGCTCTCCCAGAAGCCCTCAGGCTATATTGGCCAGAACTGGGTCACATGACCCTTGCAGAACTCAATAAGTGGGCAGGAACACTATAGGATCACGTACCTTTTTCAGAATCATTGTAATCCCAGCTGTGACTGGGATCTGTTGATCTCAGACCCAGGCATTAGATGCTGAACCAGAAAGAAGAGTTCTATTAGAAAGGCAGATGGAGAGAGAATGGATGCTGAGCAGATGACCGGCGACATCTGCCGTAGACAAAGATCAGGCCTTTTCAGGACTGGAATATTTTCTAGCTGCCCGTGACCATTCTACCAAGTCTCATCTCTCCTACCTGCCAGAGGGCCACTTCTGACCTGAAGCCAGGATTCTTTAAGTAGTAGGTCAAGAACTGCAATCATTCTTTGTGCTTGTCTGTTTCCTAGTCAGAGGAACCTCATTTAGATGCTTTTCCAGACTACATAGACATCAGTGCCACATGTGGCCCAAGGCTAGACACACTGGGAGCACTGGTTACATCCTCTTGTTTAAGACGTTCACCTTCAATATGGAAGGCATTGTGGCCTATCTTTCACAGCCAATGGTAAACACAGCCAACCTGTGCCCTCCTCCCCAGGACTAAAAAGGACAAGAGGAGGAGGAGGTGACTGAGTAACCCAACACTTGGAGCCTCAGGAGCAGATGTGGGTGGACGACAGGAGCAGCTTTGCAGAGGTGGGTGGCAGCTAGCAGCTAATAGTTCGAGTCAGGGTGGAGGGGCAGACTGGCTTCTGCCTCCCACACAGGCATCAAGCTCCAGCCCCGGCTCCATGGCTTCCGCCTCATGGTGCCATGGGGTACATAGTATTCATCTACTTTCTCCAGGAAGCAGAGCAGGGCACATCCTAATGCCCCGCCCACATGCTTTTGGCTAGTTCTCAGGGCTCCTTATTTACCAGAGGAAAATGAAGCTCTGGCCCCTGGATTCCAGGGAGGTGAATTCACAACGCAAGTCAACACGCCACGTTTCCTTCACTGAAATGGAGGGGACTCTGGGGGGGCCGGGGGAGGGAGTAGAAAAGCCACCGAGGTGTCAGGAGCCACCCTGGTATGTTTCCCTGGGTTATTTTTGGCCCTGCAGACAGCTCCCAGTAACAAAGGGGCTGGGCTCTGAAAGTTCATCTGTGACTTGGCTGTTTAGATTTTGCAACATAGTTTCCCTATGAAAAAACCCAATGTGACAAATGGTGATGAGACTCCCAAGCTAGTTCTCCAAAGCCTGTTTAACCCATAATGTAGCTAAAACACTGTCCTTGTGCAGGGAGGGGAAAAAATGTTTAATTGCAACGTGAGTAATGAAATGAAACAGAAAACTGTTTTAACAACTGTCTAAGCAGTAGATTTGCATTGATCTTGAAGGATGCTGTTCCCAAAATCCTTCTGGAAGGAGGGGCCCTTCCGAGGGTTTAGGTGGGGACCGTGTCAGGTTCATTCTATTACGGGAAAGAGGCATCAGACTGTCTGAATCCGGGGCTGCCGAGCATTGGTGTCACACTGTTAGTTCTCTTTCCTGATTTCACTCCCCTCCCAAAGCCTTCCCAAAAGAATGCTACCCTAATGTGGGTTTTCATGGGGACAAGCCCATGAAGGGCATCTCCTTGGGGGTGGTTTTTATTTTAATTTAAAACCAGCAGGCCAGGAATGGCAGTGCATGCCTGTAATTCATAGCACGTGGGTGGCTGAGGTAGGAGACTAGGAGAACTGTCGTGAGTTTGAGGCCAGTCTGAACCACGCAGTGAGATTCAGGCTAGCCTGGGTTTTAGATGGAGGCCTTATCTCAATATGAAACAAAACAAAAAACAAACAAAAAACCAACCAAAACAAAAATCAACTAAAACCAAAAACAACAATCCCCAATTGGTAGGTTAGCATCTATCTTTGGGCGTGTCCTGGGGACAGCAGTGTCCTTGTCTTTCTAACTCTGGGGGTAGTGACAGTGTCAAATACAGCCTTCAGGATAAAGGGCAAATTCTCAGCCCAGCTAGAGGCTCTTGAGGTAAATGTACCTTTGAGGTCTGGTCCCCTAGGAGCCAAGGAGCCAGCCTGCTTAGCAGCCTAGTTCTGTGTGTCTGCAACCTCTCCAGGATTGTCCTGTGTACACAGGATGTAACGTTGAAATGTCTAAATTGTCTACGGCCATACCACCCTGAACGCGCCCGATCTCGTCTGAAATGTCTAAATTGCCAGTATCTCATCCTGATACCCTATCTCAGGATGGGTGGATGGAGTAGTAGGTGGATCCCGTGCTTTCTGCCTGGGGCATAAAAGCTTTAACTAGCAGCCGGAGGACAGATAACCATGCCTAAATAAACGCACTGGGGACCTGCGGGTTATTTCGTGAAAAGTGATCACAAGTCTACTCATCCGTGCATGATGCCTGCCTCTAGCGATGTGGTGTTTCAGTATCTCTCCCTCATTCCTGGAATCTGGCTTGGGGATGCCACTTGCCTTGACTGACGACGACGATGACGACCAGGCTTTAGCTTCACGTTAAAGCGAGAAAAGCACCTGCTCACCCGCCCTGTCCTCTTGCTGCTTCTGAAACCCCAAACCACCATGTGAATGAGGCTGAGCCAGCCAGACGGAAGTCATGCTGAGAAGTGAGGTCCCCGGCCTGAGTGTCCACTAGCCACAGATGTGGGGACTGAGATAACCTTATCTTTGGAGCCCAGCTGAGACAACCCTGACTCTACCCTCTGCATTGTCCAACTTGTACACCCTGCTGACTCTGGCCCATGGTGCCGTCTTGTGTCTTTACTTCGGAATTCCTCGATGCCTTTTGTCTTGGCTTACGGTTTAGAAATGTGCTAAAACACACATTCTTCTCCCTCTTTAGTCAAAAACTGAAGTTCAGTCCCATTCAGGTTTGTCCCGCTCCCCGCAAAAGGCAGCCTTGAAATGGCTGTTTTGGAGAGGTGGCATTTCTCATTTCTGCACACACTTTGTGACTGACAGATGGGTTTTAAGTCGATGAAGATACAACCCACACTGTAATCGGGACTTAAGGTGCAGGCGAAAGCCATTAGCTCAGTACTAACACGCGCAAGCTGTCTCCCAGCGCTTTATCTGACCTGATAATTTATCACAAGGGAAATCAAGAATACTTGTTGGTGGATCAAGCCACGGCCTTCGGGCTGAAAATCACCCACCCTCGGGAAATGTGCAGTGGAAAGGGATGGCGTCACTCTTCCAAGCACATCACTCCGTAGCCTTGATGTCTAACCCAAGTACAAGAGACAGGAGAGCTGAGAAAGCTGCTTCATCATCATCAGTCATAGATCCCAGAACCACAGGAGAGCAGGGGGTTGCGCATTAGGCTTGATGGTTGTTCCCGAGATGCCCACGGGGACCCCAGGTCATCCTCCTAAGAGGAGCATTCCCTGGGAAGCTGAGGTGTACCTCTGGGCAGATGCATTCTTTATGACGAGTAGTTTCCAGCCTCCAGTGCTCATAAATGTCACCTCCCCCCCCCCCCCGTGCTGGGTACTCTGAGCACCAATTTCCCAGCCCCTCTAAGCTTTCCGCGGGCTTCCAACACAGGCTCTGCTGCTGCTGCTGCTGCTTAGCCAGATTTATGTTCAAAGGCTGAGCTCCAAGGGGCGATGGGAAGGTCTCAGACTGAACGCCCCTGACCACAAGGAAAAAGAGGCCTCCCACACACTTATTTTGCAGGCCTCTGTGAGGATCCTCCAGCCTCTTCTTTTCAGTCACAGAATTGCATTTTATGAAGCTGTCCCCTTTCTGTTTCATCTGTCAAGCAGGTTTGCTGAGAATAATTTAAATTTCATGCAGCAGCAACTGCGGGGCATCGGTGCCTCCCTTCCGTTCTCACAAACAGGCCTGGCATGGAGCCATGCCTTCTCCTCAGCCGTGGTCCCCCCCCCCCCAGTGCCCAGACAGCCAGTGGTGGGAGTAGGAATGTGGTGATGGCCCAGTTCCTCAGGTTCACCCCCTACCACATCAGAGGGGGACAGGAAAGTCCCTTGAACCCCTGAGCAGCAACCCCAGCAGGCTGATCTCCCCCAGAGGAAGAGCTTCGCAGATGGACCCAGTTGCTAATGGTGTGTGTGTGTGTGTGTGTGTGTGTAAGTGAGTATACATGTACGTGTGTGCAAAAACATGCGGCGATCAGAGGTTGACATCAGAGGTCAGAGGTTGGCATAGGAGGTCAGAGGTTAACATCAGGGGTCTTCCTCAACCATACCTCACCTTAGGTTTTGGGGCAGATTTTCTCACTGGACCTGGAGCTCGCTGATTGGCTGGCCAGTAAGCCCCAGGGACCTACCTGTCCTTGCCCACCTAGCACTGGGATTAGAGGCGTGTGCTGCCTGCCATGCCTGTCTTTGTATATGGGCGCTGGGGACCCAAACTCAGGACCACAGTAGGCGTTTTATCAACCGAACCGTCTTCCCAGCCTTAAAATGAACTTTGATGGAATGCTTACTCAGTGGCACATATCCTTTTAGTGTTTTCTGCACATATGAATTTACATAATCCTTACGTTAAACATGCTATTATCACTTCCATTTTGTAGACACAGACACCGAAGCCTCACTTGCCGACGGCAGGATTCAATCGCAGGCTGTCTGATCCAGAATCTCCCGGCCGCTGCGCAGTGAGGGTCCACGGACTCTTTGCCTTACCTTTTCCCCTTCTGTGACATGAGAAGCAAACCTGCCCATTTTTCTGGCCTGAAATCCAGAGTTTACGGTCCCTAGGTGGACACCAGTGATGGCGAAAGCTGCTGTCACCCTCTTGGCCATCATGGTTTCCATGGTGAATGGAGGCTGCTAACGAAGCAGCCCGGGATGGAGGGAGCTGGCCCGGGTTGGTTCCATCCTGGGAAGTAGTTAGGTTTTCCTCCGAGCTTCACTATTCTGAGCTGCAAAAAACGGGGCTGGGTGGGTGGTCTCCAAGAAAGCTCGCCGTGGGCAACTCATATTCTGGAGGTTGGAGAGCAATGGCCGTGTGTTGGGGAGTAAGTAGGAAGGTATAGCCTTCTAGACCCTCCTGGTATCCATGCTCACCCAACTGGCCTTTCATCCAAACATGCAGGAATTCTTTGGGCCGTGGATAACCGAAGACGACACAGAAAAATCAAATCGGGCCTGGAGGCGGCCACGATAAAAGCAATTGCCATCATCTCGCAACCCCAGTCTCTGGGAGCATGAATGCCTTCCCAGACAATAGCCCAGACCCTCAGTCCTGGCAGAGCCAGGGCCGACCCCAGCACTGGAACTTTGGCATGGAGAGTGGGCAGGGATGCCCTGAGGGATCCCAGAGCATGGGATGTTCAACCTGTTGTCCCCCTGACAACAAAGGGATGTCTCCATAAGGCCTGAGAGCTGCCCCTTGACTCAGAATCAGCGTGCTTGGGTCCCTAGGGGTGGTCCTTCTGACCACACCATCATTCCTTCCTTTCCTCGCCTGCTGAGATGGTGGGGTCTATATTTTCCTTTAAGGAAAGAGCCTCCTGGGCTGATGAAAAGCTTTCAGATCTTCCGCCTTGGTCATTCAGCTTGAGTGTGGATCCGAGAAGGCACCCTCTTCGGTCACCTCTTCCCTCTCTCCTCCCCTCTTAGCTCCGGTCTTCCTTCCAGGTCATCTTGAATTCTAATCGCTCAAACAGTTCCCCACCTGCTCAGGGCTCCAGCTTTGGTGCTCCCTCTGGAGAACTCCCCCCCCCACACTTCTCGGGTGATAGTAGAAGGGAACCCCTCTTCTCACAGTAGGACAGTCTTGTTCTTCCAGGGCCAATGCCTGGGGACAGCGGTGAAGGGGTGACCTCATTGCTTAGCGGATAAACCGCCGGCCAGTGCCTGTTCTATTTCAAGCACTTCACATGGAATTCCATGTATGCAATCCTCATGGTAAATCTGGTCATCAGGGACTATCACCCAATCCTAGAACTGAGGTCCACAGGGGTTCAGTATCACTCAGCCAGAGGTTGATTGGAATTAAAATTCAGTCTTCAAAGCCTAGCTTTATCTACTCCACTGAATCACCTCTACCAATAACGTCAACAGGGGAGATACTGGCTCATCTGACCGCACATTCATTTATACGCTGACCCACGATTTCCCCAATAGCTAGAGCCAGCTCTTCAGTGGCTGCTTGGTAAAGACCTGGTTGATCAGGGAAACTGCTGATAGATACCTGAATTTGGCCTGGGTGTCCACTGATGGGATCTGGGCATGGGGGTAGACACACGGGCTGGAGGACAGACATCTGGGCCAGCAGCAGCAAGTCCAGAGTGATAGGAGGCACCATGGCCTACATCAGTGGTCCTCAGCCTTCCTGATGCTGCGGCCTTCTAATACAGTCCCTCATGGACCATCAACCATAAAATTATTCCTGTTGCTACTTCATAACCGTAATTTTTCTACGGTTACGAATCGTAAGGTGAGCATCCGATATGCAGGAGATCGGATACGCGACCCCTGTGAAAGGGTCAGGGGTCGCGGCCCACAGGTTGAGAACAGCTGGCCTACATATCTAAGACCAGTGCCCTCCATCGAAACCACCACGGGCAGCTAGCTGCCTCGCTACTCTCCCACCCTGTCCCTGCATACAATCCGCTAGCAATCCAGAGAACTCAGACCCTAGCCAGATCCAAAGCAAACCCTGCAGGCATGACACTGGGCTGCTGAGATGCTTGCACAGTAGAGATGGCATCTTGTCTCTGTGCTGCCACAGGCCATGACGCTGACCTCCCTAGCAGGCCTGAACGTTTGCCCTTTCTCCCACTCTGGGTTGGCTACTGGCTCAGACCTTGTTCCAGCTGTTGTTTTCTGTCTGCGGCTTGTTTTTTTTTTTTTTTCCTCCCATGTGGTTGTGGTTTGGGGTCTGGCTTAGGGAGGAGGGCTAGTGAATACCGAGCTATTTTGGAGCCAAGCAGGTGCCATGTGTCCAGGGCAGGGGCGGGGCATCCCTTTGGAGAGCCATGGGCACTGTCTTTCACCTGGAAGAACCCTCAGTGACATACCCAGGTGTACTCAATACTGGCTCTAAGGCACTCATCGGAAGGGATGGAAGCCATCAAGTGTTGTCCGCGGGTCCAGCTTCTCTTGCACCTGGAGCCCTGGCTGCCGGCTCCAGAGGCCACCGTTCTCCAGATGGTGAACAGCTGGCCTCGAAGACTGCCTGCCAGATGTGGCCAGCAGGGCTGGCAGCAGGCTATCCTGGGCAGAGGTCACCAATTCAGAGTGGCCAGGGCCTGGTGCCCAGGACAGGAATGTGTTTGGCTGGCCTTGGGGGAAGTGTACCCAAATAATCTTCCATCTCTGCTCCTCTCTGGTATTACTTCCCTCCCTGCCTTGGTGGGGTGGTGTTTTCATAACAGGAAAATAAAATCAATAAGACATTGCAGCAAGATGTCAGCATGCTGCAAGCTGGCCTCCAATAGCTCCATTGTCTCGGGTCTCCGCCGGGCTCTGCGGCCAGCAGTGCCGTTATTAATGGGAAGCAGGGCTGAAAGGGAGTTTTGAAAATCGTAGAGACAAAGGCACAGAGCACCCGGAGAGCATCGTCCACCACCACAGCTACCTCACAATGGCCAGCCTGGGGCTTCCCGCCTTTAATTTCTCCTGCAACCTTTACGAACGCAGGAAAAGAAAAGAGCGCGCACACACACATGCAGCACACACATACACACCCCCACACAGGCGCACATGCAGCCCCGAGAGGGCTCCTGGGAAGGGATTCTGAATGGCTGACAGAGGCAAAGACGGCCTGCGGAGCCTCTGCTTGGCCGAGGGGGATGATGGGATGAATGTGTTCCTTGCCTTGGCCACCAGCCGTCCCTCTGAGGCTCGGTCTGCCTGAAGGGCTCTGCACGGCATGCAAGAGGGGGCTTCAGAGCCCCTCCGTTCATCCCAAAGCCCGTCAAGAGCCTTGGCGACACTAATTTCCACATTCCGCTTTATACACACTGGCTTTTGCCATCATTCCTGAGGTTTCTGGAGCCACCTCTTGCAAAAAAAAAAAAAAGGGGGGGGGCAGAGTGATCAGGAGCTAATATCTTGCAGTCAACTGCTGGTATGAGTTCTGAGTCCTTACAGTGACTGCCCTAACTAGTATGTCTGGGGACCCTCAGCCATCAGGCAGGCGTGTGTACACACTGACCTTACAGGGTTGCTGTGAAGCTCACAGGGACGATAGACATGAGAACACCCTCCCGTGGTGATGAATCTGTAATGGGCTCTTCACCCTGGGTGGCTAGTATACAGCTGCAAAACCCCGGCCACTGATGACCCCCAGGGGGACTTATTTGTGTTTAGTCCCCCTATTTAGGGGAAATACTTGGCAATACTCTTATATCCCTCATCCGGTGGCGTTCGATCTGCGCGTGTGCGGCGTCCGCACCTGCTGGCCTTCCTACACGTTCGTTACATACAGAGACAGTCTGGCAGACGAGGCCGTTTTAACCTTCAGAAACAGCTGCGAGGCACTCCCCACGGAGGCTGGGACTCTGGTAACAGGGACCAAGGAGTAAGGGTCCCCGAGGCCGGCCTGGGCTTGAGTGGTTGCCTGGCTCCTCCCCCCAGAAAGGGATCCCAGGTCTTACCTTGGTGGTGACTGCGGAGGCCGAGCTGGCCACGAGACTGGTGATGGCTTCGCTACTGCCCGTCGTGCAGGGAGCAGGAGCGGTGGCCGGTGTGGGCAGCCGGGAGGGCACCACGGGCAGCGGGAGGAGGCCTGGTCGCGCACTGAGACTGCTGGCTGTGCCTCCGCCGGCCCCGGAGGTGACGCTGCAGACGCTGGTGGCCCCGTGGGTCCCATTGACACTCCACTCGCGGCGGTCCCAGCCTACGCGGTAATCTCTTTCGAAGCGGCTATGGTGCCTGGACATCTCGGTGGGCCGTGGCAGCTTCTCGCAGGGAACCAGAGCCCGGACCTGTCGGCACAGAACACAGGAGGGTGGTTGAAGCAAAGAGTTAGCTCTGCCTGGCCATAGGGAGGCGGCCACAGCCGCCGCCATCATCATCATCATCATCATCATCAGCAGCAGCAGCAGCAGCAGCAGCAGCAGCAGCAGCGTATGTTCAGCCCCTGCTCTGGGTTCACGAACGGGGGTTTTCAAATATTAGCCAGTCTCAGAGTTTCAGCAAGTTGGTAAATCCTCGATCATTTATCAGCCCCGCTCCTCAGATGCCGAGGAATTGATCGCTCAGGAGCACACGGCAGAATGTAATGAGCAGGATTTGAACCTGGTTACCGCACCAAGCCGGAAAAATTTAGTTCTGCCTTGTCACTGTGCCCTGAACAACATGAAGTGCCCATCTTAATTACGGCAGGGGCAGCCCTGCCTCCTATCCCCACTGTGGTAGACGACCTCTGACCGTACACGCGCCAAGCACAGGTCACGTGACACCCCCCCCCCCCAAATGTGTACTCTTTTTAGAGTGGTCACAGCCTTGACTGAAAAATCTCATTTGTTCCGTATAGTCCCTGTGAGGCGGCAAGGCACGGCCGGTCCCCAATTTACACACAAGGAGACTCACAGAGAACAAGCGATTCCCCCCCTGACAGCAGGGGACTAAGAGGTGAAAAAGGTCACCGTGTCTCCGAAAGATGTTAAGCTTCTAGGGGTCAAGTCCTCCCTCAAAATCCCAACCCCATGATTCAGTGCTACACTTCTGGGCCCTGGGTACTCTGGCCTCCACTCCCTGCATCTCCCACGCGGCTTCCTGAGTATATGAACAGAAGGCCTTTCAGGGTTGTCATGGAGACGAGACGCACCATGGTATGGGAAGGGCCCTCTGAGTCATCAAGGGCTGTATTTTGCTCAGCATCACTATGATAGTGCTGGCCCCGACCTAGGCAGGGACCAGTTACTCCAGTCAGGGAAGAGAAGGGCGGTAGGGGTGGGGGGTGGGGAGAGACAAGTGGCTGGCAGTGAGGGCTTGTCCTGTACTTCATACCCACAGTGCCTAAGGACTCAGTGCGCTTTGGTCCTGTTCCATTTTCCGTCCATTTCCAGTCTAGGCTACCAGCTCCTGTCTCCCATCCTGCCAGCCCAGCTCTGAAGACACCGGCTACTAGACAAGGCCACTTATTTTTAAAATAAGAGCCGATGGGTACCATGGAAGATGGATGCTGGTTGTTTCCCGTTGAGTTCATCATCATTGTGCATCTAGATTCGTACAATGTCACAAAAAGTCGTTTAAAATATTGACTTACTATTCCATAGTGAAAAGGAAAAAAAAAAAAAAAACAACAACCAAAAAACAAAAAACAATTGGCTCCCTGCCCCCCCTTTGGCCATCCCTCACATTTTCCAATGAATGCTTATGGGAGAGTAGTCTAAACTCAGTTCTGCTTTTTTGATTCCTGTTTGCCCCGGTACCTGCTCCCCTGGGGCCCCTGGTGTGCCCACCCCAGAGGATCTTGCTCTTGCGGAGGTCACAGATGACCTATTTAAATCCGATGCACAGTCGTGCCATGATGCCCTTGGAATACGAGGAAACACAGTATTTCCTCCTCATTATTATTCGTTCATAGGAGGCACCCGTCTTTCTCTTTCTGGGTTCACCCCCTGCTCCCCAGCTGTTGAACCTGGCTCTTCTTGGAGGATCTCACTCAACCACCACCCCCTTATCCAAGCCACTCAAAGCAAATCTCCCAGCGGTATCTCTCCTGAGTATGTCCCCATTTCCCTTGAGACTGCCCTATGGCCATCTGGCTGCACTTCATGTTCCTAAATGGCTCAAGGTCCCCAAATAAGCTCATTATTCTTTAGCTTAGATGCCCATTCTCAGAACGCCCTGCCTCAGAGACAGCCACCATCCCAGCAGGGGGTTGAGATCCTATGACCCCACAGGCTGTCAAATCTGTCCCCCCCCCATCTGCTGGCCACTCCCTCTACGTAATCTTTCCACATCAACTAAAGCAACTTGGCTTCCTGCTCCCAATCCTGCCCTCCGACCCACTGCGTTATTTTGAGACAGGGTCTCCCTATGCTGCCCAGGCAAGCCTAGAACCCTCTGTGTAGCTCAGGCTGGCCCAGAATTCTATGTAGCCTAGGCTGACCTCAAACTTGTGATCCTAGTGCCTGCTCTTTACCACCCAGCTGTTTTAAAAGCACACATCCAGTCGTGGGGTCTTTTTACTTTCCCAGGCACAGAGCCGATCCTTGAGAATAAGGTCCCAACTCTCCCCAATGTCCCAGAAGACACCGGAGAGTTTGGCCTGGCCCATCGTTCTAGTGGCCTTTCTCACTCCCAATGCAGAGGCAATGTCTACTCATCCAACACGCAGTGCCTGCCTTGAAACCACACCTGACACTCACTATTTTGTAACTGGATATTTCCACCATAGGACAGACACATCTGTGTGGAAGGGGAGACCTCAGACATTAATCCTCGAGTCTCCTGGCTGGGAATTTGGAGGCACTCAATTAAAACAATGACCTACCTTTCTAGCAAGTAGGACTTGAGCCTCCTAGAGCAGTTCTGGAAGGTGAATCTGCACTTTGAGGGTATACTGGACCTCATAGCTTGGGCTCTTGGCTCTCCATTTGTGCCCACCAAGGCAGAGCTCTGTCAGTGGCCACAGTCTCGGCGTAGTGCTTCCCTAGGCTGGGTCCTAAGTGGGCAGAGACTATGCTATGTATCCATCACACAATGTCCTCTGTTCTCATTCTAAGCACCCAGGAAGCTCTCTCCCAGATACCTTGATAGGTGTGTGTTAGGACCATTCATCTGGCTCTGGTTGTCAAAAAGAGTGCGTAGGCAATGAGGATGCTTTCCAGATTCTGTCCTATAAAAATAGATCTCCTTTTGGACTAGTAAGATGGCTCCTTGGGCAAAGGAACTTGCTGCCAAGCCTGACGACCTGGACTCAGTCTCTGGGTCTCACTTGGTGGAAGGAGAGAAATGACTCCTGAAAGTCACCCTCTGACCCCCGACAGACACATGTGCCATAGCATGTGTGAGCACGCGTGTGAACTTGTGCACATATACAAAAATAAGTGTCCTATACAATATCTTCTTTTTAAAAAATGCAAGTACGTACACGCTCCTGTGGGTGAGTGGATGCATGCCTGAGAACTCATGCAAGTGTGCGTATATGCATATGGCAGTTAAAGGATGAGCTCACATCTCATCTTCAGGAATGCCGTGCACCTCTTTTGAGACAGGGTCTCTCACCAGGCTGAAGCCCACCACTAGGCTAGCTTGGCTGGGCAGCAAGCGGACATCTGCCTCCCCCACAACAGTATTACAAAGGAGTACCATCACAGTCAGCAGGATTGACTTTAGGTCTTCTGCTGCGAGGCGAGTGCTTTACCAACTGAGATATCTCCTTTGCTCCCACCCCCAAATATTGCCTAGGACTCCATAGTTCCCTCTGTGACCTGGCAACCTTAGAAGTCACACCTTCAGGATAGTGCAGCTGTTCCCTGGCAGAGGCTGCCCCAGGCTTCACACGATCGGGACATAAATCTGTATCACGTTCAGATACCAAGAGTGGCAGTATCTATTCGTTACTTCAGCAGAACCTCACCTAGCCTGACGGTTACAATCAACCCCTGCATTTCCATAGAACCACACAGCCTCACGTATCACAGAGAAGTCATTTCCTCTCAGGGGGCATGGAGGCTCAGGGAAGTCAGGACCCCTGTACCAGAGATGTGTCTCAAAGCAGCTGAGAACTTGGGACTGGGTCCGAGGGATCTTCTTTGGATGTCGCTGCTTACCTTGGGGACCACGTGCTCAGCCTCACAGTTCCAGTGTGTAAGAGACAAACAAGACCCACCATGCACATCTCCTACCATCCTCTCAGCCTCTCGCCACCTCTTCCAGTCCTCCTTTCAAATGCCAGGGAGGAGGTGGAGACGCAGGCAGCTGGAGGCCACACAATCTGGTTTGGGTCTCATTAAGTGTATTCAAAACAAAGGTCAACTATTTGCATGCAAGCGCTCGGGTCAGACCTCATTCCTCAGTTTAATTTCCCCTTTCAAACCAATGAAAGAAACGCCTTGCAGCTCACTCCGAGAGCCAGTCGGTCGGCGGACTGCCAGCTCCAGAGGTGGCAACAGAAGTATTTCCTGCTGGGCACAGAGCCAGCATGTCTCAGAGGTCTCATGTGCACATACACGTGTACCTGAATGGTGCTGCAGGAGGCACAGGAAGTGCCCGTGTGGAGGAAGGAGGCCCCCAAATGGACACGGTGCCTGAGACCAGACTGGTTAAGCAATTCCAGACAAAACACAGAAAAATGCTGCCTTGTTGAGGGAGTGCCCTTTCCTGGCAGGCTGCCTGGGCACTGGTGGAGGCTGGCACGAGGCCCTGCACCACGAAGGGAGGCTACGAGCAGCCACCGCCTTGCTTTTGGTGTGGAGGGGACGGTTTACGGAGAATTCAGGCCATGTATCTGGGTGAGGGAGTACCTAGCCAGAACCTGTTTGTGTGTGTGTGACACACACGTGTGAAGAAAATGCTCTGAGGCCAAGAGTGGTAGTTCATTCACACCTGTAATCCTAGCAGTGGAGAGGCCGAGGCGGGATTGCTAGAGGCTTGAGTCCAGCCTGGGCTACATGGTTTGAGTCCAGCCTGGGCTACATAAGGAATTACAGGCCAGCCAGGGCTACAGGCCGAGAGCACGTCTTGAAAGGAAAGAACAGAAAAGCGGGAAAGAGCTGGAGAGGGTAGGGAATCTTCCATCAGTCAGCGGAGGAAGGTCAGGTAGGTCCAGGTCAGAGACCAGGATTTGTTCACGCCCCAGGTTAATTCTGAAAGCTCAGTGGCAAACATTTGACATACACAACTTGGCTCTGGATCTTGGCTCTGGATCTTGTTTGTAGCACAAAACTCTTTCTCCACTGAAATACTGCCTTTGTGTTATCCCAGGGATGCTGAGCCAGGAGAGGAGGTGAGAAGGCCAGAACCTTTCTGGGGTGAGGCAGAGAGGGGACCCCTTCTTCCGCTTTACTTCAGCTCCACGTTTGTGGAGTCTTCTTCTCGAGAGCAAGCGTGTGCCTTCATGATTTCACCTGCGTATCTTCATGGCCCACGGGCTGCTTCTCAGGACCAGTTCTGGTTCAGGACTCAGAATCCAGGCTCTACACACGGCTCAGGAAGCTGGGTCAGACCTTCAGTTTTCCCACTCTCTTCTCTTTTTGTTTTTGTTTTTTTGGTAGTTTGGTTTTTCGAGACAGGGTTTCTCTGTGTAGCTTTGTGCCTTTCCTGGATCTCGCTCTTGAACTCACAGAGATCCGCCTGGCTCTGCCTCCCGAGTGCTGGGATTAAAGGCGGCGGCCGCCGCCGCCGCCGCCGCCGCCGCCGCCGCCGCCGCCGCCACCACCACCCAGCCTCCACTCTCTTCTTTTTAATACCTCTCTCCTTCCCCAGGGAAGAGGACTCCGATAGCATCCCAGTCAATAGGAAGAAGTGCCACTCTGCTCTGAAAATTTAGTTACTGCTAGCAATCCAACCTCTAGTCTATCACAACTCGTGTTCACTGTGTCTCACAGGCAGGAACACACCAAATGCCAGGGCTAAGTCTCTCGAGAATGTCCCAAAGGCAGCCACATCACACTGACCAGTTCTCAGGAAAACCAGAATGAAAAATGCAGATACCCCCGTGCCCCTCTCCCCCAGGAGTCAGGCAATCCCTGAGAAGTACAAAGGTCACACTTCTTGGGTATCCTTGGCAGAACGTCTTCCATGGAAAGGGCCTTTTCTCTTCCATTGATCCTTCCTTGGAGAGGGCAAAGGGCTGTTCTGCCTCTTTGGCTAAGTGCACTACCTGACGTGGTGGCTCCATGAATCTGCTTCCTTCCAGGCTCCCCATTCGCTGGGAGTGGATGGAAACCAGTGGTTCGCAGAACTAAGTCTTCACTATGACCAATACTACCAGAAGCTGAAGCGCCTGAAACATACAGGAATGGAGGAGGAGTGGCCCATCCCCAGAGGTTTTGTGCCTTTCCTCTGCAGGAGACAGCTGGTATTCTTAAGGATCAAAATGAGGAAACTAAGTAATCTCAGGCCCCGACGTCCACCCTGCCCTAAATCTTCACCTATCACCTCTCCCTGGGATCTTCACATCCCCACTGTTCTCCATCGGAAAAATGGGTCCTCTCCCTGGACTATTGCGAGGATCGAGACGTGCATCCCGTGAACCTCTGTACAGGTAGGAGAGCTCATCATCGAGAGATGGTCATAGCCACAGTTCAGGTACAGAAGGATAGGTCTGCAGCCTCCAGGGCAGCAGGAACCGGCAGATTCCTGTAAGAGTTCACAGGAAACTGTCCATCTAGCGGCTGAGTGTATGTCCGCTGTAGGCCAATGCACACAGCTCCTGAGACCTCCTGTGCTGGGCAACTGGGAATCCTCAGGGTAGCTTCACCCAGGGCCACAGGGAGGCAACAGATTGCTAATGTCCGTGATGTTGGGGACAGTGTTATCAGTCCCAGGGCCTGCCTTGTTGGATGAACTCCCTGTAGCTCAGGGAGAACCACACCAGTTCTGAGAAGGCCTGGGAGTCTGAGAATGGACACCAGAGGGTGATCAGCTGATGCCCATACTCAGCCCTGTTACCCAGCCATGCCCCTGATCTCTTAGTAGCTACTGGCTGGGCTCCGCCTCCTGGACACTTGTTAGACACTTGCTAGATACCAGATCAGCAGCTCTGCTATGCAGATTTGCCTGGAAAGACTTTATCATGAATAATTCATCAGTAAATAATTAAGGATTGCCATGTGTCATAATGTGCGTGTGCGTGTGCGTGTGTGTGTGTGTGTGTGTGTGTGTGTGTGTACTCCATGTAGGGCTGGAGCCCAGAGAGGAGTATCTCTTGAGTTCTGGGCACTGGCCCCTGAAAATCCTGTTCAGAACCAGCATACTGTATCTACTTGAATACACAAACAGGATAGCCGTGGTCTGTGTCCAGTGGCTGCGTTTTCTGGATGCCGGGGCTGGCCCTCACATATTAACATTCGTGGTGTGTACACACTGCACACAGGATCACAGGTGGCTAATGACCCTTTCCTCATTCTTATCATTAAGACACGCCGAAGGAGTGGGCTGCCGGCTGCGAGAGCCCTGAAGGCGTGATTAATCCACAGAAGGCAGGGGAGCCCTTGCTGCCTCCAGACTCGGGGAGCCGAGGTGGCTGGCTGAGGAATGAGCCATAGACGTCCGGCCCGATTGGAAAATGGATGATTGCCTCATTTGGGGGAGACGTGCTGCCAAGTCAGTTGGAACAGCCTGTGCCCATCTTTATTATTTTCATTTTCCTCTCTGCATCTTTTAGCTTTTCTTCTGGAACAAAACATTATATAGCAGCCAGCACACCATCTTGGTGAATGCAACACAAAGGAATTCTCTGGGTGCCCTGTGAGGAGCCAGCTTGGCCATGCCTTGGTGTGGATGTTGATAGGAGCTGAGGATGCCCCCTGGAAAATGCCCCTAAGAAGGACAGGTGATACAACCAGGGCAGAGGCCCTCAGGCCTACTAGTCACCCCCAGTAACTAAAAGATTCACTTCTGCCCGGGGCTGGGGTGGGTCTCACGTCGCCCCCTCCTGCTTCCTCTGGCCAGCCCTCTGCTCACAGAGCCAGAGACCAGACTACCAGGCATATGCCTCAGGGATGGGCTAGCATACCCTACTCTCCATGCGGGTTCTGGTCCCACGCCAGAGGTCAGGGCCGTCTAGATCCTTCTGCTGCCTTCGCTGTCGCTGATAGTTCACATGGCTGGGCATCCCGGGGCAGGGAGTCAGAGATTCCAGACTAAAGTGACGACTGTTCTTTAGCACGGAGCATTAGGGAGGCCAGGGACAACGTTTAGGGACGAGGGAGGCATCTGGTGCCAAGATTTGAATATGCCTTGCTCTTGGGGGACAGAGCCTGGACATCGGCAACCCCAGACTCTGTCTCACGTGCAAGGCTCCAGTCTGGGCCCTGCACTTCACACCGAGGTTGCTGTGGTCCCCAGGGGAGAGCAGCATGTCAGGGCCTCTACATGGACATGACTCCTGGGGGTCGTGTGTAGATGCCTGCCTGGGACAGGTGCCGTTTTCAAATCCTCTCTATGAACAGAAGCCAACCAAGAGGACGACCCGCTGGCCCCAGCCTCCCTCCCCACTCTGAGGGGTGAGGAACCTGAAGGGTAGTGGCCTCTTTAGTTCTTTGAAAAGAGTGAAGCCCCAGGTAAAGCAAGTATGGTACTGCTGTCCTATGTCATCTCTGTTCTGAGAGAGATCTTCTTTATTTCACCATGCTTTGTTCAACTAAGAGGGACCAGTGTGACACACACACCTCCCCAACCCCGTCAGGCCTCACCCACTAAAAGCCTTTGTGGAGACTGATTAGGTGGGCACCAGGGTGGAATAGCTCAGCCTGCAGCTTAGTATCCAGAAGGTTCTGGAAGACCACAGGGTCTGGACTTAGCTAAGCAGTCTCCCTTAGGCTCCCGAGGCTGAGGGGTGTGTGTGTGCGTGTGTGTGTGCGCGTGTGCGTGTGCGTGTGTGTGTGTGTGTGTGTGTGTGTTGGGGGTGGGGGCTGGGGCAAGGGAAGCCAGGGATACCACAAATCCAATTAGAACCCAGAGCCATGACCTGTGACCTCTGTGTTCACGCCTGGACCCCAGGTGACAAGAATCTCTGTAATAGAGAGCTTCGGAGTGTTGTCTTTGTTATTTAAAGGAAGCCAGAGCCCGTGTTCGTGTTCTCCAAGGCCAGCTAATCCTGCCGCTTCTCCTGGACCCCCAGCCCTTCTGGTGAACTGAGAGCTCTCTCAGCAGAAGGTGGCAGCTGAGACAGGGCTCCAGAG
Organism: Peromyscus leucopus; assembly: GCF_004664715.2. Taxonomy (NCBI): domain Eukaryota; kingdom Metazoa; phylum Chordata; class Mammalia; order Rodentia; family Cricetidae; genus Peromyscus; species Peromyscus leucopus. Next base: position 38,129,821 of record NC_051081.1, read on the forward strand.
AGTAGGACTAGCGTTACATGTCCAAAGGGTTACGACAACAGTGGCCTGGCCTTATGGGACCACATCTCTGACCCTTTTCAAAAAGGGTGTTATTCTTTTAAACTGCTCTATGGAGTTATGGCTGGCATACCGGGAGATACAGATACTTAATGTACACAACTCGATGTGATTGGAGATAAATGTGTACCCCAGAAATCATCAAGATGTCACAGTGACCTTGACCATCACCTTCCAAAGCCCGCCCACTCTGTCTGTTCCCCTTCTCTTCCTTGGGTGCTAAGGGCTTGTAAATCTCGAGGGGCTGGTCACAGGCTACAAAGATCTCAGGTATGCAGAAGGTCACCATGAGATGTGGTGATCCCCTGGGGCCTATAACCCATGACAAAGCACAGGACATTTGCACTGTCTTCTGTGGGTGCTTGGAGGGGACTTATTATATAGGACGCCCCTGCTCCCCACATACAAGCTCCATAGCTGCCACACTTTCTTCACAGCCTTCTGAAGGTAGAGGTAGGGGGTTAGCACTCACCTTGGAATTTTCTAAGTCTATGTCTGGAGACAGGGGCCTCAGTCTCCTTCCTTCAAAGGGTCCGCTAGTGAGCCAGGGGCCTTCATCCTTGGGGTGCTTGTTAGAAACACAGACTCTCAGACCTCACCCCAGCAGCGCCGATCAGAATTGCGTTCTTTTTTAAAAAGGGGTTGTAGGTAGAACACGCCCATCTACGAACCATTTGGGTTAGCCAGGCAGGATTCAGCCCTAGGGCCAGGCTTTCAATACTCAGGATGGCCTTGTGGTGTGGGGGGGGGGGAGAGCAGAGCTACCGTTGGGGGAAAAACCCACATTCCATAATTACAGGACTTAATATATGACCTAAAATGACAAGTGTTCAAAATGCTTTTCTGATGATAGGTTTGAGGTAAAATGCCACAGATTCCTTTTCTGGGCCCAATTTCTCATACCAAAAAAAAAAAAAAAAAAAAAAAAAAAAAAAAAAGCAGCAGCAATCTCCCTGCATGGGAGAGGCTACACCTAGCGCCTGCTTCAGATGAGAGATTCTGGCTGTAGGTTGTAGTCATGATTTTTTTTTTTTTTTCAAAAAAAAAAAAGCATACATGATTCAGAGACTGTTCTCATGGGACTAATTGACTAGGCATTTGTGCTATCGCTTCTGGTGTAAATCATTATAATGATGATAATGAAAAATAAAAAAGATATTGGAAATGACAGTTAGCAACATAATATCAGCACAGACTGAGGAAAGAGGAGAGGCGCGTATAAATTAGAAGCTTGTAAACACCGGGATCGATGAGGGAGCTCTGGCGGGGTCTGGGAGGATTAACTGGTGTTCTCATTATGAACAAACCATCTCTGCTCCTGGTTCCGCGTTCCCGTGGCTCTGCAGAGGACTGAAGCCCTGAAAGCGGAGCCCCGTTTTTTCCCCCACAGCCTTGCAAAGCCCCGATAGAGGTCTCTGGAGCAGAAATTCTGCAGCGGCTTCCCTCCTCCGAGTGGGCCTCCCACTCGCTCCTGGCTGCCTCTCAGACAGGCCTGATGATTCGGAATCTTGGAGAATTGACTAATTCAACACGCTCGCGTTCCGCAGGAAATGGTGTCCATCAGTGACCCAGGCTGATGAATGGATCCTACTCGGTGCCTGGAACCAGACCCAGCAGCCGGTTGCATAGAAAAAAAAAAAAAAAAAAGACGGATGCGTGTGCTCTATTTGGCTGCCAAAAATGCTCTCGCAATTTGCTTTCTTCTAGACAAGAGTCTATTCAAAAGTCTATTTGGAAACATTAGGGAACGGTCGTCACATGGCCGGCAGATCATGCTGTCTATGACAGGAGATTATCTTCCTTGGGAGAGACTCGACTGCTCTTTTATTTCACCAAGTAACTAGTGTCTGGGCTGATGGCTGCAGAATTGCTCCGAGGGCTGGGGACATTAAAATCCCTGTCCAGGGCGAATGTGGAACAGACAGCTCCTTCAGCATGCAGGATTTGTGGGTCTTTCCCTCGAGTTAAGTCCAAGTGCCTGATTTCCAAGGCTGCTTGGGTGGGACCTGGGGTGGAGGTCCTGCTAACACAGATCCTTCCTGGTGAACGTGGTTTGTTTTTTTTTTTTTTCCCCTTCTATGAGTTATAATCTTACACCCTTTCCCTCCCACTCAAGTCCCGCCGCATGCTCTGGGTGAATGTACGCACTTTCCTTTGCTCACCGAACCCCAGGGAGATACTGCCCACTTTCTCGCCCATCACATCACTGAGGGGCAGGTGAAGAGCAGAGTCCCACCCGATCCTGCCTGCAGGGCTAAGTGATGCTTAGAAGCACAGTGCACACGAGGACAGAAAATCTTCAGGGGAGGGGGCAGCCAGCCTGAGCCACACCAAAGCAGTGTAGTTGAGCTCTGTTCACTCCAGAGGAGACCATGTCTCAGGACATGGCGGCCGCATGTGAGTGAGCACACACACAGTGAGGCTGGGGACAGGAGCCCAGCTTCGCCTGTCAGTCACCTTTCCCCTGGACAGAGAACGACCCCTCCACTCAAAGGTGATCACCGTGGCTTTAGGAACCCAAGGCCCATGCTTCTTCAGAATCTACAATGAGTCTCAGGGGGATGCAGCTTAGGGCCACATGGGAGAGATTTATGTCTTTTGTCCTGGCCCCTGGCCACATGTTTTCTCCGCCCTGTGACTGATGTCCTTGCCAATGCCAAGCTTGTCTCAGACCACCGAGTGGTCTTTTGTCTTTGCTTAGAAGTCACCACTCTGGTATAGACTTGCCCATGATTTTTCCTTGTCCTGATTCTATGTCCACGTTTTTTAATTAAATTAAAAAAAAAAAAAGGCAGCGGCCGAGAGCAGAGGGTAGCCTGGTGCGAGGTTGAGTTTTATCACCACCCAAGCATGCAAACGAGGCGGCCTCCGTTGACAAGTTCACTTCTCCAGTGCAGAGCTGGCTGTTTGAACAGCTTGTGTGCAGTAATTGAAACATAGATTTTTTGTTGCCTTTCTGTTTATTTTTAGATTAACCAAGCAGGAATACTTGGCTTCTAGGCTGCCATTTGGACCCTATCGGGCAGCCCAGGACTGCTGGCCTCATGTACAGCAAGCAGCATCACATTTCCTCGGGGTCTCCCTTATGGATTTCCCCGAGTTTGACTCTGGGGAGAAGTAGCCTTTACTGTGATCACCCTCCTGACTTAGGGCTCCAGGCAGGGGAACCGAGGAATGAGGGCTGGCCCCCACTTTCCAGGTTTCGGAAGACGGCTTCTCCCCACCTCGAGAGACTTTCATAGCAGCTCTGCGAGGCAAACCAATCAGAGACCAGCGATCTACTCTCCCACCCTGGTGGTACCCGTGGATAGACCAGAAGCATCCACGCCTGGGACAAGGGGATTAAAATAAAGCCAGAGCCAAAGCTCAGAGAGAAGATTCAAACAGGGCCAACTTTGGCCACTTTTAAAAGGTCGAATTTTTAAATTTATCACCTTAAAAAAATAATAGACAGCCAAGGCCAGCCTTAGCTCCAGCATCAGCCTGCTCCAGCCTCCTGCATGCATTCCACCAAAGCCGCTCCGGTTCTATCAACCATGATAAGACGATAATGAATATTCAGTAGCGAACATTTTAGCAGGTCATCAGGGGGCCTGCTTAGGAACAACCTCTGTCCAGGACCGCAGCTGGCAGAGTGCCACCCGGGTACTGCTGGCCACCGTGGCAAAGGGAAAGATAGGTTGGCCATTCACTTAACTGGCTCTTAAAATTTTTTTCCCCTGCTTTCCTGTCATCGGACAAAGCAAATCACACGGCCACGCCTAATTCGAAATCGAGTAGGGAAATACAACCCTACCCAGAGTTGGTTTTCTGGAACCTTTGTCTTTAGCCCAACAGGGCTGGCATCTCCTTGACGGCAGCAGACCCTCTCATCTCATGGTCCTCAGGGCCCCCGCCCTGGCACACTGCAGAGGCTCCCCTGAGCTGACCTGTCCTGCGGGAGAGGATGTGAATGAGAGGGACCTCGATACAACCGCTGCACTGGCCAGGCCTTACTCTGGTGCCTCTCCTGCCCGGAAGCCCTCCTCAACCACCAGCCTGCGAGGGCAGACAGGGGTGCCGGGACTCCCTAACTCCCTGCCCCACTCTCAGTGAAGACTCCGTGACACAATGGTTGCGTAACCAGCTTTTTTAGACAGCTAGACTCAGTGGGGGGTCAGCAGCTGTCATTTTTTTTTTCCTTTCTCCCATTATTTCCATCTCATGTTACCCTGTCGGACCCATACCACTCTTGGGGTGACCTCGGGGTACCCCAGTGATGGCTGGTGCTGCTGTAACTCTGTAAATCTGTCCCCGAAAGCCCACGCTCACTGAACTGAAAGGAAGCGGTAGTAGGCACTGAACCGTGGGCCCAACACACATCAGCTCCTTCATCCTCCGAGCGGCACTTTTATTAAACTGAGGCATGGGGAGGCTTATGTACTTAAAGGCTTAAGGGACCAAGTGCTATGGATGAGGAGGTGCCAGGCAGGAGCACCCCCCCCACCCCCCCACTGGAGAAGGGCGCGGCCTTATATTCCTTCCCAGCTCTGTTCTTAACTTCCTTCTTCTTTGTAGTTTAAGAATTTCCTTCTCTTTCTCCTTTTTTTTTTTTTTTTTTTTTTTTTTTTTGGGCTATGTAGCCCAGGCTGGCTTCAAAGTTACCACTTAGCTCAGGTTGGCCTGGAGCTTATGATCCTTTTGCCTTGGCCTTTGGAATGCTGGGATCAGAGGCATACCTCACACCATGCATGATCAACCTTTGGGGGGGTTGCTCTGAGGGGCCCTAAAGTTGACAACCCCCTCTTTTTGATGGGGGCTCCTACAGACTTCATGTTCAACCTGGTTTAGCAGAGACTTCTGCACAGAGGAGGGCCTCAATGAGCACCCTGCTACAACCAAATCTCCCCACTCCCTTCCATTTATCATCTCCTCTAAGGGGCCTGGTGATTCCAGGCTGCTCTGCGTCCCCATTCTTTGTCCCCTAACCTTGCCAGCCCTTACTCTACAGGGTCCTCTGTGCCTTATCACACACCATGCTCTGAAGTCACATAACCTTGCTAATTCTGTCAGTTTGCTAAGTAGAGGTCCTGGGCGCCGCCTCACTCACATTTCTGCCCAGAGCTACTTATGTGCAGATCCAGAGTTTCCCGAGTACAAGAGATCCAGACCCCAGGGAGGACTGGGAATGTAGGGGCAGGGTCCCTGAGTGGATTCTGAGGAGTTTTGTACAAGCCAGAGCTCAACTGCAGGAGCCCCTGGAATGAGTGACCATCTGTTTTTGGCTTAGCCTGGCTCCATCTGCACACACAGCAGTCCATTTACAGCCAGTAGCCACGGCACACAGAGCCGGGCTAGTCCAGGTGTCTAATGAGTTCAACAGAGGTGCTTCAGATGTTGGGCTTTGCGTGGGCTGGTGTCCACTTAAAGCTGTAGTCCCTGATGAGCCAGGCACCACCAGGATGATGGCCTAGGAGTTCAGTGACCTTTTTCCCTAAGAAGGTGCTCGGACTAGCATCCTGTTCCCAGACACCCAGGAAGTGACTGTCTACCCACTGGAGAAGCATGCTGTGGTCTACCCACTCAGATGTCCCATGGTCCTGACCTAGAGAGGGGAAATTTCTCGATGATACCAGAGAAGAAGACACCTCCCTTTTTTCTTGCCGTCCTTCCCCAGATCCCTGATCTTTGCTGGCGTCTGTCTCCCGACCTGGCGCTGTGGTCTGCTGTATACTTCATACCAGAGCAAGCTGGCAAAGCAGGCACAGGGAAGGAGCATTTACAGGACAGTGCTACATGCCACCAGTCTAGAAATCACTTAGGTTACCGTGTGCATGACAGCACCGGTTCCATTTTATGGAGGGGCAAACTAAGGCTCAGAGATGAGATGACTGGTCCCCGGCCATGAAGGGGCCATGAAGGGGCCATGAAGGGGGCCCCAGGAAGAAAGCTCAGCTCCACACTGGGGCTCGTTCTACACTGTCTTGGGGGCCTCATCCTTGAGCTGCAGCTTCCTGTTGGCCTGGCTTGAAGACCTGCAGTCAGTCCTCTGAAAAAAACATGTCCTTTACGGATCAAGCCCATGGCCAACAGCGGTGGGCGACCTTGAGACTCCAATCACGTTTCTCACTGACCTCCATCTTGGCCGCCCTCTTCTGAGCCTCTAACCCTCTTACCCGGGTTCCTGCCAGTCTCCTAACCCGTCTCCCTCCATCCAGTCTGTGCAGTCTCCACAACAACATAGCCAAGCAAGCCTATGAAAACGCAAGTCAGACCATCTCATGCTGCCCAGGTCTGCTACGGTTTCCAAATCAATCACCGGAGGAAAAAGTCAAACCCTTAATGCTTCAAAAGTCTGTGGTGCCCATTTTCTCATCTTGACCTGCTGTCACCTCATCATCTCTGCCCCAGCAGACTGGCCTGTAGCATCCCCCTCCCCCTCCCCTCCCTCTCCCTTCAGCTATCTCAGGCCCTATGTGGAAATACAGGCCTCACCAGGCCTTTTCTTTTTGGCCATCAACCAGCTCCCAAATCATGACACAGAGACTTATTACTAATTTTGAATGCTCGGCCTTGCTTAGGCTCATTTCTGGCTAGCTCCTTCAACTTAAATCAACCTGTTTCTCTTTGTCTACCTTTTTTTTACTTTTCTTTCTTTATAACATTTTCACTGCTTCTTGTGTCTGCTGGCTGGTCACTGCCTGAGTGGCCCTGGGCATCTCCCTCTTTCCTTCTCGTTCTTTTTTCTCTTTCCTCCTATTTATTCTCTCTGTCCACCAGCTCCACCTATCCTTTCTCCTGCCTAGCTATTGGCCGTTCAGCTCTTTATTAGACCAATCAGATGCCTTAGGCAGGCAAGGTGAAACAGATGCAACACATCTTTACATAATTAAACACACATCCTTACATTGTTAAACAAATGCAGCATAAACAAAAGTAACACACCCTTACACAGTTAAAGTAATATTCTGCAGCATCAACAAATGTTAACACATCTTTGCCTAGTTAAAATAATATTCTGCCAGGAACCAGCTTCAGCAGTTTAGGGGGGTCTGAAGGATGGGCTACCTGGAAGGCGTAGTAACAACTCAGAGACAGTGCTCATGCAAGCTGACAGGTCACTTTGGCCTTCTGCAGTTGCTAAGTAGCTTCTGCTACAGCTTCTGCCTCTGCCTTGGTAGCCTCAGTCTTTTATTTTCATGAGCAAGGGGAAACAGAAAAAGGGGAAATCACCCAATACGGAGTATTCTCATGATTCCAAAGGCTACTCTTAGAAAATCACCAATACGTTCTTCATCATCTTTGATTAAACACAAAACCTATCCCAGGCTTAACGCCAGAGCAAGCACAATCTATTTTTATTCTTTAATGATTATACAATCTTCTAATCATTTGACCCAGGGGCTAGCAACATGTGATTTCACCAAAAAAAAAAAAAAAGGTAAAAATAAGAACAGTGGTCACTGTACCAGACAGTCATTTCCTTCTCGCACAGCCTGTTCCGATCTCAACACCCCTGCAGCCGCCTAAGTTCCTCCTCAGCCCTCTGCAAACACCCAGCCCCATGACTGGTGGGCCACCATGACTTCAGACAAGAGATCTGCCCCTGCAAGTCAGAGGCTTTGTCCTTCTTATCCCAACAGTTCCAAGAAAGACCTGATCCAATTTTCAGAGCTTCCATGAAAGGGAGTTCACCTTTCCTGGCAGCTCTTTTCAATTTACGAACCCAATAAAAGTTGCAGCCATCACTCCAACCACTGCCACATTGTCTCCACACTCCTTCAGGAGGAATCAAAATATCTGGATTAAAGTTCCATCTCCCTTTCTTGGTGGAGACCACCATTTTCCTACTGTTCTAGGTTCCCACACTTTCAGTTTGTCATCCCATCTGTAGGTTACTCCATCCACAGTCTTCAACTAATCCCCCTTAGGGTCTCAAGTTTTACACAATGCCCTTGGAATATCCTCAGAAACCGAATTATTCATCATGGCCAAACTGAGTCCAGTACGCGGACACCCATCATACCATGTGCTATATAGTTGACCACACACATTTGGTACAGTTTATCCAAGCCTGAAAAGCTTCCCCAGGCTGCAGGTTCTTTCCCATGACCTGCACAACTGCCTTGACCCCAGCCTGGGTGATCATCTCTGTATAATTTCCCGTGATATTTGTTTCATTCCTATCCCGTTTCACAGAAAGAACTGTTGGTCTAGGAACACAGAACATGAAGATCAGATAGAAGAAAAAGACTAGCATCACAAGAAGTAATTATATGGAGGAGTACAGGACATGTGTACACCATAAAGCACGACCTGGGGACACGTAGGCATTTCTGCCTTGGCCCTCTGGAGGCATGCAAAGCAGAAGATCTGGAGGGGAATGAACGGAGGGTTGGCGGTCCACAATCTTGGGCCCCTCATCTCCAGTTTCTGCTGGCAGCATGTCAGGCATCTTGTATACCGTCCCCGGCAATAGTCCACAACACTGGCCCCCTCCAGGTCTTTCAGCACAGGACCCCTCTTACCTTAAGACCTCACACAACATACTAATGCTCGGCCAGCTAGCCATGTGGTTAGCATGTTCATTTCCTTCAGGCCTCTTTCTCAGATCAGTGAGGCCTTTTCTGGCCATCCTAAGTATTTTGTTTCATTTATGATGAGATGATCAGATCTCAATATCATGTAGTTCAGGCTGGTCTTAAACTGTGTATCTGAGGTTGACCTTGAACTCCTGGTCCTCCTGGCTCTGAGAGGACAGGCATGCACCACCGTCTCCAACTTGACCGCCCTATTTTTAGAAGGGCAACTTCTACCCCTGCCTTATTTTTGGATGGCTCTTTGACTCTCTTCCAGGATATATAATTTACTTAGAGGTCTGCCCCTACCCCCCCCAGGATGTCAGGCCTTCTAGGCAATGCTTTATAAATACTGACACATTTGATCTGCATCAGAGCTCCACGAGGCAGCTCTTAGGATGGCCACCTCCATGTGGAAACTGAGGCACAGGAAGATCAAACAACTTGCCCAAAGTCACTCAGCTAGAAAGCGGCAGAGGCAGGACCTGCATCCGGGCAATGAAACTCTCATGAGTTCTCTCAGTGCGGTCCCTAACTGTGGGCTCTACTTACTGTGTGTCAGGGCTCAGTAGAAGTGGATGAATGGATGCTGTAACTCCACACGTGCATGGTCCCCTGTCCGTCTTCTCCCCTGACACGGGATTGGCTCGATTTTCTGCTGTCTCTCATCTTAGTCACCAGGCTGCCCACCTCTGATGGCGGCAATCATAGTCAAGGAGGATGACAAGAATGAACCCCCACCCCCACAATCTCAGAGTGGCTCCTTTTGACCTTGGCCATGAGGCAGAGTCCGAGCTGGATAGAACATGTCCTTTTGAGCTGGGGGCCAAGCCTCACGCAAGTACGTTCATGTTCTCACTCTACTCTTCCTGTGCTGTGTCCCATTGAGTCCTGGAAAGTATGAGCCCCAGGACCTGAGTGCTAATGCCACCAGCGCCCCAAGCATCCCTTCCCTGATGCACAGGTACCAAGGACACTTGGAGTAAGCATCCTGCTGTCCCCAGGGGCACACATATCCATGGTGCAATTCTTTCTAGGAAAATGACTCAGGCCGCCATTTATTAAAACACCACTACCCCTACCAAGTCGCTCTGAAGCTCTAGCCATTCCCGAAACCAATGAAGCGGCTTGTAGGTGCTATCTGATTTTTAATCAGCATGTTCTCTCCCCATCTGGAAGGTCTAATGAAATGTTACACTGTGAGGAACACGGAAATAAGGAACTTCAGAGGTGAGGGACGTGGATTTAATTTCTTGCTTTGGTCTGTTATTTGCATATACCTCGAGGGAATAACCAGTAGGAGAGAGAGAAGGAAAAAAAAAATAACAAAATCTGCCTGTCTACTGGGGGCCAGGCATCCCACTTGAAGAATGACTATGTTTTACATTTCACCCTTGCAAGCAGCAGATATGCGTGGTCATGCATGTGTACACATGTACACACACACACACACACACACACACACACACACACACAGAGTTTTGCTGTGTCACCATCTCTGAGACAGAGGCCACCAGAGCTCTGCGTTCCTGCCCACTTCTATCTCGGGGACTGCAGCTGGATTCCATGCTCTGGCCCGGGTTTGGCTCTGTCTGGGGCTGTGCTCGTGTGTGTAGGTCACTCGGGTCCCTCCAGGCTTGGTTGGTTAGAGGCAAGGACACCCTCCTTCCTCTCTTTCTTTCCCTGCTAACTGCAGAGGAGAATGACGTCGGAATGGCAGGAACACACCACAGCAGAAGCCTTGGTCTCTGTTGCATTCACAGAGCAGCACCTCCTATTAGCCCGTCCCCGCTCCCCTGACCCCAAATTGTGAGCTGGGGAAGAAATAAGTTCCCATTGGGAGGAGGCCACGACAGTTCTGGGGTTGGTGCTGTAGCAGCTAACCTGCACCAGCTCCGACGAGCTCAATTCATCAGGTGAAAAACCAAAGATCCCGAGTTGGAAGTCACTTGGCTGAGGTCACAAAAACCCCGAATCCGCTATATAAATGCTATGTTAACTAGACCTGGTTCCACCTGAAGTGTCCCAGATACAAGGTCCTGTAAAGGTGTTTTTAGTCAATTTTCCAAGTTCAACTCCTTAGGGCCGAAAAACTTATAGGTGGGAAGCCTGAAGATGCAGCTAGGAATGTCCCTGAAAGACCTGTCCTTTCTGTGACTCCACTCTGGGGAGAAAAGCAGGAAGGACAGAGGCTGGATGCTGGCTCCCTGGGGACAGGCTCCTTCCAAATGCTGACAAGCCGCAAGGACAGCACGTGCTCTGTCTCAAAGGTCAAGACCAGAAAGCAGGAGGTTCAGCAGTTCCCCAAATAGCCCGATCCTGAGAAGGCCACCCCCAGGAGCATGCACATACCCCACAGGGACTGACCCAGAGCTTAGCCTGGAGAGGCAGAGAGTCGAAGGAGGGCCAGCCACCCCCATCAGACCCAGGGACAGCCCACGGGCTAATCCCGGACAGACCGTGCCCTCTCATCGGCAGAAGCTGCCCTGGGCATCCAATCTTCCAGTCGGGCAGGTCTAATGAGACCGAAATAAGTCCTCTAAATGCCTAGCTCATTTCTGTTCCTTAATAAACACATGCACAGAGAAAGATGCAATTAAGGCAGAGATGGAAAGAGGGACTAACTAGGGAAGAGATACGATTGCCAAATTCTGAGCGGTTATTTTAGACAAGAGATTACGGGGATGGAAATTAAAACAAAACAAAAGGAAACACCACCAGCCCAGGTGCCCGCCTGAGCCCTTCAGGCGCCCGGATGTTGTCTCCCAAGGCCACCAGTGGGACCACAATGACATAACAACAGGCGGTCCACAGCCCACCCCTCCCAGGAGTGCTAATTACCTCCCAGGATTAATTCTGCAGCTTACTAGACAGTTCCAGCAGCACAGCCACTGCCAGAAACAAGGACTCCTGGAAGGAAGACACACCTACTGTTTCCCAGGATCTGGACCCGGGGCCAGAATCCACAAATCCTCTTGCACACAAAGGCTCTAGCCTTACTGCTTCCGCTGGGAGCACCAATTATGTGGTTTCTTAGGCTACAACCCCTTTCTCTCTCTCTCTCTCTCTCTCTCTCTCTCTCTCTCTCTCTCTCTCTCTCTCTCTCTCTCTCTCTCTTTCTCTCTCAGATCAGGTTTTTAATTGCAAGGGGCTTGAGTAAGCATGGTAAATGTGGATTTGAGAACAGGAGTCCTGGGGGAGTGGCTGCCTCAGACAGCCGGAATCACCTCCTCTGCCGGCCAGCTCCTTACTGTCCAGCTAACACAAAGAGATACACAGAGCTTTGGCCGGACTTCCCAGTCCTCTAGCCAGGCTTAGCGGGGTCCTCGGCTTTGTGTTGGGGGCAGTGAGGGGCAGCAGAGGTAAGCTGGCTAAGGGCTGTTCTATCTGGCAGGGCTGGACCATTCCTTAGGGTAGCAGTTCTCCACCTCTGGGTTGAGATCCCCGTGGGGAATCACATATATCTTGTGTATCAGATATTTACATTATGATTCATAACCGTAGCAAAATTATAGTTATGAAATAGCAACAAAAATAATTTTCTGGTTGGGGGGTAGTCACCACAACATGAGGAATCGTATAAAAGGGTCACGGTACTAGGAAGGCTGAGAACCAAGGCTCTAGGGGAAACTCTGAGTCACAAGAATAGCATCTTCTGCTAGGCACTGGTTATGACGCCATTGAAGTCTGTCTCCTCTTGCCTTCCACACAGGAAGGTAGGCAGATAACTAACCAGTCTTCGATGCAGCCATTCACTCTTCTATCCATCTACTCGTCACCATTCACCCACCCGCCCTCTTCTCCATCCTATCAATTCATCCACATATCGACTGCATCCATTCGTCTATCCATCCATCCATCTACTCACCTACTCCCTACCTGCCTATCAGTTCACTTCTCACCTATTAGTACACCAGACACGGGGCATCTGGTTAGATGCTTTTCAAGACACGTAGATTACTTTCAGGTGAGGAAGGCGGTGGTGGAATTTGTGTTCTCTATCTGACACCCCCATGTGGAACCTGTGGGATATGATTTGGCTGTCCTAAGCCACCACCAGGGCACATCCGATGTACCAGGCCAGGCTCCTCCATGGGTTTTATCTTCTGGCGATAATCAGAGATTTGAGGTGCGTTCCTCAAATGGATTCAAAGCCCTGCATCTGATGGATGCACTTTGAACAACGCTTCAAAATCAAGGATGCTGAAGACTGGCCCACTCCCAGCTACCTCTCCTTGTCAATGGGGGAGGAAGCGACCTGCCGGGCGGAGAGTGAAGCCAGCCCGGAAGAGCAGCAGATGAGAGACGAGCAGTCTTGCGGCCATATGAACTACCGGATCTAGCTGTGCAACAGCGTCTACCGAAACTGTTAGTGACAAGAGCCAACACATCTCCTTTTTTTTTTTTTTTTGCTTCAGTCAGCGCGAGCTGGCTTTCCATCTGTATGCTGTGCCACCAAAGCATTCAAGGTTCTCATATACCCTCAGAGACGTGATCAAGTCCTGTGCTGCTCGAGATGAGGTCCGGGATGTAAGGATGCGTCTTTGTGACTCTGGAAAAGAGGGAGGCTACAGAGAGAAGCAGCACAGGGTCAGAGGGATGCTGAAGAAGAAAGAAGAGTGGACGGCCACGGCCTGCTGTAACTTCCTGTGATGCTAAGGCACGCTGTAATGAGTGGCATCCAATTGGCGGCCGTGAACCACATGTGGCCGCCGTGAACCACATGTGGCCGGTGAGCACTTCAGAACTGACTCCGGGGCTGAGGGAGGGGCTCCATGGTGGAGCCCTGTCTTCCACCCCAGCACCCACAGGACAGGACAAAACAACAGAGAACTGACTTGTGGGACTGAGGAACTGAATTCTGAAGTGGATTTTATTTTTTAAGTAAGTTCAATAGAACACCTGGCTGGAGGCTACTGTATTGAGTGGCCAGTGCACAGAGGCGACGCGGGAGGAAAGCGCACCTTCCAGAAGCTGAGGCAGGTTTGCCGGAGCCTCTTGGCAGGATGGAGAGCTGAAGACTGGAGGACATTTGGACATGGATGAAAGTGACCCAGGGGGAACGTCAAGGAGAGTCCATGTTGTGGTGGGGACAGGAGGAGCTAGAAGAGGGAGGCCAGGTGAGTTAACTCTTAGGTCCGTGGCTGGTGATCCATCCACAGCAATCAGGGATGAGCAAAGGTTGCAGGTTTGAGAAAGACGTCTGTCTGTGTGTGTGTGTGTGTGTGTGTGTGTGTGTGTGTGTGTGTGTGTGTAGGGCTCTGCTTCTGAACGTGGGTTGAGTGGGAGGACATCAAGACAGGTAGCCGAAGCCGGGAGACACACATTTTTGGAGCCACTGGGGGTTTAGTTTGGGTCACCCTAAAGTAAGGCAAAGTAGAGCAAAGGCTAGAATTGGGCAGAGTACTAACATAAAGGGGCTGGCAGGGGCATGGCTTGTGTGAAGGACTCAGGAGATAGAACAAGGAAGGGGCAACCTCATTAGGGCTGGTGGCGGCTTTCTCATGTGCTGATATATATGTGGGACAAAGTTTCTCTGTGTAGTTTTGGTGCCTGTCCTGGATCTCGCTCTGTAGACTAGGCTGGTCTCGAACTCAGAGACCCGCCTGCCTCTGCCTCCTGAGTGCTAGGATTAAAGGCGTGCACCACCGCTGCTCAGTCTGACATGTTTTTGAGATCTCTGAAATTTACTTCTTTCAATGTCTGATCATAAGGACGAAGTGTTTGGGTCCTTTAAAAGACACCTTCTTCTGTGTGCTTCCCAATACGTGGATAAGAACTGAACGTAACAGAGAAACCGGTGTGTGTGTGTGTGTGTGTGTGTGTGTGTGTGTGTGTGTGTGTGTGTGTTTGTGATCGAGTCCATGTCCCCTATGCTAATCAACCTCGGGTGGCACTGTGTTCTTTCGAGTGTGTGCATAGGGTTTTCGGCTTTGTAAGAGCTTGACCTCTGGTTAGCTTTGCTGTGGTGTGAATGTGGTTACCTGTGTCATGCTGGAGTTGAATTTTTGTGTCCTGGGAAAGGGGAGGGGGGCTTTGAAAGGGTGGTTACGTCCCTCAGAAGATCACCTTTCCTGTGGGGCGGGGTTCGGCATCCTGAGGGCTGTTGCAAAGCCAAGTCTGACCCTTGTTGATTCTCTCTTCTGCATGGGCCCACGGGTCCTGGTCATGTTATGACATGTGGCTTTCTCATCAGAAGCCAAGGATCCGGAACCGTGTTCTTGGGCTCCTCAGACTCCAGAATCATGAGATCATGAGCCAAGGTAAACTTCTTTTCTTTATCAATCATCCAGCCTGTGGTATTTGGTTACAGCAAGAAGAAGCAGGGCAGGGCCAGCTTCGACAAGTTTCTTGTTTCTATTCTCTTTTCCCAATCCCCTCCCTCTTCCTCTTTGCCATGTCAGGAATTTGCAAAATTTGTTTTGTATCTATAATCCAGATCATCAGTCTTACAGTCAATTGGTCTTTTACTTTTCAGAACAATTCTGAATTAAAGGCTGAGGGAGGGATGATGAGGAACGAACAGGGCTGTGGGTGAACATACGTCGTGATTTCCCACGTGTGCGGACCACCTCTCAGCGGCGCCGTCTGGTCTTTCTCAAGCTGGACTCCAACGCTCTGGGAGAGGATTCCAGACCAGCCAGACCTGGTGGAGAAGACAAGGCCTCTTGCACTCTTACCACAGAGGAGCTCTTATTTGGAAAGAGATCAGCGGTACTAATTGTCACAAGTGGGAAGGGCAGACTCATGTCCAGACAACGGACACAGTGGCATGCTTTACAACATGTTCCCAGCCACAAATAAAGATCACTCCTCATGCTCACTTCCGCAGAACCACAGGCAAATTCCTCCAGGGACGGGGACCACACAGTGGAGTCATGAACCTTGCTTCCGGCACATCAGAGAGCGGGTGGGGTCCCCGGGCAGCAAGGAGATGACAGAGGGAGAGACAATCTCCTCACTGAGGGTCTGGGCTAAGTGCTTTTGGATCTATCAGCATGGTGGAACGGGACACCTGGATACCATGGAGAACTGGGGAATTCCAGCCTCGCACTAAGGATGCCAGCCTCCCTGTGTTATGCTTCTCGTCATGCATCTTTGTTCTCTCAAACTGTGGTCCTTTCCTTGGGAGCTGGTTAGAAACATGGGACCCACCAGGCAGGGGCTCTGTCTCACTTGTCCACCGGTGGTATGCACGTGGAAATGCTCTTTCTCATTTCTGGCTCCCATCTTTTCCAGTGTTAACTGGGGCCCAGCGCAATCAGCTCAAGGATCCACCCATATCCTCACCCTTGACACGATGTCCCCAGGTACCGCTCTCTCCACAGCAACCTTCCTTTGCAGGCCACAGTTTCTTTCCTTCACTATGGGAAATTTGTAGTACACCAGAGAGGTTCAAGGATGAATCCCCCCCCCCCCCCCAGACAGGGTTTCTCTGTAGAGTTTTGGTGCCTGTCCTGGATCTCGCTCTGTAGACCAGGCTGGCCTCGAACTCACAGAGATTTGCCTGGCTCTGCCTCCTGAGTGCTGGGATTAAAGGCGTGCGCCACCACTGCCTGGCTCAAGGATGAATTCTAACAGTGTCTACACACTTTCCAAAGCCTCCAGCACCCAGTCATATCAAACCAAGATGCACACTGCAGGTCACGAGAGGCCAAGCCTGTTCTCCTTGCCAGGTCTACAAGGCCAGCTCCTTTCTGTCCCTGTCCTGCCTTTTTAGCGGTCCTTTAACACAAAGCTGCTTTGAGCTGGCCCACCTCTGAACGCCCCGAAGCTCAGCAAGGAGCCCACAGACTATCCTGTACCAAGTACTCAGCTGAGACCTCCTGCTTCCTATAGCCTCGCCCTTCTGTGCTCCGAATTTGGCCAATGGCTGGCTCCTGGCACATCCTAGGGGTCCAACTCTGCCTTCGAAGCACTAAACTAATGCAACAACACAATGTGGGGAGCAGGTGGGTACACAAGATGTTCCTTCAGGTGTGCAGGGGACACAATCCTCTCCCTTACCTCTCTTCCACAGAAAGGGTCACAGAGCTCATGTTTTCTGCCCACCATACAGGTCTAACCCAGTTGAGAGTTGGTTGCTCTGGTTAAAGGCCTTTATTTATTTTTCATAGTATCTTCAAAACTACCATATAGAATAATGGGCTTCATTATGACATTTGTCATATGTACTGTGCTCATAGTCATCTCTGGCCGTGACCCGGAAGGCTTTTAAATGGCCTTTCTTTCACTGTGGTGTAATGAAAAGACAGACTGCCTCCTTTGAGGTCACAGGGTGTCCAGGAAGCCAAAGTTTGCTCTGATTCTATGACTGCGGTAGGAATCACCCACCAAACCCGAGTGCTGCCCATGGACTCCGGAAGGAATTCAGAGCCAAAGCAGATATGGAAGCCACCTTGCGAGAGAGTGGCATCCAGAGATGAGCTGGCGTGGGATAAGAACAACGTATGTATGCTAAACCTTTTCAGACAAGAGGGGAAAGGTGGACAGAAGGGGAATACCACTCAGGTATAGCATAGTCCAGACAGGTAGTCTGAAAGGGAGGTTGTGCATGAGTGTGTGTGTGTGTGTGTGTGTGTGTGTGTGTGTGTATGTGTGTGTGTGTGTGTGTGTGTGTATGTATGTGTGTATGTATGTGTGTGTGTGTGTGTATGTATGTGTATGTGTGTGTATGCATGTATGCTGTTTTTCACTCTTTCATTGGGAGAGAGGATAAACTAGAGATCATCTCAGAATATACTGCTCTTTATAGCGTGTACCACGTGCTTATGTATGTCAACCCCAGGGTAAGGAGTGTGCAGTCTCCTGGAGAACAAGCCTGGGAATTTTCCACAGATCCTCTTTGTTCTAGAAAGGTCCAGATGCAACAACCCTTTTATGGGGCGACCCTGGGACGGAGAATTCCTGTTGTGTTTTGCAAACACAAAGGTCAGCAACCCCCCACTGCAACTCACTGCCAGAGGCGAGGCTTTCTCTCCTTGGAGTATGCAAAGCGCAGCTGCAGGGAGGGGTGAGGAGGGGCGCAGGTTATGCATGCCAAGACCACATCAAACACTAGGTACAAAGGTGGAAGAGGTGCCCTCTTTAAACCCTCCACCCCGTGCCCGAAGAGTGCCCAGCAGGACACCGACAGGACCAGCACTAGGCTCCCTGCTGTGACAAGTGCTTCTCTGTCACTCTGCATTATGGGACACCAACCAACGCGCCCTGACAGCCAGGCTGCCTTCTATAGAATGTGCTCTAATTTTTTTTTTTACCAGCTTAGAGCCCCTTGGGTCTCAAGCATGGGGGTCACCCCAATTATGACGCTGTGAGTCGCCAGAGTGATAAAGTATAATCCACCCCTCCATTGTCAAGTTGAGGCCTCACACACCGCCTGAGCTAGTCAACAGGAGGAAATCAAGTTAGCCAGGGGTGTGACGGTATGCCTTTGTCTTGACCAAAGGGCCCTGGGTGGACTCCTGTCAGGCCCTAAGGGGAGTCATTCTGATTTGAAGAATGGCATTGGCAGTCAGATAGTCTCTGTTTTCTACCCTATGGTTTTCAGCACCGGAAACAGAAATATCTAGTCAAGCAGTGGCTCTGACCTGTGGGACATCAGAATTTAAGGCAGTTAGAAGGCGGGCTCAGACCCTGGATTTTTGTTTTTGTTTTTTTTTAATTGTGGATATATACAATACTAAAAGTTACATTCCAGGTCATTTTAAATGTTCAGGTTCATTAAGTATATTCTCAGTATTATGTATATACCGCTATCCATTTCCACAACATTTTACCTTGCCGTTGAAACTTGCTCATTAAACAGTACCCTAGAAATGTTATGTGTGTGGGCATACTCTGTGTGTGTGTGTGTGTGTGTGTGTGTGTGTGTGTGTGTGTAGCTGGGTATCTTCCTTGATATTTCTCTACTTCCTGAGGCAGGATCTCTGCCTGAATCTAGCAGTCACAGATTTGGATAGCTTAGCTAGCCAGCTTGTCCCAGGGGTCCCCTGTTCCCACCTCCTGGAACTGGAGTTACAGGTGAGTTGCCATGCCCAGCTAGTTTTTATGTGGGTGCTGATGATCTGAACTCCAGTTTCCATGTTTGCACAGCTCACACTTGATCTGCGGAACCATTTTTCCCAACCAGAAGTATCTTTCCTTATATCTATATAATACCCTAGGGTATGTGTCAATCACATTCAATTTATGCACTTATCTATGGATGGATATCCTGGGTTGTTTTTGTTGTCGTTGTTGTTGATTTTTTTACCCTTTTAACCTGTTGACTGTTGTGAGTACTGCTTCTAGGAGCATGGTATCCCATCTCTGTTAGGGGTCCCTCCGGTTTTACATGAATTCAAAGCTGCCCCACGCCGGGGTGGGTACACCCTGCTCAAAACTGTCTGAGGTTTGGCTCTGCCTACTCCAGGGGCAGGCGAGGACAAGGTCTCCAGAGAGGATAGGGAGGTGCCTATGCATGGAGCCCCAGCTCATGACTTAAAGGATTACAGTCCCACTAACACGGAAGCTGTTCTGTCCTTTCCCTCCAGAGCAATCCTGTGACACGCTAGGGTTAGCCACACTTCTGAGTGCCACCTCTCCCACGGCGGAGGCAGGATCACAGAAGGCAGACCAGACACAGGCCCCGGTGTACCCGCCCTATCTAGTCTAGTCACATTTTTTTTTAATTAGCTGATTTTACGGAGGGATAATTTCCATAAAGTAACTATTCGCATCTGAAGTGTATAATTCGATGAGTTCTGACAAATGTATGCATTTGTCCAACCGCCACCCCGGTTGGAAGACAGGCCATTTCCGTTAGCCTAGAAGGTGTCTTTTGCCAGGCTGTGTACTTCCACAGCCTCGCTCAGAGCCAAAGATCCGCTGCAGCTGCAATGGGCAGAGGGGCTGGCGAAGCCTGGCGGGAGTTCCAGCTAGAACATGGACGATGCCTTCAGCACCGAGTTACCGCAAATGGCACTTTTCAGTTTTAATTCTGCAACTGATTAGCCACCTGCGGTTGCCTGGCAAGGGACTTTTCGAAGCCCTTACGCCCCAAATAGACGGAGTTCCCTACTTCACACTCAACAATTCCGAATACATCCACTCTCCAAGTCCGCCTTCTTCGGCACACCCTGGCGGGACGTGGGGCTGGGCATGGCTGTGGTGGGAAAGGGGTACGTGAGGCAAGAAGCTGAGTGCAACTGGGGAGACACAGCCACAGCAGAAGACCATCTGGGCTGGAACACAAGCTGGAATCTTGCAACGCTTTAAAGGCTAAGGCAAATATTGAAGGCTTTTCAGAGAAGGGGGACGGGGGGAAGGGTATATCAAAGCAGCCCTTTTGAAAAAGAATGTTTAAGATTTCAACCCAAGCAAGGTGGGGCGCATTGTGAGGACAATCATTGAATACACACCTGTGAAGGAACAGGCTTGGGATAAGGGGTTGAATGCATGTAATTTTTTTTTTTCTTTAAACAAAAGTAAGACAGCTACGGTCTGGAGTATCCGAGGAGGTAGATCGCGTTAGTGCATTTCAGCCGGTGACTTCCTGGGTTCACAAAACATCACAGCTAGATTTGGAAGAGGTCGGGGTGGCTTTTGAAGCTCCACGTAGTTCTGTTTTCTGCACTGTGGGCATCAGATGCTTGTCGTGGTAGTGTGGGGAAATAGCAAAGGAACTCTTGTCTTCCTTGAATGGTGTCCTGAAAACTGGGGAGTTTCGGGACAGAGTGGGTGAGCATTTACATAGTATGCAAGAAGTCCTGGGTTTGAGCCCCAACACTGTACAAACCAAGAACAGTGGGACACACCTGTCATCCCAGTATTCCAGAGGTGGAGGCAGGAGGGTCAGAAGTTCAAGGTCATCCTCGGCTACCTAGGAAGTTCAGTGCCAGCCTCGGATGCACGAGATTCTGTCCAAAACCAAACCAAACCCACAAAACCAACCAAATCAAATAAAGACTTATGACTCTGATTCCTCACGTGGCTCAAAGCGCAATTAAAACCGGTAGAAGTAATGTTATATCCACAAAAAGAGTTGTGTAAGCCTTACATTGTATGCATATATACTTCTTTTTTAAGCTCCATGGGGAAAAACTCACGTATTTAAGATAAAGTTAATTAGTAAAATTGTTTTTGTGCTAAGAGCAGTCTTATTTATGCAAAAACAGCCCCAGAAAGGTTCACAGAGGTCGCAGGCAGAGCTAGCTTGTAATTAGCACTTTCAATGTCCGAGGGTATGGACAGTGGGTAACCACAAAGAGATCTTGTTCCCTTCACTCCCGGAAAATCCTTCCAATTACTACTAATACTGCTCATCTCCTGTGAGGGGAACTCCTCAAACTATTACATCATTTCTGCCCCCTACCCTGAATGTCCCATCCAACCAGAGCCCCTAGGTCTGTCTGGCTGCTACCTGTTGCCAAGGTTCCAGAGAGCCTATGAGAGATGGTACTCTTGTCTCAGAGCTTCCTGGGTTGCATCAGCTGCCTGACTCCTGAGAGAGATGCTTTTATATATATATATTTACATGTAAGTATTCTCTGATGTCACATGATACAGTCCTTCTGGGATGGGAGCCTTGAGTCTTCTCCCAGTACATCTTAGCCTTAAAATAGGAAGAACGCCAGCCCTGAAGGACCCCCTTAAATGAGTTATTTCTCTACTGCTTGGAAAGACACTGACCAAGCCAGACAGTTCCTAGATCCAAGAGTCCACGCTAGCTGACAGTCCCAGGAATAGCCAAAGAGGGGCCACAGTCTGCTTATATCCATGCACGTATCTGCGAGCCCTCCTCCCTCCACATACATTCCCATGTACACATGGCCTCTCAGCCGCTGCTGGATATCCAGCCTTATATACATGTATCTCCTCCCTATATATCTCCATGCCATACTACCTTCATGAGAAGGACTGGGCAGCCTCCACCCCCCCCCCCGCCCCCCTCAGGGAGGGAGCAAGTCTTCTGAGTTTCCCCAAAGTCAGCCATGCAGACTCCCTTACTCTACAGCTCAGAGGTTGCTGAGCTGCAGGCACGTACAGACGGTCCTCCCCTTTTTCCCCAAGCCTTCGAGACGCCAGCTGAGCCCCTTCTCTAAGCCCATGTGCCCACACAGCTGCAGGACCGTCTCCCTTTCCCAACAAAAGTCCCTCGCTCGGCAGTTGGTGGCCCGCGGAGCTGAGCCGATACTTTTCATTCCCTAAATGTTCTTCGGTTTGCAGAGGTCTTGCCCTGGCCCTTCTTCCCAAGGGTGGGTGGAGTGGGTGACCCGGCCTTGTTCGGCCTGCCACTCATGTGCCAACCCACAAACCATAGGCTGCTAGTGTCTCCAGCCCCCCCCCCCCCCCCCCCCAGCCTCTTCCAATTAGCAAATCCTATCTTGTCACTCTTTGTGGTTTCTTCTTACTGTGTCAGCACTGGGGATTGAGTCTTTGGCCTCCCAAATGCTTGGCAAGCACTCCACCACTAGGCTATAGCCTTAGTCTGCTTTTACTTTTCATTTTTGAGATACGGTCTTACTAACATGCCCAGGCTGACCTTGAACTCACGCTGTAGCCCAGGCAAGCCTTGATTTTACAACCCTCCTGACTCAACCTGCCAAGCAGTTGGCTGGCCCGGCTTCTGTGGTTCATTTTTTGTTTGTTTGCTTGTTTTTCGAGACTGGGTGTCTCTGTGTAGCTTTGGTGCCTGTCCTGGATCTCGCTCTCTAGACCAGGCTGGCCTCGAACTCACAGAGATCCGCCTGGCTCTGCCTCCTGAGTGCTGGGATTAAAGGTGTGCACCACCATCGCCCGGCTTGTGGTTCCTTTTTGAAGGAAGTGTTTCAACCTCAAAAGGAAACCAATTTAGATTTGAATACCAGAGTAAGCCCAAGTCTGCTCTTGGTGACAAGCATCCCATCCAGGCCTGTCAGTCCTGCCCTGGATATGGGTGACAGGGAAAGGTGCAGAAGGGGTACGGCTTGCCACCAGCTGCTGCCCCTGCCCCTCTCGACCTCTACTCTGCAAAGCCAAGCACCCTGCAGAGTGGGATGTTTCCTATCCCCACCAGTGAGCCACACTGCCTTTGTGCTCCAGGGGACTATCATAGGAAACTGAGTTTTAGATTTGTTTTTAAACTTGATAATGCAATTAATCAAATTCAGAGTCTCAACACAGCTCTCGTGTTCAGGCCAGGGAGCATATGCCACGTTGGCCTTGGCAGCCCCCACCTCTATTTATTTAGGAAAGGGTAACTTTTCCGGGGAATTTCTAGGCTTGGCCCTACACATGACTGGTTCTCATCTGTGGGAGTCTACTGGGATAGGTCCAGTGGGAAGGCAGATGACATATCTAAGATACACCTTCCATGGGCAAGGGCAGTAGGGCCTTGTTGGCTTTGTTGAGGTGTCCTGGTTAAAAGTTACCTGGGAGTCATGGTGACATGGTTATTTTAGGCCACATCTTTTATAAGGCATGGGAAAATACCTCGACACAGACATGAAACTAGATGGTGTAGCCTATGGATGAAGGACAAAGAAGAGCATGTTCCTGGGATCTTTTTTTTTTTTTTAAACCCAGAAGGATTTCCTTTGGAGATGTGTGCAGAAGAACCTAAGACCATTACAGTAACATGGGATCAGCTACCGCTAAACCGGAAGTGAGATTTTTGGACCCATAGCTGTGTGAAGAACCTTTCATGTATCCAACCTACAGCAGACCGTCTCCACTGCCAATCGCAGCCAATCTCGCCTTTTACTAAGGCTTATTGAGTAACTTTGGTTTGGGAGAAAGTTCCAGAACAGTTATGGCTGCTGAGTGAGATCTTTTTGGTCCTAGAGCAGGCTGCTTTAGCGTGGCTCCTTCCAGGAAGCTCTGGTAGCCGGGCCGTCAATTCGTGGAGGCCATGACAGCGGGGGAGTGAGTCTAACAGAGCATCTTCGCCAGCTCCTTCGTCACATACAAAGCAGTGACATGGACCAGTCGCATGAGACAGGCCCGCGTTCGGCACTGGTCGACTTCTGAAGCATCCAGCATGACAAAACTCTAGCATGTGTGTTTCCAGTTCACAGGGCAGCCGTACCCTGGCCCCAGCTGTCTGGCTTCTATATGGCCATGGCTTTTGCTCACCATGGCTTTGAAGTTGGTCTACCTTGGTCTTCTGCCGGGCTAATCACAGTTTCAGCTCCCTCTAAGTCTCACTTAGCATCCTGATGTCAACCTGTGCATTTCAGTGTGTGTGTGTGTGTGTGTGTGTGTGTGTGTGTGTGTAGGGGGGGCACATGTCCATGTCCATGCAGAGGCCCAAAGTCAACCGTAAGTGTTTTCTTCACTCACCCTCCACTCTCTTTATTGAACAGGGTTCACTGATTTTGCCCAGTCTAGAGAGCCAGCTTGCCCTGGGTGTCCCCCGGCTCTTCCTCTCCGGTATTAGGATTATAGGCAGTCACCATGCCTGCCTAGCTTTTATGTAGGTTCTAGGATTTGAACTCCAGTCCTAACACTTGTATGCAAGTCCTTGATTCATTGGGGTACCTCTGCAGCCTGCTTGGCACTCCTGACAGTGAGCAGACCCCATATGGAAATGGGGTCTCAAGCTACAGCAGCCAGTAAAACATCTCTCCCGCCTTTTTTGGCTCTGGCAGAGGGACCCTTGACCAAGGCCTGTGCCCTTCCAGATGGAGGATGGGGGGGGGGGTTCCAACTCTACACAGCTGCAGACCTCCTGCTCCTGATTTCCTGAGAGTAGGAAAGCAGAGATGGGTCGGGTGAGAGCCTTCTGTGGCCTCTGCTCCCAGAACATATTCTGAAACAGGTGCTTCGAATTGAGTCCAGGTGGGGTGTAGAGCTGGGCGAGGCAGGCAGGCAGGCAGGCAGGGCTGGGTTTGAAGGAAGGGCATCTTAAGGTAATGGGAAATCTTTTTTTTTTGCATTCTAGGGCTTGCCAGCTTCCAACTTGCTGTTTACTGCACTGAAAAATATTCCGCACGATGGAAGAACTATTTTCCAAAACAAAATGCTAGTATTCATCAGGAGGCGCGGGCTGTGCAGTGCGAACAATTCACTTTCGTTAAGTACCATATGGCCGCTGGTAGGAAAATGCTAACATGTTTCAACAGTACAGCTGGGGTAGGGCTCCTTTATTCACCGTGCAGATGGCTCTAATTGACATCTCTCCTAAAACAGGTCTCCAGCATTTCTGCAGGATCATTAGAGTAATTAGTTATTAAATACCATCACCACTTTTAGAGAGGGGGTCTGATCCTTGGCAATACTCCACTGTGAGGGAACTGACAGGCTGGCTGGGAGACCTAGCCGGGGGAAGGGCTTTGTGGTTAGGGCATGCTAGCCCTTCTTCTGGAAGTCTGGGCCAGAAGAGGACAAAGGCCAAGCAAATTCAAGGCTAGCCCTTGAGAGAACCAGGGCAACCAAATAACTAAGTCCCTGACCACCCAGCCTTAATTTACCTTATGGACTGGGGGGAGCAATTGCCCCCAGAGGTCTGCAGGGCTGAGGCTATGAAGTCAAGAGCAAACGAAAAGAACCAGAAGGACTAACATGCTGTGGTTGGGCTGGTCTTGATGCTTGTTCAGGGCTCAGAGAGACCCTTCTCCTCGCTAGGCTGGGAAGTGACAAGCAGTGGCTCTCAGGACACAGAAACACCCAAGATGCAGATCTTGACCCCGTGACAGGTGTCAATCACTGGTGGCGTGCAAGTGATGGCCACTCAGGTTGTCTGTGTCCCGACTGAAAGGGAATTGGCTCAAGGGTGGGGCCTGGCCCGACCTCATTGAGCCCCAGATGCAGACTCAAGAGTGGAAGGCCGGTCCAAACTGGGTCCTGGGATTTTGGACCGGACATACGCTGTTTCCCAAGTTAGGTCTCAGTGGGTGAGCCACGGATATCAGGAAAAAGCCGCAGCATCCTCCATTGCTCTCAAGGGCTTATTCTCTCCATCGGTCCAGATAAACCCAGAGAAGGCAGACAGGTGAGGGAGACGGGGGAGGAACATGTGGAGGACTGAACACTGCCACATCCTGAAAGGGTTCTCCAGAAAACACCGCCATGGCCCAATCCCCCGATCCATGCAGAACCCTGTGTACTGACTGGGTCTATGCCCTGCATAACAGGTGACCAAATGCTATTGTTTGAAGGTGCTTCCCGAAGTTTGGATGTCAGAAATGTATGCCCCAACATCCAAGTGTTGGGAGGTGGGAGGTGTCTGGGTCATGAGTGCTTCCCTCCTAGGAGGGGATGAATGACGTCATTGCTGCCATGGGTTAAGCCTTATGAGATAAAATGATGTGTTTGTGCTCACCCTTTCTCCCGTGTGCAGGCTCTGTTGATCTTCTATCTTGTGCTACAGGATGATACAGCACGAATGAAGGTCCTCACCTGACCCCTGGTACCTCGATACCAGATTTCCCAGGTTCCAGAACAGTAAGAGAGACGTATTTGCTATAGCGACACAAAACAGATGTAGACACTTGGTATTAACCTCAAGGGCGGGTCTCTAGGGACAAGGGGCAGTCAAGGTTGGGCAGGGGCCTGTGGGGATCACTTCCACAGCAGACGCTTTGAAAAGAGTCCCTAGCCATTCCAAGGCCTAAGCTGCACGGATGCAGCCAGCCTTCAGACTTGTGTCTCCCCGTCTTGACCCCTACATGACACATGAAGACAGCCTCACCAGGGTGGCCAGAGACAGCATGGTGAACCGTGTAGCTTTTTGAAGAATGGAAAGGCGGTCAATGTGTGTATGCACCTTGGAGTTTCTTTAAAAAAAAAAAAAAAAAAGCACATATATGTATCTAGAGGGTGATATGGATCCAGGAAATAGCCTTCCCTTTGAGCTCATTCCCCATTGATTGAAGGTTAATAGCGAGGCATTATTAGTTTAATTTCACAGTCTAATCAGTTTCCTGCTTTATCGATCGAGAGACTCTGAGCAATTGTAATTGTGTGAGGCTGGAAGGTAAGACTCCGGGCCGAAGGAGGCAGAGCCAGTGGCTCTCTGGGCTCAGACACATGCCCAGGTAGCTCCGGGCTTTTCCTGCACGAAGCTCACCTGACATGGGCCATGCCACCCAGTCACCACCTCCCCGCAGACATAACTCTTCTCTCCTGGTGAGCCACAGAAACGTGAGGCGTCTCTGACACCCCACAGGAATGACCACAACCCCGAAAGCAGCCCCTTGCCCCAATACCGCACCAAGCCTGACGTCCCCTCGAGTGCCGTTCTGAGCCCCACACTGGCCCAGGGCCTCCTTGCTAAACCCTCTGTCAGCAGGGCTCCATCTGTGCGATAGAATTTTTTTTTGTCACTTTTTCAAATCAGAATAGAAACAATTTTTAGTCTATAATTATCATTTCTTTTCTCAACAGACAAATGTTTCCTTTTAAATTGTAGGGCGGAAAAAGCAAAGGACAACATTTTAAACCAAAAAGAAAGACTAAAATTAATTCCTTCTTTATAGAAAAATAAAATACAACAGCTCTAAGAATGCCAGGTTTTCTTTTTCTTTCTTTCTTTTTTTTCTTTTTCCTCCAAAAGAGCAACAGAACGCCACAGCCGATTCGTTGCTGCTGGTTAACGTCCAGTTTTGAGAAGCAAGTCCCCCCGGGACGGGGCTGGCACTGTCTGCAGACCACTTCTGGCTTCTGGTGTCTGGGTTTATCTGGACCAATCACATAAAGCCTTTGGAGTAGGGCACCAGTTTAGGATTTGGGATCCCAGGAGTCAAGCCAAGGCCTGGGGTCTACCTAATTCTCTCCTGCAGTCTCAGGATGAGCACTTACCCCGCCCCCTTCTCCGGGCCTTCAGGTTCCTTATCTTTCCAGTGGGGGCCCTACTCAGCTTACAAGGCTATTGAGGGTTGTTTTGGAGTTTAAAAGCAAGCCCTGCCGCCTTCACCTGGCAATCAGCAGCTGCTAGACTCACGACAGAAACACCACTTCTAAATGCCTAAGTCCGGCAGCCTCCAAGACCTGCTGACCCACTCTCTAAGCGAGCAGATTCCTTCGTCCTGCAGGTATGCAAGCGGGGAGCTACTGAGAGACATGCAGGGATCTGGACAGCACCCCAGTTCTTGTCCCCGGATGATGCAGGTAACTTGTGTTAAAGGCCACCCTGTCACACAGCAGGTCACGTTTAAGGAGCCAAAAGAATCTGCATGGGGCTGGGGCTGAGTCTGCTCAGATAAAGGAGTACAAGGCAAGGCGAGGACTACAGTCAGTCTCTCTGTCTGTCTGTCCATCCGTCTGTCCGTCTCCGTCTCTGTCTCTCTTTGTATGTGGTCTGTGTCTTGGAGTCCATGTTAAGAAGTTTGGCTTGAGAATAACGGGTCAACAGACGACCAATGATCCAACCCTATACCCTCCCCTCCAGACTCATCAACAGGAAGCCAGCTCTCACACATCTCTCACACATCTCCATAGACCATACCAGTGCCTATGGTTGCGGCTGATCCAACCAGGTGAGCCCTCGGCATCAAACCCCCACGGGCTCCCCATTCCCAGAGCTGTGCTGGTAAACATTTAACACCCAGCTGTGTTGGCGACCGGAACAAAGACAGAGAAAACCCACTCCGCCCCTGACTGGTAGCGTTCACTAGCCTTGGCTGCATCAAGACTCCCACCGTGGCCACGTTACACTACCAGCGTGATGGTCCTGAACACGGAGCTGGGCAGAGACATTGACAATAGGCTCAGGGGAGCCAGTCAGGCTAGCTCTACCCCCCAAATTCTAGCTCATTACACTTGAGAGATTCACCTGTGACCTAGGTTCAGGGCTAAAGGTACTAAGTCTGCTGCTGCAACCAAGAGCATCTCAGGAAATTCTGGAGGGTAAGGAGTAGACCAGTCACCAGGCCACCATGCCCCTTGTGTCTCTGTATTGACCTACAGGCATTTCCTGCAGCTGGACAAGCCTCCCTAGAATTCCTGGATCTTCACACTTGTTACTGCTCAGCTTACCTGCTTAGGTCTCCGAAGAGCTCGCTGCTGCCCCAGGACCTTGCATCACCTCCAAGTTCCTGGTCACAGTTTTCCTAGCCAGGAGTGCAGCTTTGGCAACCCCTCTGCTGCCGGGCGGGCCCTCCTGCAGTCCCTGCCACAGCCCAGTCTCCTTCGAGGGCACACAATGTCCCTCCTCTATAAATGCCTAAATACCCACAGTACCCCCTGTTTGTAGGTAATGAACCCCATGGTGATCGGGGGCATGCCTCAGCTTCCCTGTATACGCCACGCAACGTCTTGATATAAAACGAAGACTCTGGAACCTTCTGCTTCGTGACTCAAACACTCTTAGGGTAGACTTCTAATTTCAAGAGTCTTCCGGAAATGTCTTTACCTCCTGACCTTTCCCTGCCCTATCACACCAAAGAAAGCTGGCATTGGTGTCAATATCTATGCTTAAGGACAGAATGTCCATTTCCCCAAGGATCTTGGTGGCGTCACTTGCACGACCAGGCAGGGCCAGACAGATGGCAAGTTACACTGAGAGGGACCTCACGCTGGCCTAAGCTGCAGCTGAACTCTCCTGCAAAAAACTGGCAGGGACCAGAACACAGACACTGGGGCACTGTAAGGAGCCCAACAGGTGGAAAAGACAACTGGGTACTGTGTACCTGATCACTTTCTAAAAATAGCCAGGTGCCCGGCTCCGCAGGCTCCCTCTGAGCAGGGGCAGGGCCCCAGGGCCACTTACTCGCTACACTTTAGAGGAGGGAGCAAGTCTGTTCCTGTACCGTCCCCTCTCCAGGCAAAGCAGACGCTGCCCCTCAGCCAGCATAAAATATCTAGATTGGGGGTTGAGGGGGGCCTGGCCCTCAATCTCCTCCCCCCTTCAGCTCCGTCCCACTGCTTGGCCCGAAGGAACTGTCCCTTGGCTGCTGGGTCATGTGGGAGAGGGCAGGAGACAGGGCATGAACAGATGCCAGTGAGCTCTGGGCAGCACTTCTTGGCCAAGGGATCTGGGAACACAGACATTCTCCTCAGACCAAGGCACTGACAGCATCCAATAGAAATGCCACGCTCTGTGGTCATGTGGTACAGCAGAAAAGAAGAAAGGAGTCCTCAGGACCAAACCCCATCCTCTCCACTGCCCTCCTGGCTCAGGAAAAAACAGCGGGCAATGGAATAAAGGGTGGGTGGGTGGGGGGTTCTCTCCCAGGCCCAGGTCTGCCTCTAGCCGGAAGCCTCAGAGACCAGGTTTCCTTTGGCCCTTTCCTCCCTCCTACGTGTCTAGACAGGAATACTTAGCTCTCAGCACCTAGAGTCAGTCACGTGTTTGGCCTGAGTACCTGGACCACTTGGCCTGCTCAGGGAAGTATTATACAAACCGAGCAGGCTCTTGAAGTCAGGGTAGAGATTCTTATAACATCCCTAAGTCACCGAGCGGAGAACCATAATCTGAGTTTGGATGAAAATCACAGGGGGAGAACTTACTTTTCAGCTGCAACCGAGGCAAATCTACATAGCCTCCCTAACTCCCCGACCCCATGGAGCATGCCTCCTGGCTCCGCTTAGAAGCCAGGGAATAAAGAGGCTCTGTCTTCTTGTAATATCTCCAGACCGCACGTGCCCCTTGTACTGTGAAGTCCCTCAGAGACTTTGGACTTTTAAAGTCCCTCAGCCTTGTTGGGACACAGGAATGCTCGCCCTCAAGAGCTGGTGTGCCCCCAGCTAGCCGCAGTGGGGGGTCCCTCCACCTGCTCTAGCCCCCTCTCCGAGTCGAAGGCCACCAACACCCGGCCTCACGTTCCTCCCCTCACGGACTATCCTGAGATCATATTGCCGAAACGGGACACCCGCCCTCTCCTGCCAGCCCTGGGCCACCCTGGCACCAGCGTGCTCACGGTCACCCACCCAGGAGCCGTGAACATCCATCACCGTGATTCACAGCTGCTTTTCCCCTTGGCACCTCTTGATCCAGGGCAGGTCGGCACATCACTTCAGGGGCTGACACCTCCCATCTCTCCCGGCGGCGGCGGCGGCGGCGCTCAGAGCTGGCGAAGCAAGCAAGCAAGCTCTCAGCCCTTGCGTCTCTTCAACCCTCCTGGCCGCTCTGGGTTTGGTGTCGTGGAAAGAGATGCAGATAAAAAGCCGGGCACTCCAGTTTGGGCGGGTTCTGCGACACCCTCGTACCACAACAGACAGCCGCCTCCCTGGCCTGGTGAAGGGTTTCCTTTACTTGCCTCAGGGAGGTGAGGAGGAGGGGGGGGGGGAAATAAATAAATAAATAAGCAAGTAAATAAATAAATAAATATAAAGCCAGCCCTGAGTGAGGAAGGGTTTCTTCAGAGTAAAGCTTTGACGGAGGAAATCCATTATCATTGCAGTACAGCTCCGAAGGTGGCCAGGCAGGATCCCCAACAAGAGGCACAGTTCTGCCTTCACCAGCCCTCTCTTGGCGAGATAAGTACTTACTTCAAGGTTCCCGTTTTTTTTTTTTCTCTCTCTCTTTGGTCAAAGGAATTGCAGAAGCATGCCAAGCCCCAAGCAGCACCAACAGCGAATAATCGCTTGGAAGGGAAGCTTGTTGAAATGAGTCTTCGCTGGGGACAAGGTCGGCTGGCAGGCTTGGCCTATAAATCACCGTGCCCTCCTCGGCTTACTGGCTCACACCGAGGGATGAACTCGGCTGGACTCTGACATTTCCTAGCTTCTAAGACCGTGCCTTGCACACAGTAGGTGTCTGTTCTTTGTTTACGGAACTGAGTAACCGTCAAGGTAGCCGAAGGGGGGCAAAGCCATGTCCACTAAGACAGT
The DNA here is from genome assembly GCF_004664715.2 of Peromyscus leucopus. NCBI lineage: Eukaryota > Metazoa > Chordata > Mammalia > Rodentia > Cricetidae > Peromyscus > Peromyscus leucopus. The sequence continues at coordinate 38,161,170 of NC_051081.1, forward strand.
CACTATTCAAAGCCTAGGCGAGGGGCAGAATCCAAGTCAGACTCAGTTCCTGTCTGCAGCTCATTCTTGCCAGCCTTAGCCGAAAGGGATTCTGGGGAGAGCCCAGGGAGGTTAGAATGAACGTACTTATTGTATTAGGTTGCATTGGTGATAAGACTAAAATTGTGGGATTTTTAAAACGAGACTCCTGTGTTCTCTGTTTTTTTCTCATTTGTACTGGCAAGGGCCTGGTTTAGCACTTAGGTCCTTTGCTTTGGAATGGAGGAAGGATCATAGACCATTTGGAAATGTACTCTTCAGATACTGTGTTCCCTTTCTGTTCTCCCTGTGGGACGCGGGTCTCCTGCTCACGGATGTGCTACGCTGCTCTGGGCTGGCAACCAGGCGCCAAGTGTTCCGAGCTGGGGGTTTTCTGAACAAAATGGAAACTGATACTGGTAAAGGAGGAGTCAATGGGAGTCAGAAGGCCAGGCAGTTCAGGGTACCTGTGTTATTCCCAACTCCCTGGTTCTGGCATGCTCCTCTCCTAGTGCCCATAAACACCAGAGGGCAGGCACGAAGTTTTCACCCTGTCCTCTGGGGACAGCTCCAATACTTCTACATGCAGTTGGGGATCCCGGAATGGTATTCCACACAATGACAAGTCGAGCCCACACATCCACATGCAGCTTGTCCCCTCCTCTGCAGGACCGTGCGCGAACCTTGGGGGCTGCTCTGGGAAGTGTGACCACTTGACAGTGCATGGGACCGTGTGTGAGCTTGGAACCTGAGAGAGCAAAGGGCTGTAGTCTATCCAGAGAGAGCTGACCCTATCATCAAGAGTAAGAACCACGTAACAACGTCAAGGCTTGAGTCGAAAGAGGTGAAGCTCCCTCCCCAGAGGCTGGCCATTGAGCTCTAGGAGGGAGGATAATCAAACTCTTATGACCAGACTCATATCATTTTCTTATTAAGCTTTTAAAAAGCAAGACGTATCTAATATGTTCAAAATGAAAAATAGCCATCCTTGGGTGTAGATACAGCTTAATGGTAGAATGCTTGCCTCACACATGTGAGGTCCTGAGTGGGATACCCAGAACTAGGTGGGGAAAAGCCTCTTTTGTTTATTCTAAACATACCCAAAAGTCCAGAAGCCGTCACCAATGCCCCGGAGTTATCACATCATAGTGCGGAAGCTGAATGTCCACAGGAAAGCCTCAGTCTAATTACTTATGGTCTGGGAGGCATCTTTGTGTAAAACTCTAGCAAGCCGGTCTGGAGAAACTTTGAGAAGCTGTTGATTGAGATAAGAACAATGACCACGGCAAGTTTAAAGGATGAGGAAAAAGAATGTAGAAAGCCTGTGAAGAGCAGGCGTACGGTTCAGCAAGCAAAACCAGCCTTGGCCATTTGGTTCAGAGGCCAATGGTCTAACTATCTCTCCAGGCTCCAGAGAATCCACATCACTGTCTAACAAATGCTTCTAGTAAGGCAATGGGCCAGTTAAGAGTGTGGGCTTTGGGCTTCCGAATAGCCTTTATGTCCAGCCTCTGTTATTTATCATCTGTGTGTCCCTGAGCAATTTGCTAAAACTATTTGAGCTTGTTTCCTCTCAAGACATGGGCAAATAAGTGATCCTTCTCCTAGTTTGGTAAGTAGGGTACCATAGGGTGCTTAGCATCTGGGTCCTACAGAAGATATAACCTATATACAACATACTGAGGAAGAGGGGAGTAGTCCCCTCCTAAAAGTGGTCCTTTTCCCAAAAGATTTCCCCAGTACGGTCAAAATAAAAGTTTAAGATTTCAATGGGAGTAAAAAAGGACAAAGTAAGGAGAAGCCAGAAGAGGCAAGTGCATGGGTAGGGAACCAAGGTGGAAACCCCCCCCCACCCCCCGTTTCCAGAAGACACATCTTGGATTCCCAGTACTCAGTGTGAGGGCCTTGGCACATTCAATCTAACTCCGTTCACCCTCCCAGCTCAGATGCAGCTACACAAACTATTGACTGGTGATAGATCTCGCACAGGAATGATGGATCTCGCACAGGCGTAAAGGTGGTCTCCCAAGGCTACATAGCTCATCACCAGGATTCAGGCACGAAATAATCTACTCTAAAGCCAGACCAGCCACAAGAAGAGCAGCCTGACCTGAGCAGGCTTGGGAAGGATGCCTGCTCAGCTGGCTCTAATGCCAGCAAGGGAGGCTAAGGGGCAGGCCACATCGGCAGCCTCAGTGTACTAGGGAGCAAGCCCAGACTCTGAGATTCCTTGGGGGAAGTCGGAGTGTTGGCCTTAGAGAATTTTGACATGATTAAGGAAGAATCTGGAAACTTCAGTGCATGAAACCTATCTCCAAGAGCACTGCATAGGGTAAACCCCATCTCCTTTTCCTACATGGAGTCTAGCCGGGAAGGATTGGGCCCATAGCCTTCTCTGAGGGTCCTTCTGGATTGCCATAGGAGGGCCACCTAAGAGAACCCCATGCCATTTAATCTGCACATGACCCATCACAGGCTCTTGTCCCATGTTCCAGGCAGAAGGGAACAGAAGAAACACACAGGACGGCACCATATACATTTCTTCTTCTAGCCATCCCTGTCGACTCTGTTAGGGGCAGCACGGAACATGTCTATGAAGATGGAAACATCTGAGTGAGGGAGACAGGGATGTGGCAGAATTTGCATGTGGAGACAAAGGACCATTGTTGAAGCCCTCTATGACACCTCAGCTTTGGTGGATGATAATGCAACATTTTTTTTTAGCAGCCATATTATTCAGAGAGGGAAAAGATGAAAATGAACTGAACTTTATAGGGTGTGTGTGTGTGTGTGTGTGTGTGTGTGTGTGTGTGTGTGTGTGTGTCAGTCTTAATACTGTGTGGCTAAAGTTCCTTTTGCTAAAATACAGAGGTACCTATGATGGGAATTTGTCATATTAAGAAGTATATGAAGAAGTAGCCTTAAACAAGGGACAACTTGCATGCAGTCACGACCGACATAGCTTAAGTGCGGGGCATGTAACATGTTTCCTGAAGGAAAAGATGCCTGGCGTTAATCACTAGCACTTGCTCTTCCCAGAATGTTCTGTTGATACCACAGTCTCAGGACTCAGGAAACAGAGGTCAGGGCAGTGGCCTGACTTTGGCCTCTCACCAGAGGGGGGAATTCCAAGAATTCACTCATAGAGTCCAGCACAATATGCTCTGTTCTCAATGCCTTCCTCCACCCAGCAGAGGCCATGCTTCTGTTGACAGGTCGTCAATGTACCCAGAGGGCCAGATGGAAAGTCCCCCCTCTCCCCCCAGCACAAATCCTAATTCAGCTTCTCTCCCTGCAGCCTTCCCACGGCAGGCAGAGACCAGGCAACTGCAGGTTGAAATCGAGGAGGCCAAAGTGGGCAAAAGGAACACATTCTACAGGGAACTCCATTTATAATCTAAATGGAGTTTAGCGGTTTTCAACCTGTGTGTCGTGACCCCTTGACGTCACATATAAGACACCCTGCATATTGGTTATTTACATTACAATTCATAACAGTAGCAAAATCATAGTTAATGAAGGAGCACTAAAATAATTTTATGGTTGGGGGGGTCACCACAACATGAGGAACTGTATTAAAGGGTTACAGCTTTAGGAAGGTTGAGAACCATTGGCTTTTTCCTTCCTGGGTTGTTCACTTTCAGTGGGACTGAGAGGTCTTCAGTTCCATCCTGCTCTCCGTTACTTCCTTGCTTGGCTTTTCTCCTGGGCTGGGTGGGTGACATCCCCAAAGGGTTAATAATGACAACCTCTCTGATGACAGATCCCCAATAGAATGACAGACCAGGGCTGGCACTTTTGGGTAGGCCTGGACTGGTAGTGCCATATCAGCTGCCTGGAGGCGCTTCTGCCTGGCCAACAGGAGTTATCAAACACCACAGAGATTGGCTGTGTAGGACTGAGCTTGCAAGTGACAGAGTCCTGAAGGAAGACCAAATGAGGGGCTGTGGCAGGGGCCCTGGCAGGCGTCTGAGCTGATAAGAAGGAGCTGGACTTAGCTGTGAAAGGGCCCTGGGTGGGAAGGTGGGGGCTGTATAGATCTAGGCTTGAGTAGAACCCTGAGATTGATAGTGTACCGTTAGGTCACAGTTGGAGGCAGGATCCCAGAGCTGGTTCTCAGGAACTGGCGGACAGCTATTGTCTTAGTTAGGGTTACTATTGCTGAGAGGAGACACCACGATCATGGCAACTCTTATAAAGAAAACATTTAATTGAGGGGGCTTACTTACAGTTCAGAGATTCAGTCCATCATGGTGGGGAGCATGGCGGCATGTAGGCAGGCATGGTGCTGGAGAAAGAGCTGAGTGTCCTACATCTTGCAGGCAACAGGAAGTTGACTATCACACCGAGTGAAGCTTGAGAAAAAGACCTCAAAGCTCACCCCGACAATAACAACCTTCCTCCAACAAGGCCACACCTCCTAATAGTGCCACTCCCTTTGGGGGTCATTTTCCTTTTCAAACTATCATAGCAATGGAGAAGCCTTTGTTTGCCTGGAATGAGAACTGCCTGTAAGAAGTCACTATCACAGAGTGTTTTTCCAAGGACGCCATGGAGACGCCACTTGCTCCTGATGCCTGGGGCTAGACACCCTCAACCACACTCTGAGACGGTCACCTGATTCATCAGAAGGAGCTGCGCTTGAATCGACTATGGTGGTCAGGGGCTGCATGTAACCGAGGACCAGGGACATGTGTTAGATGCACAGCCGTGGAGGGTGCCTAGTGAGGATCACAGCTGAGCACAGACAGGGTACCGTGGAGGGCTGCGAGATGTTTTAGGCTTCAGTGCAGACCAGACAGTGTTGATTGTGCTGGGCATGGCACATGGGGAATGGTTTCACTCGAGACTGGGCTGCAGGGGGCTTACTCCAGGATAGAGGAAATGTGTAGCATCCCTGAAAGAGATCGTAGGACCCAAGCCTTGGCAGGATGTCAGTCCAGGCTGTCTTTCCGGGTCAATGAAAGACTAGAAGCATAGGCCTGAGTAAGACAGTGCAGTGTGGCAGAGATGTAGCCATGCCTGAGTGTACCCCAGCCTTTGCGGTCCCCCACTTCTTTACAGCCTCATTCATGCTCCCTAAGCTCTGTGGCCCAGACACTGACCCTCCCCGAGAACCACTGTGTTCTGATACCAGCCAGCTGTGAGGCGTGGTGGGCACAGCTTGTCTTTATTTCCAAGTAAGAAAAATAAAAATGGAAAATGTTTCCACAGGCTCCTTCCCACAAAGAATGTTATACAATTTCTCAAGGGTCAGTGCTATGTGAAAAAGAGGAGTCACGGGCCACCTCTAATGCCTTCTCCATCGCTTGAGATCAACACACAATGGCTGAGGCAAAGTTTCCAGCCTAAGGCTAGGGCCCATAACAGCTAAGTGTGTGTTCCTGAAGGTTGTAGGTACGAGGGGAGGAAGGCCCTCACTTCATAAAACTGCTTTTCCATACTACCACAGCTAATAAAAATAACTACAATTAGTACTTCTAAACTAACCCCTTTTGAACATTTATCATGCGACATATGGGATTTCATTTAATTGTGGGATTAAATACTCTGGGATAGGTATTCCTAGCACCCCCAGTTTGGAGATAAGGAAACTGAGTCAGAGGCACAAGTGACTTTTTCATGAAGTAGCCAAGGGGGTTAAGTTTTGAAACTACACAACATAAGGGAAAGAAATATGTGCCAACCTCACTCTTCTATCTAGTTAGTGTATAAACCGATGACATGGCCATTCCATGGTATGATGGGGGGGGGGAAAGGTCTTTACTGTAGAAATGAGAGAGAATAGCCAGAGGCATCTGTAAGAGTCCAGAGGAGAGAGAAAAAGTGGTGGACAAAATGTGGCCAGCAGAGAGAGAGAGAGAGAGAGAGAGAGAGAGAGAGAGAGAGAGAGAGAGAGAGAGAGAGAGAACACAGGAGAGCAGAGAAAAGGGGAGGAGGGAAACAGACAGACAGACAGACGGACAAACAGACAGAGGAGGGAGATATGAAGACAAAGAGAATAGCACAGCAGAAATAGCAGGGTTATAAGGAGAAGGGGTAGCTGGGAGGAGGGAAACCCCTGGGCTGGAGGAGTTTAGGGTGGGAAGGAGGTGAGAAGGACTGGGATGTCAGCAGGGACTCTGCAATGTGTAACAGGTACTTGTGATACTGAGGGGGCCTGGAGGCCAGCATGCGGGGTTGGCATGCTAACAGACACCCCAGTTAGCCATCTGTCTGTCCCTTCTGCCTTTTGGAATTTGGGGAAATGGAGTTCCCCTTTGGACCTGACAATTAGCTACATAAGTCTCGAAGACTGGAACACCAGAGCATTTTTTGGAGAAAGACATTGTAATGTCTTTCCTCCTTAAGGGCCTTCCAGTCACCTGTTACAGGTTCTGATGTCACGGGAAGCACCGACATGAAGTCCCATCAGGAGGAAAAACCAAAACTGTACAACACCCCAGTATCTGCTCTGTTGGGAAGATGGGCAAAGAGCCTGGAAAGGCCACCGGCTTCTAAGTTCATATTAATTAGGTTCCTCTAAAAAATCTGTCAAAAGGCTTATGTTTCTAAGTTTCAAGGAAAAGGAATGTCAGCAGATGGCAGGCCCCGGGCTAGAGGAGTGTGACTGAGACGGATGCTATCCCTGCTCAACACTGCCATAGCAGCCCGGGAAGAACACGGTTTTCTGGACGAGGCTTCTCTGTAGACTGTGAGCACTTTGTGCTGTGAAGCAGCTGACCAAAGGTCCATGTAATAGGAAGGCTTGGATAGAGTGGTTCTGGCTCCCAGGGTATCTTTTTTCCAGCCAAACTGAGCCTCCTCTGCCTCCGCTTCCCCAGAGCCAGACTTGGTGCCTTGCTGTGGATGCTGCAAATGAGGCTTGATGCTGCATCCACAGCCTAAGAGGTCCTTCCATCCCTGTGCTACCCCTAATCAGACTAATAGCACATGACAAGCTGGGTCTGTCCACTAATTCCTCCATAGTCTCCCTAGTGCCTAGACCAGGCCAAGACTAGAATGGCAGAGGATTTACTGGTTGCCCAACTGGCCTAAGGGTCCACTTCCCAAGCCTTTGCTCATAAACAGCACGCATTCTAAAATGTCTGCCAGGCAGCCAGCTGTCTGTGACTCAGATGATACTTTCCTGTGGAAACAAAGCGGACTGTGGTCATGAGGTGTCCGAATGGACGGAGGCGGCGGAGATAGCCACAATCTAGCTCGCTGACCCCATGGTGCAAAAAAGTGTCGGCGGTGTAGTAGGAAGAGGAGGAGAAAGGGGGGTCAATGGCTCAGTGAATTTGACCCCTAGAACCAATGTAAAGGCAGGAAGAGAGAACTGACTCCACGACGTTGTGTAACTTCCACATGAGTGGTGTGGTATGTCCCGCCCCCCATCATACACACATATAATAATAAATGATGATGATGTTGATGGAGGAAGATAAAGGATCATGTCTACTTGTTGGCAACAGCAGACCGAGGGAGGAAGAGAGGGAGGGAGGGGAGAAAAGAGTAATCAGGTAAACAATGACACGGGACTTGAGAAGTGGAACTGTTGAGCTAGCCTGTGTAGGGTCCTGGCTGACTGACCCTGCCAGTAAGCCTCAGTGGCCCCAGAAATGAGTGAGGGTCTCCTGTGTTAGGTCCAAAAGAAACTCCGGACAAATGGCTATCTGTGGTGCCGATCAGTATACCAAAGAGCATGCTGGCCTCCAGGCTCTCAGTATCAAAGGACCTGTTTTAGAAGACATGCTGGCATGCTGGATCTTCTCAGCTCGTCCCCACCTCCAGCAGCCCAAGGGTTTCCCCTCCCCCAGCTTCTCATTCCCATATAACCCCGCTGTTTTGGCCATGTGCTCTCTTGGTCCTCCTTTTGTCTTCCTCTCTTCTTCCTCCTCTTTTGCTCTACACCGCCCCCCCCCCCCCATGGCCCAGTCCAATCTGCTGGCCATGGTTAATCTACTACTTTTTCTCTCTGCTCTGGATGCTTCCAGATGCCTCTGTCTGTCCCCTCCCTCACAGCTACAATCAAAACCTTTCCCTCAACCATACCTTGGAGCGGTCATGTCCCCATTTTATACATCCTGGAAGTGGAATCCTGCCTTGGTTTCCTGCCACATGTCCCACATAGCTATACCGACTAAGCTTGGTGGTGGTGGTGGCGGTGGCGGCGGCAGCGGTAATGACATATGACCATTTCATATGTCATCCTGGAGCTCAAATTCAGGAGCCCCAGAGAACCCTTCTCAGCACCAAGGTGGATAAGGGACACTGCTATCCAGCTCAGAGTCTAATTGATTGGACTAGAACCCACAGCTTCTGAGTCACAGCTTATTTAGTAAAGCACGCCTGTCTGGTTCCAGGCTTTGTTGGGGATTCCTGTTAATCAGTGTATCAGACCCACTTACTCATGGAGCCACTAAAGAAAATGAGCTCTGGGTTAGATGCTGCTCGGGGCTGTCATTTCTCAGCCAACACTTCCTCCTTGTTCTAGAGGAGGGCTGAGGTCCTTGGGGGAAGACAGGCTGGGGAATTGAGGCCACCGATGGGCGAAGTGAGACATTATTCCCTTTATGGAGCGGGCCTGTTCTGTTGGGTAGCGCTGCCTATGAACTTGTTCTAAGCCAACACACAATGGCAAACACTGCCATGTTGAGATGAACCCTGCCCTTTGCATGCTGTCTGAACACCGCTGTCAGTTCTATTTACGACTTCATCCACGGAAGACCGTCTTCCATCCAGGCATTGTGCTGGGTCCTGGGCTGTCAAGATGGGACGGACAACAGGGTATTCAGACCTTTGCAGGCGCTACTAGGGGACTGTTGCGATTGTGATAAGAATAATTACAGAGCAACACGGGTGTGGTACCGCGCGGACAAGGCCCCCCTGAAGGCCTATAGCTGTAGGTGGGAACAAGAGGAGGTGGAACCTGAGTTCAGCACTGGAAGAGGGGCATTCTGGTGAGGAGGGGGAAGGGTGTCCAGTGCAGAAAAGACATCCTTAGTGATGTAAACAGAGGCAGGAGTGGTATGCTTGGGATCTGGGAAGCGTTAAGTAAATGAACCAAAAAGACAGGCTGGGGGCAGGTGGAGGAGGTAGAGGGCAGGCAGAGATCATGATACACCCCAAATTGCACGTGCTAGAGAGCTAGAGGAGATGGGGGGCATTGATGAGTATCTCAGGATACTGAGAACCAATAAGAACCCTCCCTAGGGCCAGGATCGGCAGAATGGGAAGAGCCATATTTTGGAGAAATAGCCAGAAGTGATTCTGGGTGAGTCCTGGCAGTTGACTGGCCCTCAAGTTCATCAATTGATTCATCAACTAGTTCTCAAGGGCCTATGCCTGGCAGGCTAGTGCGTAGATAGAAGGGAGGGACCAACCAAAGATGAAGCCTAGCTTGTAGGTTCGAAAGACCAGAGAGCTGGTGTTGAAACGCTTCAGAGATCGAGGCTATCAGAGGAGGAATTTCAGGGAAGTCTTCAATGGATGTGGGGGAGCTTGGAGGGTGGGCAGGTTTTATACAGGGGAAGTAGACAGGAAAGAGCATTTCATGTTGGGGAACCAAGTACGGAAAAGCGCCAAGGACAGAGGCTCATGGTCTATGCTAATGAGAAAGAGTAGATCCTATTTTTAGGGTCTAGGGGCTTTGAGTTATGGCAAGCACAGACCACAACCCCAAGCACTGGCCCCTCTCCCCGTTTCATTGTACCTGAAAGAAATTCGGTGACATCTATCCCCTAACCAATGATGGCTGTGTATCTTGTGTGGCCAAGTAGCTTCTCAAAGTTTACAGAGAGAGAGAGAGGCCAAATTTCTGCCATCAGCTATTCTTGGGTCCTTTCTGTCAGCCCTCACCTAGAAGCCCAATGAGTACCTGTCAGAATAGGCCAGAATGGAGGAAGACACATGGAAGGTGTCGGAGGCAACTTCCAAGGAAAACCGTCATCCCAGCTTCCTGCTCGCCGATGTCATGCTCTGCTTCCCGAGTCTACCCAAGGCTGAATCTTCCCAAGGCTTTCTCGGATCGGGACTTCCCGGCTCTAAGACTCCCTTTTTCTTGTTGTCTCTTGCCCAGGTCTCTCGGGGGTGCCTGGAGGGTTTCACGAATGGGGAAAGTGGAGAGAACCTAATGGGAAGTTCCTCAGATGGAAAACAGGCAATTGTATTTCATGTTCCTTGGAGGCTCCCCAGCCCCACTTCCCTGGTACCATAATTAGAGATGTCTCCCTCCTTACAAACTCTTCCTCTGCTTTGCATAAAGGAATACAATTCCTGGCTGTCCAAATTACAACAGACCATAATGCACAAAAGCAATAAACACAGGTTCTAACAGCAATCAGATACACTTATCGTAAACAATGGTGGATTTTTTTTTTGTGTGTGTGTGTATGTGTGATTTATTGCATTTGAAGCAGGTTTAGCATTACTCCTTAAAAGATTTGGTTATTCTTATTTTCAAGCCAGAGTTGCTGGCAGCCGGCTGACGTCAGACAAAATTGCTCAGACGCAGCAGATTTTAAAAATAGGGCCAATGTGGTGTTAAGACAATAATAATAGAAAATTTGGGGTAGCTGTAGGCTGATGTGAAACTCCAAAAATAGGGCCTTGGAGCGGGGGGGGGGGGTTTGTAAGCTCCCCCAACCATGCCTCATGCATCCTAAGTGAGTCCCCACTTCCTAATACCCAGCACTTCTGGTTCCTCTCGATGTCCTCCTTAGTGATATGGGATGGAGGAGGAGATTGCTAATTGGAATGGACTGAGTGACAGTCTGGCCTATCACGTCAAGCTAGCCAATGGACCCATTCTGGAGCCAGATGCTGGCAGAGTCAAAAAGTCAAGCTGACACAGCACATTTGAGCTGTGAGGTCTGCAGCCACCGTTCACAACAAAGCTTGCTTTCTCTGGCATAGATGTCCTCTGACTCCTGCACCCTACCCACTGCTCAAGGACCAGAGGCCCAGCAGCAGGGCATGGGATGAGGAAGCAAGGATGATCTCCAGATCACAACAGATATTTTCAAACTGGATTCAGAGAAATCTAAGGATCATATATACGCATTTCAGGGACTCCCGAAGGGGCCACACCGGCTTCATGGAGGGAATTATTTTTATTCATTGCCCCTAGTAGGTTTGGGAAATATTAGATCAGAGAATTAATCTTCCAGTAAGAGTCAGGATATTCTGCTTGTGATCGCCCCCCCCCCCCCAACTCCTTCACTGAATTCAACATCTCTCCCTGACTTCCACAGCACCCGGATAAGGACCGGCACATTCCAGAACAGTACTCCAGCAAGATCCCAAAGAACAGACACTCTCGGATGCTGTTGTCCCCACCCTCTTGGAAATCATCATATTTGAGGTCCAATAGGGCCATAAGGGTGGCAGTGGCTAGCCTGCTCCAAGTTACCCTGGCCATAACTCTGGGACTTGATTTGAAGGGAGACAGAGGAAGAGGGTATCTGGGGGCCAGCCCCTATGAAGCAGAGCTCCCACCGTGTGGAAAGAAAAGCACAGTGCCTGGGCAGTGAAGCTGCTCCTCCTGGAACCTCTGGGGACTGTAAAGAGACCCCCTTTAACCAATACTAGTGCCCTGGGCCCTGGGGATTGAGAGGAAGGCACATAGCTCTGTACCAGATGACATGCCATTTCAGGCTGGGAGGCGAAGCTCTGTTCTTAGCTTGGAGCAGAGAGCAGAAAGATCACTGAGCTATACAGATCCTGATAAGAAAAATGGATTTGTTAGTGACTGCCCAGTCCTCCGAGAACAGCCCTGATATCTTGCTTGGAGTAAATTCTCTGAACACTACTTGTCTGGGTGGAAAAAGAAAATGCATTGATTGTTAACGTTTACTGAGGAAGTATGTTCTGGGTACTATTTTAAATTCCTTTCACAATTACCTGTTTAGCCCCCCTCCCCCCAATTCTGGGTGGTGGCTGCTCTTATGTTAGGTGAATACCTATATTAAAGATGGGGAAACTGATTCACAGAGAAGTTAGTTTGTGTGTTGAAGTCTATGGAACTCAACCTAATTTCTACCTGTCCACACACATCCCTTTGCATTGCGAGCCCTGCCAACCTTTTCTCTATGAGGTCTCCTCTCAGGTCTGTGGTGGCTGGATCAATACGTGGCTATGAAGACAGGATGAATGCCACTTAAAACAACAGCACTGACATTCATCCACTAGAGTCACAAGTCATTGTCAACATTCAAACCCTGCCTGAATACCACTCACTGGCCTTCCTCCCAGCCATTGCTCTCCTCTTGAGATACAGTCTGGCCGGCTTCTGAGTCACACAGAACATCTAAAACCTTCAAGGTGGCAGGTCCCTGTCAGGTGCTGATGTGTCGGGCTCTGATAGCATGTCCCCAGACAGCAAACAGCAATTTCAGAAAACACACAATTTGCTTTTTTGATAAAGACAACAGTGAATCGTGCCTCAAAGACATCCTCCAGTTTTATGACGTTTTAATGAAGACCCTCACATCTCAGCATCCCTGCCCACAAATGTGTCTAACCCTCAGACTTGAATCCTTTCTATGTGCACACTCAGGCACATGGCTTTCCTAACCCTCCTGGCTCCACTGGTGACCTTCTTCTCGATCTTCAAGGCTTTGTGTCTCTGCCATGCATCAGGTGGCCACCGCAGCAAGGATCAACCATGTCTTATGCTTCCTTTACATGAGGGCTTGTTTCCTTATCCAGGCAGCAGAACCTCTGTGGGCACCAATTCCCCAGGGAGCTCGGTGTTCATTTAAATGTTAAGTCCTGCTCTGCATTCTTAGGAGTTTTTTTCTTCTTCTCCATTCATGTCTGTGCTGAATTATGTGTGTGGTGTTTGAGTATGCTTGCGTGTATGTCCATGCACACTTGCATGCAAGCCGGAGGAAGATGTTGGATGTCCTGCTATCAGTTTCCCTCAATTCCTTTGAGACAGAATCTCTCCATGAACCCAAGGCTAGGCTTGCCGCCAGCAATCCCTGGTCATTCTCCTGTCTGTCTCCTATAGTACTGGGTTACAAGTACGAGCGTGGCCATGCCCAACTTTTCACATGAGTGCCAGGGATTTAAACGCAGGCTGCCATGTCTGTGCAACAAGATGTCTCTAACCCTTGAGACATCTCTACAATCACTCTTAGAGATACTTTTTTTAAAAAATATTTTTGGTTGTGAGCCTTTAATGGCTGAACTGTCTCTCCAGCCCAGGACTTTTTATTGGGGTGTGTGTCTCTAGAACTCACACCTACGTATACTGCGAGCTCTAGAAGCTTCTGATATTGGCATTGTGACAGCCTTCAGAAGGAACTAGCCACGTTGCCATCTTGATCTTGGGTATCTACCCTCCAGGATCATGAGACCACACCTTTTTGCTCAGTAGGGCCGTCTAGCCCAGACTTCTTGGTTGTGGCAACTCCAGTCAACGAACCAACGGCAGATACACACGTTTTCTTTTTGGTTCCCGACTTAGCCTTGCCAAGCTATTTAACTGCCCCGCATCCTTCACTGGAGTTTTCCGACTGCCTTGCTCAGTAGCCTCCCTCTATGGCAGCCTGGCGTTGGCGCAGAAGACGGCTTGACGGGCATCTCTCATCAGCTCCACACCTGCCTACCTTGGGAACTGAGCCACTGACTGCTCCCTGAGGGTGGAAAACATTCTCCTTGTAGAGCGCCAACCTTTTGACACTCACCGGACACTTACTACACCTGCTGTTCATGCCAGCTCTCACCACCTCCTCGGACAGGGTGTGGCTCCCCTTCCGGCTTGCTTAAGCCCGGCATTATCGCCTATAAGGCTAGGCTGGTGGCCAACAGGGCCCTGAGGGGAGACTTTCAGGAAGGTGATACCTTTGCTTGTCTCTGCTTGTGTCTGGGAGGTGGTCAGACCCACAGCCTAGCTGCTCAGAGCGACAGCCCAATAGTGACCCAAACATTGTCCAGAGTGGCCTTACAGCAGGCCTTCTACAGCATAGGTGCTCAGAGCCAGACTCAGTCCTGCAAGAGGTCCTTGGAACCATACCTCAAACTCTGCGTACCAAAAAAAAAAAAAAAAAAAAAAAAAAAAAAAAAAAAAAAAGGAGACGTATAGCAGCCACTGAAGCCATTGGTCACTGGCTACTGGTTTCTTGGTCAAGACTTCTTCATCTCCTGGATGATTCTGGGCACTTCTCAATTCATCCTCAGGCACATGGACTAGACTTAAGCTTCTGGGAAGGCGAGAGTTAACTGAGCTCTCTTGTAAACCATCATATGGCCTCATGCTACACAAAGGTCTTTAGGATGCTCTCTGAGCTCTTCCTCTTTCTCAGTCCTGCCTCCCCTTGATCCTGTTTTTTTTTTCCCCTGGGGTATGGGTGGTTGTGTAGCCAGTATGATTAACTTCACCGGGACTATAATCTCAGGAAGGAATGGAATAGAAATCATTTTTGGAATATAAATCAAGTAAGAGTTCCAGTTGAAGTTATTTAAAAGAAATTAATTGACTTGTACTCGCCACAATACACTGATAAGAGTTCATTTCCAAGTCTGTCAGGAGTAATGAAAAAAAAAACAGTTAATAAAATTCAACTGTCAAATGCAGCTTTCAGTGACTCTGGCAATGTCCCATGGTCCCTGGGTCACAGGGGCTGGGGTGCTCAGGTCTGCAGAAGCCAAGCTCAGACTCAACTGTATTTTTCTCTTGTGTGGGATTACTTGAGTTCTAATACTATAAGATTCTTAGGGCTGAGGCTTTTTCCCAAGCTGCTTTGTATTTCTGTATAGCACTATGCACATATTAAATCGCAGCCAAAGGAAGGATGCTGGCTAGATAAGGGTGTTTTTGCATTCAGTGGTTCATTTTCCTTTTCATTTGAAAGGCCTTCTAAAGAGATATTTCTCCTCCCCCTTATCGACTGTAATGACCTTAAGGAGGAGGGAGTGGCAGAATTTAATTAAAGACATCATTGGCTCCTCTCCTACACTATTTCAAATCCATGGATGAGGATAGGTTGTGAACTTACACACACACACACACACACACACAGCAGGGGGAAGAAAAAGTCTCCATCTTGCAATCCAGCGCAACCTTGAATTTGGCAGCCAGTCTCCTCGCACACATCCCCTGGACCACAAACACAGACACTATTGCACATCATGGCTCTTGTGGGAGTGATTTCGCTGTTCTCATTAAAGATGAATCCTTGCAACACAGATCCAGAAATGACCTATGTCCCCAGAACTCCACCAGCCCATGGACACTGCAGCATCTGCTTCCTTCCCTGGATCTTGAGCAAACACGCCAAGCACTCACTAGCACACACTCTAGGCCTGGAGAAGTGACAGATTCCTTATTTGTGTAACAGGGATCACATGTGACATACTATTTTAGACACATCCCAAAGCTCATTTGATTCTCTCAGTGAGGTATTCTTCTCATTATTTATATTCTTTAGACAAGGGATCAGAGGCAAAGGGAGTTTTAGTAACTTGTTCAAGGTGAAGCAGTAAGGAGGGAGCAGAGCCAAGCCTGGAACCAGTAATTCAGTTTGAGATGTAAGAAAACAAAAGATAGTGACCGAGAAAGGCCGAATGGCTCGAATTGAATCCAGAGACTACAGGAACCCAGGTAGGAATCCCAAAGTGGTCACACTCAAGGGATCTGCACCAGAAGGCTCAAAAGGCTCCTCATCAAGGCTTTGGGCTTCATCTACAAGATGGACCTGCAGCAGAGGTGCCGTGGCAGGCTGTAACCTAAGGTTATTCTACAACCTTGCCGTAGCCCCATGGCCAGCAAGGTCCACTTCCTTTTCTTGAATCTAGGTGGGCTGCTGATTTGCGTATAAGCATAAGTGACGGGGCTTGATTCTGAAGCCATCCTGTACAATGTGGCACAGCTCCGACCTGTCATCTGGGGTCTTCCACCGGGGCTCTGAGCAACTCTTCAGTAGACAGTGGATGGCACTGATGGAGACTCAGTTCAGCCACAGTCACGAGGGTGTCTCTGCGTGTCCATTACTTTGGTGTCGTGGTAACAAAAACACCCGACAGAAACAGCAGAAGTATTTATTCTGGCTCATGGTTTCAGTCCATGGTTGCTTATCCCATCTGCTTAGGGACAACACCATGAACAGTGGGAGCCTGTGGTGGGGGACGTTCCTCTCATGCCGGATAGAATGTAGAGAGATGGGGATAGGAAACGGACCAGGGATGATGCCTCCAAGAAGTCACCCTCCATGACCTACTTCCTCCAGCTAGATCCTTTTAAAGTGTGTACTGTCTCTCCAAAGTAGCACTTCCAACTAGGTATACAAGTCCCTAATGTGGGATCATTTGGGGGAGATGCTTCACATTCAAGCTGGAACCATCTGGATGGTCCCTGGTCCTTGCAAGTGAAGCATTCATCCTCCAAGCATCCCCAGCTGAGGTTCCACATGGAGCTCTGTGCTGCTCAAGTCCTGACCCACAAAGTCGGTGACTAACAGAATGGCTTCTCGTACCCCTAGGTTTGGGGTAGTTTGTTGTATATCAGCAGGAACTAGAACGGATGCCGAGTTACACACAGTCTCTGTGCCTGGCATTGGTACTTCTTCACAGTCTAGAGAGGAACTGGTGGGCACTTGAACTAGACCTTTACTGGGAAACGAAGTGAGGAGAGGAGCCTGACAGACAGAAAGATAGAAGGATCCTGCTCGGGGTGGTTTCCAGGCTTAATTGAGACTGGCCCCTCAACACTGTCCACAGATGTACATCCCGAGTCCTCAGTCTGGGCTAAATTATGGGTGAGGTTACACTCAAAGCAGACTTAGAGGAAGCCAGTCAGGGAAGCTGGGTCCCTAGTGCTAGGGAACCCTTCAAAACAAGTCGCTCTTGAAAATGGCGTAGGAGGAAGTCACGGGAGGACCCGGAAGACATCTGGCCCCCTGCTCTGAGCCTGGGGCTGGCACATAGCCTGTCTGAGGTGGGGCTGGAGATGGGCAAACCAAAGATGGACCCTACTCTCCTGGGGTTGGTTTGTTCCTCACCTTGACCATTCAGAGGGCGTGGGTGTGTGTGTGTGTGTGTGTGTGTGTGTGTGTGTGTGTGTGGTGTGGTGTGGTGTGGGGAGGTGGCTTCTTTGCCACTTTCTTGGTCCTTATAGCAAGGGACCCTGATGCTCACGGGAGCTCTCAGAAACAGTCCCTACACCAAGAAAACTGTGACCATAAGTATGACAGCAGGAACACAGGGGCCTCATGATCTTGCTCTGAACCCTAAGTTTTCGCCCCACCCCCCACTCTGGCTTTGGTCATAGCCTCTCCACATTCTGCAAAAATAACATCATAGGACTTGAGAGCTTAGGTTCTCCAGCCTAAGCCTGGAATTCTCTCAACCCAGACTCTGCTCAGGCCTGTCGTATTAGGAGGGAGAGCTGCCCATCCTCTAGGACCTGGGAGCGAGGTGAAGAGCCTGGTCTGACTTTTAGGCTTTCGGCCCCTCTTCTGTTCCTGTGGGTATTTTGAAAAACTAGGTGGTTCGGGTGTTTGCTTAGGGCATGATGATGGTGCCTGATCCACACCAGGACCCCAGGAAGCAGGAGCTGGCTGTTCTTAGAGGAGGCACGAATGTGAGAGGAGTCAGGAATCCAGCTGCGTGAGATTCTGTGTTTAGTTTCCTGCTGCCCTCTGTGGCCTTTGAGGGCGCCCCTTCGAACATCTTACCCTATCAGCAGCTACCGAGAAGGATCTAGCATTCAGTTTCCCCCATGTAGACCAGGCTATTAAAAAGGATAGCCTGGAGTCCTTGGCATAAGAATGGAGTGGCACACGTCACTAAGTGATGACCATGGGAGCGGTGGCTCTCGGTGATAAGGGTCAGGGCGAAAGCTCTTGCAACCATCCTCCATGTAGGGATTCTCTTCGTTACCAACTGGAGGTGGAGGACCTTTTTCCACTAAGGATCACAGCAGGTGCGAGGCAGAGATGTCATGGTAAAAGGCCTGCATGGTCAAAGGGTTAGGATGGAGGCTTCCTGTCCCTTCAGCACCCCTAAGAAATGCTGATCCATCACGTCCAATAATGGAAGACCCGTAACCACATTCTGACTACCAGGAATATAGCTGGACCCACCCACCCCTCCTGGAAAAGCTGGCCTGTTTTCTCATTGATTTCTTGAAAGGCGAAAGGATTCCATGGGTTCTCTGTGGTGGTACATTGTGCACCCTGATAAAATTTGCTTGAAGATCAGAGGACAGAATAAGCCCCGAGATCAAACATAGATTTCAGGCAGTGGTAGCACACACCTTTAATCCTAGTGCTCGGGAAGCTATTTGGATCTCTGTGAGTTCAAAGCCACCCTGGACTACCTGAGTTTGACTCAGTCTAGGAGAGAAAGAGTCAGGCATGGTGGCACACGCCTTTCATCCCAGCACTTGAGATCTCATGCCTTTGCTTGGGAAGCACACACGCCTTTAATCCCAGCACTTGAGAGGTTGAGACAGAAAGCGATATGGCTGGGTGGAGAAAGGAATATAAGGCAGGAGGAGACAGGAACTAGAAGGCTTTTCAGGATGACGAGTCCTAGAGGTAAGACGTGGCAGGGGCTTGGTTCCTTTGTCTCTCTGATCTTCAGGCAAATTTTTATCAGGGTGCACGATATCTCACCACAGTTCTCGGCCCGAAGCACCCTGTTGCTGGGAGAACTGGTGTGGAGCTGTGTCATGATGCTGAAGCCGTTTTTCTTTTCTCTGGAGACTGGTCCTGTGGTCAGCCACGGGCTGCACAAGGAGAGAGAAGCTGACCTAATTAGCTATGCCCAGAGCTGCCTGGTGACAGTGGGGACAGAAGGAAGATCCTTTCGGAGACCTCCAGGCCTGGGGCGTGGCTTCTGAACTGGACCAGGCATCTTGTGGACCCCAGGCACTCGTGGAGCGTAGCTAGATCCAAAGTCCCCACCCCTCTCGGGTCTGTCTTCTGAGCCACACAGAGGACCTGTCTGCTGTCGGGATGCTTGGGCACTGCTCCGGCCCGAGGGACCAATGCTTCATCGAGGTTGTGCGGTGGGAACTTCCGTTCCCCTCTGGAACACTCTACAGGCTGCTCTGGGCAAAAGTGTTTAGGGCGATTTGGATAACAGGGTTTTGAGAGTCCACTGGGGATGCAGGAATGGGGCTACCCAGTGTGCTTGCTATACTGAACGCTGCCCAGGCAATGTGACTAAAATGTCTCCCCCTCCAGGGCAGAGGGATGGCACCAGGTATGGGCCGAAGGGGAGTGGAATGGTGGTGGGGGGGCATCACTCCCAGCATCGTATTCAAGTAGAGGGAACTTCTAAGCACAATTCTAGGGACACCTCCTGGAGGTAGGAGAAGCAGTCCCTGGGGCTGGGGACCACTCTGGGGACAGTGTCTATGAACCTCATGAATTTTAGGGTCTCAACTATCTCCTCAGTATCCTGGAGGGCCTTAGATTCCGTACTTGGGGAGGCTCCTGTCAGCCACAGAACGAAAGGAGGACTGGTAAACACTTCATCTGGAAAGGTAAGAAACGTTCACCCTCAAGGCCTAGAAGTCCATAACAAGGGAAGAGAAGGGCTTCTTCTAGGAGAGGCAGGGAGGGGGGAGAATGGGATTATCTGTTCCTAGGCAAGATGGAGGACAAACCGATGCCCTGGGATGGTGGGGGTAGCACATCGAAGATGCCCAGGGCTGGCCCCGAGGAGGATTTGACGGCTTGGGAGGAGAAGAGATGAGACTGACCGTCTGTAGCAGCCCCCAGTCACCCGCTGGCTCAAAGACAGCCGTCCTCCAGAATGCCAGAACTTGGGAGTTTAATCCGGTACTGGACAGGTGGACCCCTTACCCCGCCCCACGGGCACCCATCTCTCTAGTTCCAACTGCAAACAGGAGCCACAATCCATTCTGACAAGAAGGCTGGGCTTCTGCCCCGAGACCCAGCCCATCATCACCTTCTGACCTCCAACATCCTCCTCCCTGGACATGAACATTCTGACCGTAACCGTGGAAACGTGAGGGTGGCCATGGAGCAGTTAGAGGGGCTGGAGAAGGACACCTACATAATCACTTTCCCAGCAATGGTTCCTGTGTTTCGGGATCTGCTCTGGAAGGCTATGGCTGACGACCCATCAGAACACCGACCTCTGCTCCAGCTCCGTGCAAACGAGCGGATTTCTAGGTCCTTGACATCTTTCTCTTTAAGAGCGGAAGATTAGCCAGGCAGTGGTGGCGCACGCCTTTAATCCCACCCAGCACTTGGGAGGTGAAGACAGAGGCAGAGGCAGGTGGATCTCTGTGATTTCAAGGCCAGCCTGGTCTACAGAATAAGATCCAGGGTAACCAGGGCTACACAGAGAAACCTTGTCTTGAAAAACCAAAACCAAAACCAAACTAAAACACCAACTAACAACCACCACCACCACCACCACCCCCACAAACTGGACATTAAGTTTTTTTTAAAAACATTTTAATAATTTTTGAATGAAAAACACTTGTGAAATGTGTCAGACTCTGCCTCGCCCCTGAACAGACCTGGAATTGCCCTGCGTGACCTCAGCTTGTTCTAAAGAACACTTTGCTGCCCCCAGATACTCAAACTCGGGCAGCCCTAGACTAGGTTCCCAGGAATCACCATGAAGGCCGAATGGCTTCTGCTCCAGGGTCTTTGGTTAGCTCCAAGATTGATTTTCAGTGGCCTTCACAAGGAGTAGGCTAGAACAAGAAAGTCCCTGAGAAGAGGGGAGTTGGTAGGCAGAGCCTGGCAGTCTGTAATTCATATAGTCCAGCCCCCTTCCAGTATAAACCAAGGTAGCAATGTGGTCAGGATCTGGAGCTATTGGGGACTCAGGTCTGGGAGCTAGGCTCAAAGATCTATCTTTTTCTTTCCTCCTAACTGGTAGCAGCTTCTGCCTTACTCTCTCAGAAGCTTGATGGGATCCAGGGCGCAAGCAAGGATGGCCCCTACCCAAGTGAAGGGGCCAGGAGTCCACAGTGCTACATTCTGCACGACAAGGCTTTGGCAGTCTTGGTCTGGCTCCCATTGGCTGTGACAGTGGCATGATGAATGGGCATGAATCACACCCCGCCGACACAAGGGAGCATCTATGGCCAGTCCGAGTATCTAAAACCTAAGCATTTCCAGTCTAATTGGCAGTGATCACAGCCAACAGTTGCTGGAGGTACAAGTATCCTTAGCGACCTTTAGTCCATTGTGCGCATTCGGAGAGGGTGACGGAGGCCCAGGCAATGCAACGATTTGTCAAAGGTCAGAGCCACACCAGAGCCCTAGCAAGAGAGCAAGTGTGGGCCTGGCTGGGCCTTCTGTATCCCCCAACCCAGGGTCCAGGCCCCTTGGGTCCTCCAGGCAGGCAGCAGCTTCCGAGTTGCTTTCTCCTGCTGCTGTCCTGTGCATTTTAATTGCTTACACTTTCCCTTCTCATACCCTGGGGTAATTTTACAAAGGGCACAACTCTGACATTCAAACAAAGCACATACATTCTCAGGTCCTTTAAATCCCTTTGATTAGAGAGGGAAATAACAATTGCAAGAGAGGCGCACACACCATGCATAAAATTCATCTCAGCCATTCCAAACAGCCCCTGAGTTCCAAGGGGATCTTATCCATTTGAACCAGACCAAAAGAAAGAATCACCCTGCAGAGGGTCACATGCGGGCCTGAGATCACACAGCCGTCTGGCTGGTCTTTCTTGCTGTCTTGAAAGTCAGTAGTCTGGCTGCTTCTATCTGGAAGTGTTCACAGCACCCAGCACAGTGTAGCTGAGAATTTTTTTTTTTTTTGGGGGGGGGGGAGAGCTCTCGAGCACATGCGCGCAAAGAATTATGGGTGCAGTCAGGGACACAGTCCTTGTAAGCATATGGAGTGGCCATGGTGATGTGAATAAAAGGCAAGGAAAAGGGTCATAAGGTGGTCAGGACACTGACCACCTAGTGACCTGAGCAGGAAAGGCTAACAGACAGGCGTCAGACAGGTGGGTTTACGGGACCTTGTTTTCTTGGGGGGGGGTGGTGGTGCAGAGAGTCAAGAGATGAAGGGCTCACAAAGGCCAGAGCCACCTCTGCCCTCTTCCATGCCTCGTGTGAATGACCACCTCTCAGGAGCCAGAAAGTCTGGAGCCAACAAAAAGGGAAGTGGTAGATGTGAGGGATGCTGAAAAACCCGATTCCTTCCCAGGAGAACCGCCCACCAGCAAGCCTCGGCATGCACAGCAGAGTCTCGGGGACACACTGTTCTCTTTGTTGGAGCAGAAATCTGTTCGGTGCTGATTATGCAGGCCGATGAGTGGGCCTCTCTCGTTTTTTCTCTCTAATCTGGAGTCCTACTCAGCAGGCACAATAGCGGGCAAGCGATCCTGGAAACAGAATAAGCTTTCTTGCCATCCATTGTTCTGGAGGCATTTAGTGCCTGCAAATTCCAGGTATAGAGGTATGCCACTGACTACATACTTCAGGGCCTCTGAGTCTCAGCCGGGGGGACCTCACAACATGGGAAGAAGAATGTCCTTCTGACCTGCCTACAACAATGGGACCTGGATGCCCAGGAGCCTGCAGCAAAGGAAGACATTTGGTTCCAAGCATGCAGGTGATGTTTTAAAAGCTCTCACCACGCTATAAGGCATGCTCAAAACAAACCAGTCACTGCTTCTGGTTTGGGGTGCTGGCCTCGAAGGCAGTGGATGGAAATATTCTTTTCCCTGATAGGGATGGATGCAACAGAGGTCGGCATAGGTCTATGCAAGACTGATTGAATAATATCCTTCAGGTTTGGACATTTCTTTCCTTTGCATAAAATATAAAAAGAACACTGTTTAGAGGAGTTTCAGGCCATCTGCCATGGTGAGGTAAGAGATGCCGCCAGGTCAGGGAACTTTCTGGATAAGAAGAGTAACGTTTTTAAAGATTTAACAAATAGTCTTACTAGTTGGAAAAGGTAAGGCAAAAGTTGAGTAAATAAAAAAAGACCTAATTATTTAAACTCTTTTTTGACCCATGCCTTCAACCTCAATGTCAGCAACAGCACTGAGCAATGAATGAACGAAATGTGTTTGATGCAGAGAGGTGCCCTGGATGCTCACACTGCAGGACCACACTGTCTGTCCTCACCTTACAGAGTCTGCTTGTGCCGGGACAGCCTCATCCTCAGAACCAGCAGTCCCCACGGTGCCTCTCAGCTGGGTTCCCTTCAACCTGCATGAGTCCCAACTACAGCCCCGGAGAAGCACACAGCCCATCGAGAAACAGAACCCAAGATCACCAGCTAGCCTGCAGATGAAAGCTGGCTCCACGTGACCATGCGGGCAGGCTCCGGGGACTTGTGGAATGAGTCTGAACTAACAGCCTCTCTGAGACTCAGAGTGACTCCTGCGTTCCAGATCCCCAAGCTGACCCAGTTCATCCTAATGCTGCCGCCCCCCAAACTAGTGCAGGAAGCAATTTGAGCTCATCAAGATGCTCATCAGCTCCAGGCTGGGCCACCTCTGTTTCAGACAGCACGCCCAGACCCGGAGATGCTGTGTAGCAGACAGATGCTATTTCCACTTCTGTTCTCAGGGAAAAAAGTGGCATAATCATGATTTATCAAAATATTCCAATCTCGAAAAGCATGTCAGAGTGCAACCTCACGCAATGAACTTGAAAAGGCTTTTTACTCCACATGCGTGATTTGAGATCTGGATTTTTCCCCCCTTTCCAAATTGGTTTGAGGAGATAAGGCATTGGAGAAATTAAGTTTTTAAAAAATTATACTTCCGAACTTAAAATTTTTTAGAGCAAAAAATAAACCTAGATAACAACTTCCAAAATACCAAGTAGGTTTTTATATCAGAAAAACTATGTTAAAGTGGTTCCTGAGTCACAGCTGTTGTCTAGCACATAAACATCTTGTCATCACTGTTGGACATCTCTTCATCTTTCACTGGTGTGGAGTGTCAGGGAGGGAGAAGGACCAGGGGTCATAATGAGTGGTGTCTCTAAGCAGTGAAGACTTAGCTTTCGTGATGCTGATCCAAGTTGTCAGAAACACAAAGCTAGGATGTAATACAACGCAACCAGGTGGAAGTGTAAATTCATAAGGCATAACACGAGGGAAGCACCGAAATAAGTAGAAACCACAGTAGCAGAATGTTCTTCATACTTCTCATAACTTAACCTGCCTCCCATCCTCTCCACCTTTTTTTTCTGACTAGTGAAGAGTCCTTTAGATTTCCTCTAGACTTCAAAAGTCTGCTGCTTACCCCAAGTGTCTCTTCCATGAAGACCTGCTAGGCTTCTGTCGTTGGGCATCTTTATCTACCATGAATGTACCCGCCCTGTGTCCTTCCGTGCTGGTGTATGTTCAAGTACCACCTCTTTCCTTTCTCCCTCCCTGGCCATGCTAGGAAATGCTAGAAAGGGAAATGCTCAGTCACTGATAACTCTTTGGTGGAAAGCTCATGGTCTACTGTTCAAGTGGGCAGCAACAAGGATTCACAGGTACAAGATCATCCTATAAAGCAAGACTCTTATAGGGCTGAGTCCAGAACAATGCATGTGACCAATCAGTAGGCTAGCTTCCCTAGCCAAAGCCAACGTATCCTACTCATGTATTTTCTGATCCTCAGTCATGTAGAAGCAGCACATGGGAAAATACATCATAGCCACAGCAAGGTTGCTACACTGTTTTTTGCACCCTTCTAGGAAATGGCCAGAGTTCAGTAGAGCCAGGATCTCAAAGCCACCTTTGTCTTTCATGGGGTTGGGGATATACAAGTATTTCTCTGAGTCCTCACGGCCTGAAGATCTGTATCTTGCTGGATATGGTGATCCACACATAACCCCAGGATCTGGGGGTCTGAACAGCAAGCATGAGACGCCCACAAGCTTGAAACCTGCTTGGCCTATACAGTGAGACCCTGCCCAATTCCAAGGAGGTGGTGTGTGTGTATGTGTGTGTGTGTGTACACATCGTAAGAGTGTACACACACACATCACACAAAATAACGTGTGTTCAGAAGACGACCTCAGGTGCCCATCCTTGGCTTCTCTCTTGTTTTGTTGGAGCATGGAAACAGGCTAGCAGACCCTTGAGCTTCTATGGAGTCTCACATCTTTACTTCTCATCTCCTCATCGGAGTTCTGGGATTACAGACGCGTGCTACTGTGCCCAGCGTTATGTGGATTCTGGGGACCTGCTTGTGCTGCAAGATCCTTACCCACGGAACCATTTCTTAGCCCTCCCAAGGAGTTGCGTTGCTCACATTGGATAATTCTGATTACCCTCCCCCGCCCCCCCAGCCCAGGGCACATCACCAGACCATCCAGCTACAGCTGTTCGATAACGCTGGAGTAAGAAAATCAACACCCAGCCTGGAAGTCTCAGTCTACACTGGCAGAGACAGGGCCTTGAGCGGAATGCTTGTCAAATGACTCCATTTTGCAAATTCTTCATGAGTGGTGGCCATGGGCCCTTTAAGTCCCTCCTATTCACCCCAGGAAAGGGAGGAGGGGGAGGGGGCAACATTAAACACGCCACTGCCTAGCGAGCTGGGCCGTGAGAGATCCTGCCACCTACTGCCTGAACACACCGTGAGCCGCCAGGAACCAGATGGTAAGCTGGTGCACAGGCATGGCGTCGGCACGTGTACCACAAAATGCACGAACAATAAAGCCTTGCAAAAGGCTTTCCTTGGGCAGCTGCAGCAGAGGAAACAGTATGAGGCAGGACAGAAGGGTTTTCGGGAAAACCTGGCATGACCTCCTCAACTCGACCACTGTATGCTGTGTATGCTGTGTCACTTTGAGTAACACAGAGTGACAAACCCAAAGATCTTCGGTCTATAGTCTTTAGCCTCACTCGGGCCCTGCCTTGGGTCTTCTAGGGTGACTGTGCCTAACACAGCAGTCAGGAGCCAACGGGACTATTTCTTTTAAAATTAATTTAACTTAAGTGGCATTAGAAGTTCAGCTCCCCAGTCATATGAGCCGCATCCAGAATTTTCCGTAGCATTTTAGCAGCATGGTGTAGGACAGCTCCATTACTGCTGAAGGTTCTGGGCTGTGGAGAGATAGGTTCCAGAATGGTCCTGATTTTCCTAGCTTTGCCAAAAGCATGAGGAAATCTACGTGCTGGCTACTGCAGCATCAAGTTCCCTTTCCAGGTTCCTCCACAACCTTGTAGCTCTTTCGGCACCCCAGCGGAGGGGCTTCCCTCGGCCCCAAAAGCCTGAGGTAAACGTAGAGGTGGACGAAGGGAGTCCGAGATCTCTGAGGAAGAGCTGCTCCTGCCCACACTTCAGATTCTCTGATGTTCATTAAAATCCTTGCTAGATGCCTTAGTCACTGTTCTATTGCTATGAAGAGACACCACGACCAAGGCAACTCTTAGGAAAGAAAGCATTTAACTGGGGGGCTTGCACACAGTTTCGGAGGGTTAGTGGTAGTCCGTTATCATCATGGCAGAGAGCATGACAACATGTATGCAGGCACTGGAGCAGTAGCTGAGAGCTACACACTCTCTCTCACACACACATATATGTATATATATATATATATATAAATAAATAAAACACCTGGGCCTGGCATGGGCTTTTAAAACCTCAAAGCCTGTGACACACTTCCTCCAACAAGGCCACATCTACTTCAACAAGGCCATACCTCCTAATCCTAAACCTTTTACATAGTGCCAGTCCCTGACACTATTCAAATAATTAAGCACCCAAATAATGAGCCTATGGGGCCCATTCTTATTCAAATCACCACTCTAGATTTCTTAGCGATGACTTTTATATCCAGAATGTCAATTAACCCCTTCCTTAATATTTGAGGCTGAGAATTCATAGGCTCTTACTCCATGCTCAAATGTAACTACTATATTGTGTACTGTAAATCTGCAAAGCACGCAGATTTTTCAGTTCGTATCAGATACACAAAAGGGTACCTATGTATCATCCCATATCTGTCATCCATTAATTTGCTTGACTACAAGAACCATCTCACTATGCACAAGTATATAAAAACATACTGTGTATTTTACACTGGAAAGAAAAAGCCTAAGAGTCTAGGCTGAAATCTTAAGTTGGCCTTCCCTAGACCAAGCGGTCCCTAATACTACTCAGTCTATGTTCCATCCTTGGGCAACTTTATGGTGGCGTAGGTTCCCGCCCTCGACTACTCTGCGCTCCCAGCTCAGATGAACCCCATGTCCTGTGCACACTTTGACAGCTTTGGCCCAGCCACTCTTTTGGGATAGCTGAAAATTTCCTTCTTCCCCATGGGGCTCAAGGTTGTCTACCTTCAGGACCCAGTGGAAGACACTCCAGGGTGCAGGGACCTCCCCAGACACCCCAGTCCTCTGTGCCGGTCCCTCCTTGAAGTGTCTGCAGCACCTGCAGTTCCTGGCAGAGATGGGCGGGGGGAAGTTCCCTATTTATTTTGTGAACTGCACCTACAGAAGGTTAATCTTGTGGGGGAGCCTCCTATACGCCTGTGTACCCAAATTCTTTCAGGTCCATTCAAGCCCACGTGCCCAGGTAACTGCCCAGTCCTAGGAAACCCTGGATGCCTGTCCTGGCCCTGAAGTAGTGGAGATTCTGTACCGAGTAAGAAGAGGAGGAATGCAGGGAGGGTGGACCAAAGGGACAGTGTGCTGGAGAGGCAAAACATGGACAGACTGCCAGGGAGAAAAAAAGAGTGAGTCTCTTTCATCCTGTGTTCAAGTGATCACCGCTGCCAAGAAAGAAATCAGCTCAGCCAAGATACCCAAGGCCTGAAGGGAGCCAGGATTTCCTACCAAGAGAAACAGTGCTGGGCAGGAGTGACTATGATTGGACATTAAGTCATTTGAAAGGGCTTGCGGTTTAATTCCTCCACCCCCTACCATATGAGAAACTCGTGACTCTTATATGGTTACAGAATAAATATAAACGTGACTTCCTCTTCCCAATTTACAGGGTTGACTTCACGTGCTTCCTCGGCATTTCTGACGGTCAACCATTCTCCTCAATGCTGGAGTGTTGGGAGGGTCAGAGCCTCACCTGCCCCACTCCCTGATCTGTTTATAGGGCTCCATAGGTATCAGAGACACTCTGAGAGAAGCATAACAGTGCACGGAGTGGGTGCAGGAGCAAACGCCCACTTGTCTGTGTTCGGCCAATACTGCCAGGGAGGCCAGACATGAGAAAAAGCTATGAACAGCACAGCACAGGGAGCTTCCTGGTCTGACCCCCTACAGCAGCACAGCCCCCTCCCTTCAGCTTTGGAGACCCTCCCAGGCCTCACATCTTAAAAGCATGCGGGGAGGTCACTGCCATACTCTGGGAAGGGAGCTGGTGCATGGCCTCCTCATGGGTAGAGAGCGGGACCGTTTCTGCGTGCCTCTTTCTAAATTTGAGAGGACTCGCAGGGAACAGAGGCAGGAAAACAGGTAATTTTTTTTAACAGTCTGGTGATGTTCTGGGTCTTCAATTCAGAGGTAGGATGGGATCATGCCTGTGCATATCATTGTTACTTTAGCAAAACGTATCTAAATGTTACACATATTATTTCAAATATATCTTGTCTTGTAAAAAATTGTCTGTGGTATGCAAGGAAGCAAAAAAAAAAAATCACCAATTTAAGGTTGTTCTCACTTAGCTATGCAGCTCAGCATATAGGGAAAGCCGACATCCTCTTTGCAATGGGTGTGCCCCTCTCATGCCCCAACGCCTGGCAGGCACAGCGGAGGCATCCAGGTGGAAAGATCACTCACCCGAGTCCACGCCATAGGTGACTGGCTGTACTTGGGCACGGGGACCAGACAGCGGCTCCAGGATTTTGGTTTATAAGTAAAAACAAGCACTGGGGGAAGAACAGCTGGTGTTGAGTCTGGTGCTAGGATTAGTCTGCAACGCTAATCACAAGAAGTGGAAAAAATTAGGAGGTCCTGCCTGCCAAGGAGGTTTTCAAACACACGCGAGTGCGGCAGGCATGGTGGGATTAGATTCTCTCAGCGCCAATGAAGTAGGTGTCCGCGAGTGAGAGCCTGCTGCTGAGTGTCACACCCCAGAGCTCCGGTTCCGACGCGGTGGAAAAAGAGCTGCCACCCGGCTGGAGGGGTGGGAACCGTCGGAGGGGTGGGCAGTGTGAATTTCCAGTGCCTCTCTCTCTCTCTCTCTCTCTCTCTCTCTCTCTCTCTCACTCTCTCTCTCTCTCTCTCATGCTCTGTGAGATGCTGAAACCAATGGAGAATGGGGAAAAAAAAAGAAGGTCCCTGGTCTTGGGAGACACAGCAGGATGTTATTACACCAGCTGCAGATGGCTACCCAGGGCAGAGGGGGATGGACACTGTTTAACCTAGGGTTTCTGTTGTTGTGATGAAACACCATGACCAAAACCCAAGTTGGGGAGGACAGGGTTTATTCGGCTTAACACTGCCATATCACTGTTCATCATCATCCAAGGAGGTCAGGACAGGAACTATTAACAGGACAGAAACCTGGAGGCAGGAGCTGATGCAGAGGACAGGGAGGAGTGCTGTTTACTGGCTTGCTCCTCATGGGTTTCTTTAAGAACTCAGGACCACCAGCCCAGGGATGGCACCACCCACCATGGGCTGGGCCCTCCCCCATCAATCACTAATTAAGAAAATGCCCTACCGCTGGATCTTATGGGGGCATTTTCTCCATTGAGGGTCCCTCCTTTCAGATAACTCTAGTTTGTGTATCAAGCTGACATAAGACTAGCCAGGGCAAGCATTGTACAGCTTTCCGTGAGATGCCATTCAGGACGTCCACAACAGCAAACAGGGAAAGTCCAGCAGCCAATCGAAGACAACCCCATACCTCAGCAGCAGCACTGTGACCTGCCGTGGGACCAGTGACAACAATGGCCTGGACCCCCCCTCAGTAACAGCATGGCAAGGTGTGACTGGGGATTCCTATGACTTCCTGTGACCACCCTTAAGGGACAACTTCCAATGAGTTTCCTTCTACCAGTGGATCCGAGGCAGCATTAGTCACAGGATCCTCAGGTTAGGGTTCTGTGGGGAAGGAGGTGAGAGTCCCAGGGGACGAAACAGGTATTCCCACATCCCCAGGGCCAGGATGGAGATGGGCCAGGAAACAGACATGAAAGACTCCATGACTGTAGTTGGGTATGGGGAGAAGACCAAGACATGAAGAATAAAAGTGGTGACAGGTCTTCAGATACTAATGCCTAGATGGAGTTGAGGGAATCTAGAATCTAGCCCCCTCCTCCCTCCATAGTTACCACTAGCCAAAACTCACTGTATTACTGTACCACCAGGGTACCATTTAAGGGTTATTCACTCTATCACTAGGCCATGATGAAGGGTCATCCACACTACTGTCAAGCCTTAAGGAAGAAGGAAGCACTTCTAGAGAGAGCTCAGCAGTCCCCAGGAAGGTCCCTGCAGTCCAATCTCTTGGAAAAATATGCCCGAGGGGTATTCATGACAAGTCACATGCTTCATGGCAGCCTAGGCTGGTCTTCGTTCAATTGGTCTGCGCAGATCTGAAAAAGAGGCTTGGCTGTGACAGGCCTAGTCCCACCCAGCATCTCCTTAGGGTCACAAGAAGACGTTTCCTCGGAGGAACAGCTGGGACAGATGTTCCCAGCATCCTTTCCCGCCCATCCCAGCTCCCCTAAACCCTCATTTGGGTGTTGCTATTTGCTTCTACAAAATGTAGAGCTTTTCAAAAGACATCCAATTTCCTTTGTTGCTATTCAGTTGCCATAGTCAATTAAAATCTATCAATGCCCCTGAATAAATTTGTGCTAGGTGAAGAAAGAGTCCCGGCACAATCTCGCGACATGATCTCTATTACCTTATGTTACTTTAATAGCTAGAGTAATAGTTTGTTATTAATGGAATTAAGCAATTTAGCTCAAGCTTCCCAGAGGTCTTTTAAGACAACTATTATAATTTGTATTCTCGGATTTTCCATTGAGTAGACGCCATGTGTTTTACATTACTTGCTAATGTTTCAAGAGATAGCAAGTAGTATATTTAATATCTGGCTTTGTTTAATGATTCTAACCCTCTTTCAATGTTGGTAAGTGCTGCTGGAATTCAGAGCAGTTGAAAAGTCTACACTGTACAAATAATTATCCCGAATATTGAATATTATTCAAGTCAATTTCAATTGGTACCTGCACTTTGCCATCTATCTGTCCTTAGGATTAGACCCAAAAATGTGAGTGTGGTGTGTGTGTTTAAGTTTTCTCAACATAAAACAATCTCCTGTCCCCAGGGAGAAGGCCAGAAGACAAAGCATTTGCTTCTAGTACCCACACAGACGCATACATGGGCGCGCATGCACCCGCACGCATCCACGGCTCACACTAATTTAGCATATTTGAATAGAGTCGTATTTAAACAAGGATTTCAAAAATGTTTTTTTGATGGTTGCAAAACCTGTTTTTAGAAGAAATAAATGTATTCACTGCATTATGAAACAGCTTGAGAAAACAAGATCTTACAATGTACACCATCTCTGTATTTAAATAGTTTCATTTCTATTCATGAGCTCCTTGATTAGATACATGGAAAATATCATCAGTAAAATATGAATAATTCTGACAAATTAATAGCCGATTTTTTTAAAATGAAAATATGTGTAAGCATCTCATTCTCATTAGATAAAGCTGCCATCGGGGGTATGTGAAAATTGTGGTCTGCCTGGCTGTGGTACAGCAAGTGTCAGAGACAGCAAAGCCCCTGGCCTGGGACCTCCCGGGAGCTTTGCTGGCTGTAAAGGGAGAGTGCCGCTGGCAGGCCAGGTTGGGGCAAACCCAGCTCCACGCTTGTGTAGCAGCACTTCCTGCCATGACGGGAAGGGGGCAGGGCAAGATGGCTGAGCGATGAGATGCTGGAGCAGAAAAAGCAGCTTGGAGATCATCTTGTCCGATGGCCCATTAGGTCTTGGCCTGTTCCCATCGTAGCAGAGGAAAGAGAGGTGGAAGTAACGCCCTTTTCAAGGCTACCCAATACATCCGAGAGAGGCTGGGTTGGAAGTTTGGTGTGTGGGCTCCGGATCCAATGCTATTTCTATGCCAAAGTCTCACCGGGTGTATGAGTGGCTGCATTTTGCCAATGACCGTGGTGGCCAAAGGGGGGCGGGCACACTGACTTAATAAAGGTCAGTGCCTTTGAGAAGAGGGAACGGCATGGGAGCTGGGAAGTGCTGAAGAGCGAGCACTTGCTTCAAACCAAAGACCAGTGTGCACTTGGCTTTGGCACTAACTCTGTGCCCTTGGACATGTCATCTAAAATTTTTGAACTTCTACTGACTCATCTGTGAAAATGGGAACAATTCCTACTTGGTGAGGTTACTGCAGGGCACTCAAAAGGTTATATGAGGACTCAAAAGGTTGTTCCCAACACCCAAGAAGCAAAGGCAGGTGAATCTCTATGAGTTTGAGGCCAGCCTGGTCTACATAGTGAGTTCCAGGCCAGCCGGAGTTACATAGTGAGACCCTGTCACAAACAAAACAACACAAAATACAAGGGGTTTCACCACAGAGAACACTTCACACCGGCTCTTGTTAAAGGAGGGTACTGTAAGGCCATGGAAAGACCACAGAGAACTTGGCAGAGTTCAACTCGCTCAACACATCTCTTCCTTTGGGACATCAGTGTCCCTGCCAATCAGCCTTTGGGTTGCAAACGTGCTATTCAGAGAACTCCAGAATATCCCTTGGAGTCTTACGTACGCATGTCCATGGCGAGCCCCAGTGGACCTCTCTGGTCCTCTTAGTCCCCCAATTCCCATTGCAGAGGTGAGAAAACTGACCGTTACAGCTCATTTCCTAAAACCAGGACCATTCTCTCATGTGTTGCTAGGCGGTTAATGGCATCCTTTAACTCAGGTATCGGGCCCAGTCTGCTGAGACCTTACGACCTGCTGTCAAACAGCTGGTACTGGGTGGGCACAGATGTTTTATGGGGTGGGGTGGGCAAGGCTGGAGGCCCTGGTCATGTGCAATGGAGGAGGCTATCAAAGGTTTCTTTTCTCTTCTGGACCTAGATGTGTGGCCACCAGAGAGGCAATAGTTGGTTTTGTCTTGGGCCTGTCCAGTGAGGATGGCGGGAAACAAAGTTCTGAGTGGAGAAAACAGCGTATGATAGGCATGGTGGTGGGAAGCACCAGGTATGAGCTCTTGTGTGTTTTCAGCATGAGAGAAGCAAGTGTCTGTATTTGCCTTGGCCGACAGGGAACGCTGGAATCTAATAGTGTGATGGGGGTCAGTGAGCAGGATGAACTTGGAGAGACAGGAGAACTCAGTGGTCACTTAGTTAGAGATGTTGAAAGCCCATGGAGAAAGCCAAGAGCGATGGGGAGTGGAGAGGAAGGATACATAGGGGACAGGTAGGAGAGAGAGCCAAGAGTCTGGCGTCTGGCACAAAGAGGCAGAGAGGGAAAGCTGGAGTATGCCTCGGTGACTTAGGTCTGAGGAGGCGATGCTGCCATTCTTAGGAGTTGAGGGGCACAGTTGGAGACAGGGCTTCAGGACAGAGGTGAGTCCAGGCAGGTCTAGGGTACCCGAGGGGCACTCTGGTTGGGGGGGAGGGTGGACGGACATGTGGGACAGGAGCTTAGGGACAGATCTGGGAGCTGCCAGTTCATAGGTGAGGGACAGAAGATCAATAGTACTTGGAAGGCTGGAAGCGAGTGATAAGGGATTCAGACACTCGGCAGGGATGAAAGAGACCACCAAAAGTAAGAGGATTAGGAACCGTGGGCCGGCACACTGGAGAACCGTACACCTCTGCATGCTACCAGCACGGGTCTTAGACTCTGGGGCTCAAACTCAACACACCGAAACCCCCAGCCCCATCACTACCGAGGCTCCTCAGGGCTGGTCCGTACTCCTTTCTTGGAGGGCTTTTGCCAAACAGGAGGAAGAAGGGCTAGAGAAACTTGTTCTGGGTCCCCGGGCAGCACGTAAGCTCCCAGGTTCTAGAAGGAACAGCTCAGGAAATGTTATTACCCAAGGACCCACCTGTCATAGGGCTTGAGGCAATGAGGGACCTTGTTAAAAAAAGAAGTAAAGAAAAAGTTCTGTGCCACTAGGGACCCTTTGCCCTATTCGTAACAATGGGCTTCCCTACAACAGGGATGGATGCCGTTCTCCCTGGAAACAGAGAGTTTCGCTCTCAGATCTGATATAAGGAAGGAGGGAGGGGTAGAGCTCAGCCTGTCTCCTGGATTAGCCTAGGCAGCCTTCCAGAGCCTGCAGGGACCCTCATGACCCAGCTGCTGGCATAGGGGAGGGTAGGCTGGGAGCCCATCCTTTTAACCAGCCCTGAGGGGGAGCTGGTGCATAAACCAGCCTTCATATTGAACGGCTGCCACTCTGTTTACTTTTCATAAGCCCCAACTTCCCATAAATCCAAGTCAGAATCAATCATCTTTTATGGGAGATATTAATGGCAATTCCATTATTTAAATCCAATCAATGCAGACTGCATCCCCCCCTCCTCTATTGTACTGAAGCCAAGTAGTGGGGGGGGGGGCACTTTTGACCAAGCAATGGAAAAAAAAAGAAAAAAGATCCAATGACCTTGCTCACATCTCAGTACTGCAGAAAGATCACCGTGTAGGAAAAAGGATTCAATTTCTCTCCGTTTCTCCTGTAGAGGAGGGAGGTTTTAATTCCACTGGCCTAGGAAATACAAAAATTCTTCTTTTGCATTTATTATGAGCTGTCCGAGTACTGTCAGGGCTACTCATCATCACTGCTTTTATACAGAGTTGCTGTGTGTGATCTACTGCTTCCCAATCAGAGAAAAGAAACACACGTACTATGAACCCGGCTCTTCCAGGAACTGGCTTCAGTGGCCTACAAAATAGCTCATCTGTAGCCCAAAGAAGTGGAGGTTTGTATTTACTCCCAGAAGTAAAAAAAAAAAAAAAAAAAAAGAAAGATGGATAGAAAGAAAGATACAAAAACTAAGAAAGAAACTGAATGGTCCGGGCGGCCAGCAGAAACCTCTAAAACAAAATAAAACAAAACAAAAATGCACCTGTGTAGTCTCCTGGCCAGAGGCACCCCTTTTCCACAGACTTTGACAAGTGAATGCATGAGTGACCTGTGATAGGCAGAGCTGGGGGCTTGCATCGGCTGTGGGTTGCTGGGAGAGCCCACCTAAGCATGAGGGCCCAGGAGCTACAGCCAAGAGTGTTTTCTCAAACCTAAGCCTGTAACCTGGGAGTTGACAAAATTCCCTTGGCGTTACTTAAAAGGCACGCCACTCCTCTTTGTGACTCCCTGCCTCCTGGAGAACTTGGCACCCCCTCCACAGGACTTCACCCCCTCCTGAAGAATACCTGACTGCTTAGAAGGATGGACTTTTCAGCGATGCTGCTCTGGTCACACGCCTGTCTTCCTGGCTCCACAGGAGCCACACCCTTGGCTTGGGGGTCCCTCATCAGTTGCTACACTCACCCCTATACTCCCTGCACTCCACCAAGATGAGACCCTTGTCATTAATGCGAATGCTCTTCTCTCTGGAGGCTGCCTCGGAGACTGATCCAACAGGACAGGATTCTGAACACACTTCAGTGTGGCAGGAGATGTAGGACTTCTGATTCACCCTGCCTTCAGAGGCATCTGGGGACTAGCTCTTCTCTGTTTCCACTCAAAACAAAGCAAGGGAAAAATGGGCTTAAATTGCAGCAAGAGAGATTTAGGTCAGATAGAAGAAAAGCCTGCAGGAGCCACTGGAACGGGACTTTGGGAGCTGATGGAATTTCCTTCCCTGGAGATCTCTGGGCAGAGGCTTCAGTGTCAGAGACAACCCATCCCCAGGGCTTACTGGAGATGGAGGAAGATGGCCGGCTAACAAGTCCGCCTCTGAGCAGGCTTCTCCTCCAGGAACACCACTTAGCAGCCCAGAGAACCCCCTCACCGAGAACCACAGCCATTTGGATACGAACATGTCTGCCATTGAGCATCCGTCCCCGGAGCTCTTAGGTTTATCCTCTCTGCCGTCTCTCCCAGAAATGCCATGCTCTCTGCCTTGTGACAAAAGCCAGTTTCTCTCATGCCTGCTACTGGGGCTGAACAGCGTCCTTGTCCCTGTCTACAATAGTGTTTCCTTCCCTATCTAGCCACAGCCAAGGCACACTGAGTTCTGTCCCAGTGGGCTGGAGCGACAATTCCCCAGCCTCCACAGGACCGGCTAAGCTTGAGCAGGAGAGGAGGTGCTAGCCTGGAGCAAGCCTCTGAGCACACATTTCTGGAGATACACTCACTCTTCTGTATGGCAAGAAACAGGTAGTTGGTTTCACAATGACCACCAGAATCCTAGACGATTCCAAAGGAGGCCTGGGGGCAGGTTTGTGGCAGCCTGCAGCCCATGTGTGGGATTTTCAGATGTGGTTTAACGTAGGTGACACGCTCCGCTCCATTTCCTCTCCTACACTTGTTCTCACTCCTGTTTTGATTTATGATGTCTTAATGGGTCCCTCTGTGTGTCCCCTGAATTCTCTTCTAGAACCAAGAAAGGATGGGTGTTGGTGTTTCCTGCTCTTTCCTGGCTAGGGGCTGGGTCTAGCCTTTCCAGGCCCCAGGTATGAAAGTGGCAGCTTCCTTTCTAGGACACTCATGGTGGGAAATGACAGGCAATTGGAATTGGTCATGGGAGAGGCAGAAGATGTCCAGGGTAGAACATACCCCCATCCTGAAGGCAAAGGGTTCAGCAGCGGCAGGGTATGCCACTGTGGTAGCCTGCCCATCAAGTCTGGGCCAGCGCCTCCCGAGAGGCAACACAGTTCAAAGGTGGCTGTGAGGGGATGGGAGGTTGGAATGAGGGGCTCCAGCTGCTTTAGGCACTTCTAGGAAGAAGCATATATTTGCCTGCTCCCACACTGGCCTGTCCTGACTACCCTGCCGGCTGCAAGAGAAGTTAAAGAGCCAGGAAGGACCTCACCCTGGGGCTGGTTAGTTCAGCTATTGAGAAATAAGCACATCTAAAAAAAAAAAAAAATAAATAACCACTGTGGCCACCTTTACCACACAGCCTGGCCACAGAGGTCCGTGCAGCATTCCAGATGTGTGACACTAACATATCCACCACCCCACCCTGATCCTTGGAGCCAATAGCTCAAGACTCCGGTTGCTCGAGAAGCCTGGCGAGAGAGAATGTTACGTAAGTCCAGGCCTTGGGAAGGATCCTGTCCACTGCGCCATCATTCAGGAGAAGGAAGAATGGGGTCTGTTAGCAATGAGGTTGGAACCCCGAGGGCCTCCGAAGTGGCCCTGAAGATACAGGGTGGAGCCAGCTCTGTGGATAGGGTGATGGATCAGGCAGGGGAGGGGCACTTTCCATAGAGCTAACTGGTCCTAAGTACCAGTCACAGCCAGAACTAAGATATATGGTACAGTGCCCTCCCCCCTCTCCCCCCTCCCCCCTCTTTCCTCCACCTTCCCTGAGCACAGCCAGAGGCTGCAGTCTCGGCCCAGTAGACAGAAACCAATATGTCTGTTAGAAGATGGACATTCAGGTTCAGGTCTAGTGTCCTGAAGAAATCCCCTCCTGCCTCCTCCATGGTACCCCTGGTTTGGCCTCCAAATATCACTAAGATGCCTAACTATATAACTACCCACCCAACCAGGCAGATGAATCTATACAGGTGTCTCTTGGAACCCAACCGGGGGGGGGGGGGAGTTGGGCGGGCCTCCTAATACTGTTTCACTGGGGAGTCACAGGTCACACAGACACGGAGGGCGTGAGACACTGGCTAATTGTAACCGCCCTCATGTCATATGGACCTGGATTCCAGACCCAAGGTTCTGATAAAATGACTCTGGCAAGTTACTTACCATCTCCCCCCCATCTAAGCTGATTCCTCTGTAAAGAGCGTGGCAGTACTGACAGGTATAGGGCTGGGGTGATGGTGGGGTGGGACGGGACCCAGGGGCAAATACGGCACTCTGTGTGTATTTCACCACACAGGCTTTCTCCTGCCTGAGCTCAGGGGCAGGTTACCCAAAGAGGAGGACAGGCCTGAGCAGGACTCTTAGGAACAGGCAAAGGACACTGGAGGTGAGCAGGGGACTGCCCTTCAGGAGAGAACCTCCTCACGGCCACACCCTCACCCCTGCCAAGCCTCATTTAAATGGATTATTGTTTATTGGCAGCTTATTCCATCTCTCGGGTTATGAATTATTTACCAGATAATGACTTCATAATTGTTAATGAGAGATGCCCCCAAGGACACGCTGACATCTCTTCTAAAGCCACAGTGCTAATTGTGGTGGAGTCCCAGCAGCTCTCATGGGGCCTTATTCAGTGTCACTCCCAGGGACAGAGCCTGACAACCCCTTGGGGATCCAGTGCATCCAACCACTCATGATACGGGTCAAGAGGATGGGCTCCCGTCAGTGGGAAGGGATGTGCTTCCATGGGGAACAGAAAATGGATGCATCTTGGTGGCTGTTTGGGATCCTAGTGTGTGGGAGGAGGGCCACTCCAGCCTCCTAGACACAGAGGTCACCAGCTGACAGATGTTCAGCAAGCCAGGGCAGCAGGATGCCGGACTATAGAGGGATGTGGAGAGACATACCCAGGATAACTTCTTGGAAGGTACTCTTGGTCCTCAAGAGAGCAGGAGATGGGTCCCCATGCTCTGCCCTTGCTCCTTGGACTAACTGCAAGTCTCTATATAGTGCCATCCTTTAGGCATGAGTCCAGACAGTACTTTACGATGTTATCTCATTTAAGGCTTACGCATACCCCACGAAGTAAACACTTTCAGAACCCCTATTCACAGCTGAAGCAACTGAGGCTTGAGAGTTACACACTGTGCTGGGAAACAGGGGAGACAATGTTGGTATTTGAATCCAGGCCGTCTGGTACCGACAACCATGCTCCCAACTTCCACAGCTCCCTAGAAATGTCTCTTTCAAGAACGAAAGATTGGACGAACGCATGACTACAGAATCTACTTGTCTCCATGTGGCTGGAATGTGAGGCTTTATATCAAGGGCCTGGGTTGCAAGCAAAGTTTAGGGAGATCTTCCTGACTCCTACACCATGAAGCATCTTTCCAAGTCACCTTCTTCATGCCACACCTCTGACAGTGTCCTAGAGATGGAGTTCCAGCCACTGCCCTCTAGAGGGTTCTGCGACAAGACGGGCCCAGGACCCACTACCGGGGAGCATGTCTACAGTTAGTCAGCAGTTCCTGGTGCAAGGGCTCTGGCTCAGCTCTGCAGGGTGGCCCTCACATGCCCAGAGCAGGCCAGCAAGTAGACGAGGAGCCAGATACACAGGAAACAGTGAGGAGCCCACAGCAGAGAGGGGCCCAGGGCTGAATGGGTCCTGGGGGTGCCCCAGCATCAGGTCTTCACTCGAGGAAAGAGTTCTCACAAGAAGCACTGTTCGAGGAAAGATGAGATACTGAGGCTTAAGAGGGCAAAGCGCTCCAAGGAGTACATTAGCCCAGGAGTCAGGACCGGAGCAAAGTCCATCCGTCACCGGCTGGCACAAGGAAGAGCTTTCTCATTGGATCCCAATGTGTCAGCAACGGCACCTAAGCGCGTGCCTATGGAAGATGGCAGAGCACTCCAAATGCATGTTAGAAAGCCTCAGAACCGGTGTTAAATAAATAATCACACTCTCTATTCTGGGATGGAGAGGCAGGGTACCACTCTACGTGCTAATGGGAGGGTGGGGCTCCGGGGCTGGCCGGGATCCCTGCGCATGCACGCACATCCCTGAGTACTGAGCTCCAGGAGAGCCCTTCTGAAGAATTTCTCTGTGTTCTGATTTTATTTCCCACGGTCAGCATCTGCCTGGGTACCCGGGGAAGGGGCGGGAGTTGGGTTAATTGTTACCTCTGTGCTGTTATTAGTTTACTTTGTAAAAGCAGAAATAGGCTTTTAATGATTTCTTTCTTGTTGTCGTTGTTGTTGCTACCTTACAAACCAGATGCTTTTATCTAAATGAGTTGCTACAAATCAAAGGAAGGGCCCAGAAGAGTTGCTAGGCTGCTTCTGTCTTACATGGGTGGGGAGGCAAGCTTATGCTTGGTGAATGAGGCTTAGGCATCTCCATCCTCTCCACAGCCAGCTTGCTTATAATCGAGAGTAAAAATACCAATTTGGCAGCTGTAACGGATGAGCTTCTGAGTGGCCTAGATCAGAGGATACAGAAGCAAGCATCACGGTCTCCAGGATGTGATGGTACTTCTGTTTCCAATGTAAGCTTTGGGTTGGGGATTCTTCTCCCACGGTTCCTGAAGTACTCCCCATGCTTAGCATGGTACCCGGCGTTATAGAAACTGCTTTAGAAACATTTGTTAAGCATGTTCTCCCATAGCACTTCAGGTAAATTCTTGTTGCATCCTCCCCATGTGCTAACAGTGTGTTTAGTTGCTGGTCTCCCCGCAGGAAAGCTCATTAAGGATAGAGCATTGGTTGAAGCTCTCTGGCTAGCAGATGTGGAATGATACCCAGTGTGTGGCTGCCCAGAGGTGCTTCAAGGAACAAAGCAATGAGTACCGTGGCAACCCTTTGCCTCGCCGTGTACGGAGTGTGCGTCCTGCAGCCTCGATGGCTTCTGGCACTGTCTGTTCCAGGAAGAGGTTGTGGCGGGGAGAGTGGAGAGAAATTCCGGGCAATAAGAGAAAAGTTTAAAAGAACATCTTATTTGTTTTAAGGAGACAGTATCTCAATATGCAGCCCAGGCTGACTTCCAACTCCAGATCCTTTGCCTCCTTGGTACTGGGCTTATAGAAATATACCACCAAAATGGATTAAAAATCACTTTTGAGTGGTTTTTAATTATGGGCGAGGTCACCTATAATGGATGAAGATCCACACGTTTAAGAGTATGGCCACTTGGGCTGGAGAGATGGCTCAGAGGTTAAGAGCATTGACTGCTCCTCCAGAGGTCCTGAGTTCAATTCCCAGCAACCACATGGTGGCTTACAACCATCTGTAATGAGATCTGGTGCCCTCTTCTGGCCTGCAGTCATATATGCTGTATACATAATAAATAAATAAATCTTGAAAAAAAAAAAAAAAGAGTATGGCCACTCAAAAATACACACCTGGTCCTTTACTAGAGCAAGGCTGGCAAGGCCACTATGACCCTAGTCCTTTTTTTTTTGCCCCCCAAATTTGAAAAAAAAAAGTATTCCATCCTAGGCTTCTCACAGAGTCCAGGCTGGGGTTAACTTCCACGCCTTGCCCTTTTCCCAACTGTTCCCAGCAGTCCTGCAGGCAAGGGTGACTACAAGCTTTGGAAGGGCACTCAGAAAGTCAAACTCAGACACAAAAACAAACCCCAAGGTTCTCAGAGACGCTAGCTATTCCAGCCTAGGT
This sequence comes from Peromyscus leucopus, assembly GCF_004664715.2. Taxonomy (NCBI): domain Eukaryota; kingdom Metazoa; phylum Chordata; class Mammalia; order Rodentia; family Cricetidae; genus Peromyscus; species Peromyscus leucopus. Next base: position 38,202,472 of record NC_051081.1, read on the forward strand.
GACCCACGAGCTTCTGCAGACAGAAGGAACCGGGATGTGCCCCTTCACCCCACCCATCACCAGGTAAGAGGGATTTCTATGCACATACAGGCTCTGTGCCCCCTGGGTCCCTCCAGGGTCTCTCCTGCCTTCTGGTGGCCCAGGTAAACAGGTGACAGTTTGAATCGGGAACAGCAATTCAAGCTAGATACCCTTCTAGTGAGAACAACTTAATTAGAACTCCTGGTGGACAGACCCGGGCCTCCAGGATGGGCAAAGCTGCCTGGGTTGTGATGCTGTGCCCTGAAGCTGGACGTTGTGGGCCAGGTGGTATGGCTGATCCCTTCCCTCAGTGTACCCTCATAGTCTGCTCTCAGTTTCTTCTCATTGTCCTGTATGGTTTCTCCCTCAGTGTCCCCAGAGTCCCCTGACAGGAGAGTTCGGAGTTAGGCTCACTCTGTGGATGCTCCCACAGTTCCTGGGAGATTGGACTTGAAGCTGGTGGGCTGTCTCCAATCCCAGGGTCCTCTCCATCACACTGCCTATGAGAAGATGGTCTATGGTTTTGCAGAACGTGACCTTCTACACCCATGGACTGATTGGGCCCTGTGCTGGGCCTGTGGAGAAAAGGATAGACCCTGTCCTCTAGAATGGGGAGAGAAGGAAGAGGAAACCCTCGTGCAGAGGACACAGATGCAGCCAGGGGATTCAGAGTGCTGGAGAGTCCCTGGAAAGCCCACAGGAGACACCAACAAAGGAACTTTATTTTAGACAGGCTTAATCCAAGAAGGACTCTGAAAAATAACTGATAAGCAGAGATAGAGAGCCCAGCTGGGTGTCAAATCCAGGGCACAGCTGAGGTAGAAGAAACAGAAGACACTAGAGAGATAGAAAGCTGGGGATGGGGGGGGGAACCTTAGGGCAGTGGTTCTCAACCTGTGGGTCTCAACCCCTTTGGGGGTCGCATATCAGATATCCTGCATATCAGATATTTACATTACGATGCGTAACAGTAGCAAAATGACAGTTATGAAGTAGCAACAGAATAATATTATGGTTGGGGGGTCACCACAATGTGAGGAACTGTATTAAAGGGGTCACAGCATTAGGAAGGTTGAGAGCCACTGTCTTAGGGAATGGGAAGAGGAGCCAGAAGAGATCTGCAGCTCCCACAGCCAGGGAGGGCACAGCTGTATGACCAATAAAGAGAGCAGAGAAGCCACTGAGGTCTTGGGGAAACTTCTGATGGAAAGACATAAAAGGCCCTTGAAAGAGAGTGTGCAAGAATATGCCAGCCAGAGTCAAGGCCCAGCTAAGGCCACGGTGGCATTAGAGTGTCCAGATGGTGGCCACAGGCACATTGCTTTCTCAAGGGCTCAGATGTCTAGTGGGGGAGGTGGCTATGGAGGTCCCTGGGGTGGGCCAGGAAAGGCAGCAAGATTATGAGGGAATGGGCAGAGCAGCATAGTGATGTCTTCATGGCTCATCCTTGGGGTGGGGACCACAGAAATCTCACGCAGATGGACAGGAGCCAGCACAGGAGAAGAGAAACTGGATATCTTAGGGAAATGAGGCTCCCCTAAGTGGGTAGAGGAGGCTGGCAGAGGGCAGAGTGTGGTGGAAGGGTGTCTCTACAACCGATTTAGGGGCAGTGACGCTGGAGTGAGTGCAGACGCTCAGGGCCTGAACATGAACAGCTCCCATCCACTCTGGAGGCACGTGTTATGATTTGGGGGATACAGGACATGTAGGGCATTTTGCTTGCTTGGGGGGGGAGGTTGGGGTGGAAAGACTTGGGATGACTGTAAGAGATGGTTCCACAGTCCCAGGGACAGAGGCAAGGGATGCGGTGCAGGCCTGTTCTTGGTGTCAAGGAAAACTGGCACCTGTTCCAGAGCCCAAAAGTCTGTTCCTACCACCCCTAACCAAATCTTCAGTTCTGCACAGACTCGAGTCTCCAGCTCGCCACCCCTGGGAGCACAAACATCAGATTTCTCTCCCACTGCTCCTGGGACCCCCTTCTTGTTCCTTGGGTGGTTTCCATCCAGCTTCAGAGAGCAGGCAAGCAGCTCTCCACCCACTGTTCCTGAATTGGTCTGTTTTGTAACAGGACCCAGTGGACTGGTCCAGGAGGGTTTTGACTGGTCAATGGGTACCATAGTGGGCTTCTAGCATCTTCTCTTATCCTCTGGGGGTATTAGTGGGTATCCCGACCAGACATAAGAAACATATCTGAGCCGGGCGGTGGTGGCGCACGCCTTTAATCCCAGCACTCGGGAGGCAGAGGCAGGCGGATCTCTGTGAGTTCGAGGCCCCCCTGGTCTCCAAAGCGAGTTCCAGGAAAGGCGCAAAGCTACACAGAGAAACCCTGTTTCGAAAAAACAAACAAACAAACAAACAAAAAAAAAGAAGCATATCTGGTACTGGGCCCATATATGATGGGAACTCACAGAGACAGTCCTGGCTGGGTCCAGAGTTGGTGTTGGTGGCATGTAGGCAGACATAATTCAGAGTTGCATTACATACCACTTCTACCCTTCAGGAACTGACCACTGGTAGGCCAGACAAAGATCCACTAGAGGGACACCAGTCTGGGGGCATGCAGATACTAAATCCCTCAAAAGGTACACTCCATCTGGTATTCCTGGTGAGAACTGTCAGGCCAACCTCCTCCCCCATCCTGAATCTACGCACGCTTACCCCAAGTTGGGACCCATCTGAGTTCCATGCCAAACCTGCAATGGCATCAGGGAATAAGAAGAACCAAACTAAGGGTAGCCATTCAAGGAAGCAAAAATCACTCCTTCGGGGTCTCCCCAACCTCTTCCTTCCTGGCACACAGCCAGGGCAGAATAACCCAACGAAAGCGGTCTTACAGTGAAGCACACCTCCAAATTTCTTCTTTACACCCCGTTTGCTGGGAAGGAGACGGCTCCCAAGCATCAGTCACAGAAGTCACATATCCCCCAAGGCCTACGACAATGGACAAGACAGTCCCTCCACCCCAAACCCCAGTCAGAGGCGCTATTAGGTTCATGCCAACAGCCCACCAGCTCTCTGGGTTAGGAGGCTGCCCGTCAGTCTTTCTCTGTGCTCTACCTTCTGCTTTATCGCTGGGAAGAAGCTGCTGAGGCACAGTTGGGTGGTGGGTGCCTTCCTGGCGGCATCTGATCCAGGCCCAGCCTGTAGCCTCCTCTAACTTCCTGATGTCCGTCTCTGCTGTCTATAACCTGGGTTCCTAGAGGCACAGTTTTTTCCTTCCCTCTGTGTCTGTGAAGAATCCTGGAATAATATGCTACCTTCCACGGCACCGTCACTGAGTCCAAAGACAAGGCTCTCTCCTGACATGGAAGGAGCCCTGGTTGGCCTGATGCTCTAAGCTAAGTGGCGAGCATCCGCTGGTCCCAGGTATAAGCCTCCTGGCCGGGGGTTCTCAAGAACATGAGCCTAGGTCAGCTGAGCCTTAGCGATCCCGAAACCCCGCCCCCGCCCCCCAGCCTCAGCTGCTTCATGAGTGGTAGTAATTGTATGAGTGTTGGTGAGTCCAGTTGCGGGTTCATCCCTGTGGCAGGCATGTGGTGCCTGGCTTGCTGGCAGGTGACAGAAGAAGGCTACAGCTGCTTTTCCTCAGATTTATGCTCTCATCGGGTAGGCCACAACTCACCCCTGCACACCCCCACACCCCCGCTGCCACTCCCTAACCCACTTGTTCCTGGATTGACAGTCTAAACGTTAGGCCATATCTCTCTGAATTTAACACCAGGAAATAAATGACTATGCAAAGTACGTTCTCAGAAATGTATTGTGTGGTACTGCTACAGCAGATGATTCAAAAAAATCCTAAAAGTCCACCTTTAGGGCATTAAGTAGGTTATGTATTTTGTGTGTGTGTGTGTGTGTGTGTGTGTGTGTGTGTGTGTGTGTGTGTGTATGTATGTATATATATATATGTGTATATATATATGTATATATATATATATATATATATATATAATTATTATGTACCGAGAATAGGAAGCTTTGACAAATGATGATACAGATTTCTAATTGCTGAGATAAAATGCTGCCCTAACATACTGTTGAGTTAAAATAGCATTTACCCTTGGTAGTAGTGGGTACAGTGTGATCCCATGTATGCATGCATAGACCTATGTACACATTTTATGTATGCACAGAATTTTTTTATCTCTATAGGATATAATTATATCATTTATACGATTTTAGGTTTCTTTCTATATGTATATGCACATATATACACATATGGGTTTTTTTTGGTGTTCAAGGTTGAATCTGGGGGCCTTGTATATGCTAAGAACTCCTTCTACCTCTGAGTGATACCCTCAGCTTTTAGAGGTGACCTTTTAAAACATGTAACATTTTTTTCTGATAATACATTTTAGTAACAAAAAAGCTGAACTGTAAGATTTGAACTTTTGAAACTCCAAAAAGAAAAACAACAGATTTTAAGATACTTCAAGGTCATGTAGGCCAGCCCCAGATCTAACTCCTACAGACACTCAAGATGGGGGTCAAGATGGCTTATGGGGAGCCCTATGGCTCACACACCTGTGGTAAAACTCTCCTTAACCACTGAGTAAGGGACCAGTACCATTTCCCTCTTGCCTAGCCCCTCAGAAGGAGAAGACAGCCAGCTTTGCCTAGGCAGGATGCCTCCCTCATTCCAGGCTTGTTAAGTAGAGACCTACCTTGCGCCGTCCGTCTCTGGTGAGCTCAGGATTCGTCCCCAGGATGCAAAAACTTGGATGGCCACCAGCACTTAGCAAAGCGTGGGCATAACGAGGAAGCCAGACAGTCTGGAGAGAGAAAGAGGAGGGAGAAGAATGGGGTCGGGGTGTGGAACAAGCATCATTTTTGTGAACTCTCGATTTTGAGTTCCAGTATCTTAGATGACCACCACCCTTAATGGTTGCTTGTCTCCACCTCACGTTCTTCCCCGATGCTGACCCTTCCTCCATATGGACTCTCTCAAACAAGGGTACCAAACTCTGCCATAGCACACCCAGATGATGGAGTACAGTGAGTAGTCGCCTCCCCACCCTCTACACAAGCTACCCCTCATCCCCATCACGGAGCCATTAACATGGAATTAGAGTAAGAAGGATGGCATTGTTTCCCACCTAATCCACCCAGAGCAGTTCTAGATGGAAAACCCCCCAAGAAATTCGGTCTTTAATACTGAAAAGGCCATAAACTCCAGAATTACAATAACAAATCATTACTTCTTTTAGACAATGGGGAAGAAGACCTTGAGGAGGTGAAGAATGGAATCCTTGGAGAGAAATGTTTTAAATATAGATTTAATACCTACTAGGAAGAGGCTATCTATTATGGGGAGGCAGGGTGATTCCTTGTTCACTCTTTCAAACATAATATATGAGAAAGCCATCGCCATGATGGGAAATGGCACCCTCCCTGCAAAAGCACAGGACTGTCATTACCTGGGAATCAATATATTTTTTTTAACGGAATATATCATTATCAATTGATTTTCCTTTTTCCTCTTAGCACTCCAGGGTCCTGGCTAGCAGGAGAAAGCTTTAATGTGGTATGAAGGATTTGGACAGGTAAATAAGTTATTGTAAACAAATCCCACCTCATGGCCAGCTTCTGACGACACGACAGGCCATTTGCTGATCCTCTCTACCTAAGCTTTTTCAGCTGCCTCTGACAGGGACACCCGTGAGCCATATCAAATAGCCATTTGAAAGCCGAAGGTGGCAGAAATATTACTTTTCCCAAGGACAGAGCGTTCCCTTTACGATTAAGAAATAACCTCTGTGGGGAGGCAAAATGAGCCAAGGTCACCATTTAATTTTGACACAGAGCCAAAGTCGTGAATACATTTCCTCCACCAAGCCAGTGTGACGCATGCGGAGACATCGATCACTTCAGCCACAAGGTATTGGCAGCAATGGCGATCGGAAGATCAATGAATTTCTGGGAAAGATCCTGAGCAGATAGGTGTTGGTGAAAAGAGAGGTCTAGAAGACAGTGGTCACACTGATTTTAGGTTCTCAAGAACCTCATTCATTCATTCATTCATTCATCCATCCATCCATTCACTCATTTCTCGTTTACTCAGTAACTATTGAGTGCCTGAAGCCTAATAAAGCCATTTTCTAGGCAATGGAAATGTATGAATGAACAAAACAAAAATATCACTCCCCCTCATGGAGTCCATAGTCTGGTGGGTAAAAACAGACAAGAAACCATGAACTTGATAGGTGAAAACTGTATTAGAAGAGGGTGAGTGGCTGGAGTGGAGGATACTGTCTGGGGACTGCTGTACAATTTCAACAGAGGGCGCGCGTGAGGTCGGCATCACAGGGGTGACATTTGCGTACATACTGGAAGGGAATGGGGAATGGGTGACGCAGGCGTCTAGGGCCAAGGGAAGAGGCAGCGCAAAGTGCCTTGGGGATTGGGACACCATGTTAAGATCACCGAGAAAGTCTCTGTGGCTGGACCTGGGACGTGCCAGCAGAAGACGGACGGAGCTGCAGTGGCGGGTGCTCAGAGTGTGGAGGGACTTGTAGGCCACTGTGAAGGCTGTCAGTCAAAAGCATGAGGATCCTTGCTACCAGGCAGCTGAGAAAGATCTTTCGGAAATGCAAGTCAGATTATCTGCTTTTCTTCTCCTCCATCTACATAGTGCAAGTCCCTGTGGCCAGAGGACGCCATGACCCAGGTTAGACCCTAACATAGTGAATACAGCATAGGCAGACGGGAGGCTCAAGGGACAGTAGTGGGAAGGGAATACGGAACAGTCTATGACCTACAACAAGGGCCTTGCGTTCCTACTCTTTCGTGTTAGGCACCACTTCCAGAGGAGGTCACTGTGAGGGTTCTGAAGGGAATCAAGCCACATGCAAAGCCAGGATCTTCTGATAGGAAAATGACCCATGAGCCAGTGTGTTGGAAATACTCCATTCATCCGGGTCAGCTTCTTACCCTACTGCCTGCTCTGGGTCCTCTGAGGCACACCTGATCTATCTGGGGCATCACTATGGTTCTGACATCCTCTGACTTCTGGTTAGGTTCAACCTACGGGGGCATCAGTAGGAGCCTGGGTATGGGCTGGGCCCTGTTGTGGGAGCCTGGGTATGGGCTGGGCCCTGTTGCCTTATCTTGTGCTGTGTTTCTCAGCTGGAGGTGATAGGGCTGGTGGAAGGAGAGGGTACCCCCCCCATTAGGTTCCAGTCATAGTTGCCTCCCCGTGTCCCCTGCAACTTCAAGGCAGTGATTACCTCTATGCTCATTATTAGCGCTGGGATATCATACTATTGTGGTATCTTTATACCGCACTTAGGCATTTGTGATTTGCTCTTTTGTCTGACTCTTTTCAAAGGATACATTTGAACCTATTTGCTACTTTTGGAAAAGATTGAACACATGACTTTACAAGAGGAATTTTTATACAACCACATGGTTCTGTGATGCCCGGTGAGTTACTGAGTTCCTAAGAACCCACTTCCCATATCTCAGACTAGAGGACATGGTTTGTGAGCCCAACCTCATCCACACTGTCCCCTCTTCAGTACCACACAGCTCAAGAGTGCCGCCAGTCATTCTATGTCCCCAGCAAGGGGCTCCCAAGTCACGATGCTCTGGCCCATTCCCACCAGGTGCTCCCCCTTTAAGGGGTCTTGAGCTGTTCTTCGCTCACAACTAGCTTTAGTCTATGTCTTAGTGGTTTTATTTATCTAGTCTTATCTTTCCTTTCTCGCTGCCTTTTGCCCCACCTAACCAACCTCTCTTTTTTACAGTCAGATCTGGGGCCAAGAACAGACAGATATTAAAATACTATTATCTTAATACTTGAATCTTGGGCCCATGGTGCCCCATGCCACATCAGTGCACGATAGATCACGACTCAAGTCATCTTTTCTTCTTAGATGGTCTACAAATTACACCCACTCCACCCATCCACATTCCGCCTTAATGAGCTACTTGGCATAGAAAGTGATTTTAAATTATTAGAAACCGAGTTTCAATGATCAGAATGAACCACAATGCCTAGGAACCACAATTACAGCCAGCATGGCACAATAGCCCCAAGGGTGCGATAGTGGTGTTCATATCTTGGCGCTAACCAACAGTGCTTAATGAGAGGGAAATCATGCCTGATAGTGGAAATCCAGCCAGCTAACCTGGGCTAGCCAGGTCATGGAGCGTGGAGGAGAACCTACTACTGTTACCTCACTCAATGGGCACAATTCCTAACTGCATTCTAAATATTTATCCTTAGACCCACAGATGAGTACTTCTCATTGTAACAGATGGAGACAGGATGGGAAACCACAATTGGTTAATAGGCAGAGAACAAGTGTGGGGTGCCCAGCCCCAACGGACACACCACAGTGCCTCCACCTAAGGTTTGGGCCACTTTACAGAAGAGGAGCCAGGGCCGTTATGAGGACTAGGGAGTCGGCTGTGAGATTGCCTCGCCTAGAAGTGACAGGGAAGCTTCATTCACGACACCTCAACAATATCGCTGCTTAATGACAGTCGTACGGCTGAATGATGAGAATACCAACAGACATGCTACCTTGAGAGGGGAAGTCTCACAGGATGCCACCCACAGACAAAGAAGTACAGGCAGCTAAGGAATGCTCAGAGCAGGAGAAATAGTCTTTTCCAGGGAGGAGCCCTCTAATTAATTATCCAATACCAAGTGGTCAGCCCTGAAATCACATATATGTAAGTCACACTAAGTGGACAGAGTAGGTTGCATTTAGGCATTCTCTCTCTCTCTCTCTCTCTCTCTCTCTCTCTCTCTCTCTCTCTCTCTCTCTCTGTGTGTGTGTGTGTGTGTGTGTGTGTGTGTGTGTATTTAAAGAAAGAGTCCTTGATTTTGAGAGGGAGTGAAGACAGAAAAAGGAAGGAGGAAAATGATGTGTCATATTTTAATTTTAAAAATTCAATAAAATACGAACAACCTTTTTTCTAGAAACATTTTTGATGTTGTTAGTTTGAAACAGGGTCTTTCTATACATAGCTGTCCTGGAGCTTGCTATATAGATCTGGTTGGCCTCAAACTCACAGAGATCCTCCTGTCTCTGCTTCCTGAGTGCTGGGTTTAAGATCTAGTAATAATTTTGATCCCAAGATAACATTGTAAAACTTTCAGTTTCTGAAGATTGTGGCCTGGGAAAACATCTCACTCAGGATGGAATGTAAGAAGTCACAGGGAGCTAGGATTGACTTTTGACATCCGGTGAGATGGTAACAACATCTTACTTAGGGGCTTGATCTTGGTTACTTCAAGTCAAACTGATCCTTTCTCTTCCATTAATTGACTTACCAGAAGGCAACTTATCATTTCAAGAGCAATGACATTAAAAAGCAAAAGGACATAGGATACTTCATTTTTAAAATCATGCCAGGTAACGTTACTGCTTGTAAGTGGGATCTATCATCTTTACCTTCCCAGGGTACTTAGCAGATGAGATTAACTTTGACAAGACAAAGGCCATTATGAAAACAAGAACCCAGAATGGGGCTGTTTGGGTTAAATGCTGAGAGATTTCAAAAACCTAACTCAGAGAACCATTTCAACTCAAAATCTGTAGGTACAGATGATTCCTGACATGAGCCAAACTGATAGCCAAGAGAATTATAAACAAGGGCCCTAGGAGTCCTTACCTCTCTATAAAAGACACCAGTTTTTTGAAGAGAAACTGCCTGCCGAGAAGAGAAACCAATTAGGAACTCTCCCATTTGATACAGGATCAGAAAGCAGCTAGCTATGCCTGGCTCTTGACCATACACCCCAATTACAGTTCTAGTACTCAGCCGTCCAGCACCCCTTGGCTGGCTAGGCAACCGAGATCCAGTCTTTCTTGGAAAGCAAAGGAAAGGAGCTGGAGGCCATAAGCTGAGAGGAGAAAACTAGCCCCAAGCCCACCTCTTATCAAGCCTGGATGCAGGGTTCCACAGCAGCCTTGCATCAGGCTCAGACATCCACTCCAAACACATCCCACACAGGGAACACTCATTCATACTTGCTTTCTTTCAACAAGACAGAAAAACAGGCCATCCATTAATGATATCAACCATGGGCTCACCAAAGCCTGTAGGCATCTTGCCAATACGAAAATAAGCACCCGGTTTATCCATTAGGTTCGCAACAGTTCACTGGGCCAAGGGGTCCGGAAGACAGAGCACGTTCTAAGAGTTCACCCAGCACCACGCAGAGATTTCCCATTTCCATTAAGGTGCAGAGTTGGCCACTGATGAGATCCATTACTCGTTTTCAGCTGTGGGTGAGGCCCTGCCTGGCAAGCTTGATTGTGGACACACATTTGTCAAAGCACGTTTGTGTCTGCTGAGGCCACGCTACCTGCTTGGAGGAGTAACAAAATTTCCACAGTGCTTGAGGTTTGCCAAAGTCAGGCATGTTTTCTCCTTTACCTTTCCTAACAAGGTGATGGACCGATTACTTTTATTAGCTCCCGTTTTACAAATGAGGAAACAGAGGCTCGCCGCAAAAATCAGAGTCCTCTTCAAGTCACACAGAAAAGTCAACCAGGGAGCCAGGAATGGAGCTCTAGATGTTTATACACCTTTGTTCTGGGTGACCAGGGACCTGTCAATAAGGATATGAGAGCTGTGCCATGCTTGCTGAATGGCGACCACCCTGAACTGAAGAAAAGAAGAGGGGAGGGGCACGCTCACTTCCGTCAGTCCCTGGCGAATCGACATCCCAACTCCACAGCCCCCAAACAGCCTGGAGGGTCAGGGGACCTCGCCCTGCTTCAAAGTTCCCCTCCTCCACCTGCCACGCGCTTGTCAACAGTGAGCAACGCTCTAGTTCTTCGCAATCAGGAAGATGATTAACCCAGCGTCCCCCCACTCGGTCTCTTCATTATCATTCTCCGCCCCACAAGACAAAAGTTGAGTTATATGACATTTAAATTCTTCCTAATAAGAGGAATTAAGTTCTGAAGAGTAAGATTTTTTTTTTTGTCAGAGAGCTTTGGAGTCACAAGCCATTGATGTATAAGATTTTTTTCACCCTCCCCCCTCAACTCCAGGGACTAATTTTTACCCCTTCTTGGGTCAACTCTCTGCCCTTCTTTCTCCCATCAAGATGAGAACGATGATGAGCATGAACTGCCTGTTTTGTATTAAAAAAAAAAAAAAAAAAAAAAAAAAAAAAAAAAAAAAACCACAAAACATTATTCCTAGATCCTTATTTCAGGGCATGACTTTGGCCACCTACCTGCCATGAAAACCCTGATTCCTCTCTCCCTCTCTCCTCTGTGACACACAGAGCACTCACTGCTCAGAATGCTAAGCAGACGCATTAGCTGTCACCGGCTTATATGACTGACACTTGAGTTAGGCCATTTCCTCTCTCATCTTACTCTTCAGACTGATTTGTGTGCTCCCAAACCTTCCTATGCTGAAACCTTAATGCCCCACACGACTATATTTGAAGGTAGGGACTTTACTGCAGTAGTTAAAACTGTGGACATAAGGGGTAGAGCCCCCAAGCTAACAGAATGTTTGAACTGGTACCCTCCCCATGAGGACACAGGAGGAGGGTTTCAGCTTGAGGCCAGGAGAGCATCACACTAGAAGGACTATAAGGACTTCCCTAGGACTCTCCAGCTTGTAGAACCATGGAGTCATTTTCAGTGGTGAAGCCACCCTGACTCTGGCATTCTGTGATGTCAGCTTGGGCTAAGTCACACGGGTCCCATGGCAACAGGCTCCCCGGGTGGCCTTGCTGCTGCTACAGGGGTTGTGCTAAACCCTGGGGCTCCTCACAGAGCTCCCCACCCAAGAAGCATCACTCTGGTCCTGGAACCCCGAAGAGTCCAGGCAACGAAGCTCTTCCTAGTGTCCTGATCTCAGACTCCCCAGTTCTTTCCTGCGACTCAACATTCACTAGACTCTCCCTTGACCCATCTCCCATCTGCTCCTTCTCTAGAAATTCCCCAGCGTTCTCTGGAATGCTTTGCCAGAGAACACGGGAGAGTGTCACAATATCATTGCGTGGGTCACCCATGAAGCCTGCCCTTGACCCTCATTGTCTTGGGGCCAAAGAAAATGTAGAGATAAGGAAAACGGGGTGCTCTTGACTTGAATGGATCCTACTGTGCTACCACAAGACTGCCAGGAATCTAGACAGAAACATTTGATCAGGAAATCAAGTTTACAGATCATACTCACCCAAACCATATTTTCCCCTATTAAACAGCAAACCCTTTAGAAATTAATGATCTTGCATACAATCCAGTCATATCACTCAATGACAGCACACATCCTCGGTCCCCACCACACATTTATACAGATGTTTCTGTCACTGGGGCAGATCTGGGAGGACCTTTGCACTTCCTAAAGGCTCCGCACTGAGGGAGCACGGAAAGGGCCCATGGGACTTATTACATCCTGACTTGCCCACGGGGGCATCAAAGATGTTAGTGGAGTGAGCACACCTGGCATATAGTAGATGCTCAGTGAAGCCTATTGAAAGACAGAAAATGCCTCCAAGATGTAACTCATCTTCTACAATTTTCTTTTGAACATCTGGAAGATAGTCACACCATAGTTTTCTGACTGGAATATGAATTAGTTTGTAAAAAAAAAAAAAAAAAAAAAAAACCAGACATTGCTTCCAGATTCCGCACTTATAAACAGACCCACATCCTCCCTTTAAATTGCAATAATTCCTTCCCAGATGTTGCTTCTCCTTCAGACCCATAAATTTAAGCTTTTCATGATGACGCCTCACATTTGCCTGGCACTGTGGGCCGGTTGGAGCGTTTCTGCATCTCCTCTGCCTCATTAGACCGCCTCAAGTGCCCTGAGAGGCGGGACAGCGCCAACATCCCTAATTCACGGACAGGCAGGCCAGCTGCTGCTCTACCAAGCCGGCCCGGGTGGGGGTGGGCTCCCTTCTTTTCTTGTGGAGAGAGAGACACGGCACCCCCTTGTCCAGTCCCATCTAGGTAGGTATACGTGTGGGGTGACCATGTCCACTCCTCTTCCACGCAGCTCCTGGGGATGCTGTCTCTTTAAAGCTTGGACTCAAGTGTGGACAAGTTTCTCCCCTGGATTCCCCCTGACAGCTCCTGGGGCCAGGCTGTAACATTTAATCAAGACTTGCTGAGAGTCTTGGGGGATGAAACCAAACAACGGGCCAGGAGGCAGGGGGGGAAGCTACGGGAGGAAAGCAACCCGCAGACAGACAAGCTGGCCCCTAGCCTATTTCTCCAGGGGCCCTGAGCTCTGGCTAGGCTCAGCTCAGCTTTGAAGGACAGCCATGCCCCAGCATTAGATGTACCTTAGCCCCAGCCAAGACTCAGCATCAGCCCCAGAGGAACTCACACCTAGCCAAATAGCACGCTTTAGGTCTGGGCTTGATGAGAGCAGTGGTTTCCTCTCATCTAAGACCTGCCTCTTCTTGGGGACACTTGCCTGGTTATTTAGGGGTGCCTATAGTCTGCACCCCATGCACTCAAGCAGCCAGTGTGTCAGATTGAGCAGAAGTGTATCTGTGTATGTCAGGGGGCTGGAGACAGTATCAGAAACAATAGGGCTAGGTGATCTTCTAAGCCCACTCCCAGGGTCTGGAATGGGTCACCCTGGTTTTGCTGTGCCCCGTAGTGTTCAGGGCCCCTCAGCATCCCCTGCCTCTCTGGGCTTTGACTTCTTAACAGCTTTAAAGAGGAGTATTAGCAGAAAGTAGCTTCACAAGGTATTGCCATGTGGGCTTCAGGTTCTGTACATTCCTGCATCCTCAAAACACACAGAGAGGTCTGAATCCTTCTCTAAGTTTACTAGGGTCTGGAGCTGGCTCACAGGCTGCATGGCCTAATTGGAGTTTCATGTCTTAGACACACTGGTGCGTGGCATTAGCTTAGTTTGTGCTGTGAGCAAGAGTGTGGAAAACTTACCACCTAAAACAGCTGTTCTCAACCTGTGGATCGAGATCATCATTGGAAAACACAGATATTTATGTTATAATTCATAGCAGTAGCAATATTACAGTTATGGGGTAGTAATGAAAATAATGTTGTGGAGGTCGCCACCCCATAAAGGACTGTGTTAAAGGGTCACAGAGTTAGGAAGGTTGAGAACCACTGACCCAAGACCCATGGGTCTAAGTTTCAGCTCTGCTATTGAGCAGCAGGCTGACTCCACACACCCAACCTCCCTTTCCCACTCACCAATGTCTCATCCATCTAACAGGGATGATAGCACTAAATATCAAGGTTATTCTGAGAGTTAATTAATATTCAGTTTGGGCCTCTGGCCCCACCCCATCCCCAGCAACTGGTAAATCAAAAGCCAGGCCCAGAGTCTAAGCCTTTAAAGCCAGCAGCTGAGAACGCTCCCCCCCCCCCACTTTTTAAGCCTCAAATGGGTCTGGGAGGCATTGCTTTCTCAGCCATTAAAGAGCTATTTTACTTGAATGGATCTGAGGCTGTTCCTATATTCTCAAAGGAAACAAAATTGTGAAAGAAAGTCTATGGAGATTATGAGATTTTTTATCCAGATATGATGAATTATCCATTCAAAAAATAAACCACAGACAGGCATGTTTCTCCATACCCAATCAGAAAGCAGTTATTACCAGGAATTTCTGTAAGTGTGCTGTTTTTCTTGGCCAATGTAGAAACTGCCGAGGAAATGAAAAGCTGACTCGGTTTTCCTGATCTCTACTGACATGTGCAGGTAAGTGGCTCGGATGTAGCAGGGTTTCACGGTTCCTCGGAAAACCGTGGGGGCTGAGGATGTAGGCTCAGTGGTTAAGTGCTTGCTTAGCATGTACCATGCCCTGGGTTTGATCTTGGCACCACATATGTGCACATGTATGTGTGTGTATACACACACACACACACACACACACACACACACACACCACCCCACTACGGCTCGCCAACCTCACTGCTCTTGTGCAAACAAAAGCAATATCTACAGAGTCAGGCCAAGCCCAGGGCAGCCAGCCTGCAGGAGTGCATCCAGTCTCAAGGCCATAGACTGCCCTGGATGGCATCCTGATGCAGGCAGGCAAGGAAAACAACTGCAAGAAACGTGTGCAGGCATAGACTCAAGGTCACACACAGCTAGCCAGGGGGGGCGGGGGGGGATGCTGAGCTGAGAACCCAGGTCTCCTGCTCGCTGACTCCTGCGTTTTCTTTTACCAGAGAAGTTTTCCATACTCAGACTACCACCCAAGAGCGAGTAAGAAAGTCCCCAGAAAAGGTTAGATAACATCACAGCCTTCCTGCGGAAAGCCCCTTCCCCACTCTCCAGTGAGCATTAAATCAAATATTCCTTGCCGCATTACTTTTCAAGCTTGATGCTTCTAAATTCAAAGACATCTATAAATAATACATACTCATTTATATGTACATTTAAAGGATAACAAAATAACAAAGACACCTGTAGATTCTTATGAATACTAATCGTCTACTCCCAATACAGTGGAAAGCAAATGGCTAATGAGCGAGTTTTTCCTCTACTCCACCTCGGCCCCTCCCCAGCAAGGAGGGGCTCTCTATTCTCTGCCTCTTCCCACGGTCACATTTAGCCATCTGCTTCTTCTTTTATATGTGGGACTGTGTATTTTTTCCTCTTCAGTTTTATATGAAACATTTAGCAATGAAGTAGCAAATAAAAATACTACATATCATCTAGAATTCATATAAAAACCAAACTTGGCTTTAATGCAGCTAAAGGTTGATAAAAACGAAACACATAGATGCTTCTGAAAGGCCTATTTATATTTTATTACACATTACACACATCGTACTCCATTGAGAAAATTTAGAAGTTGATGTGGCTCTGTCACAAGGAGGCCTGTCGAAGATGACCACATCCAGAGAACATCTTCCCTCTGGAACACTGGCCACTCCTGGCAGTCACCCCAAGGGACAGAAATGGCTCAAGTGATTAGTCAGCACTCCCATTAGTCTTTGGAAGGAGGGGAACATCTCTCCCTCTAGAGTACTCTTGACATTATCTACCTTCCATTTCTGATCTTCATTCTGAATTGATGACCTGGACAGAGAACCGTCACCTGAGTCAAACACTCATGTCAGCTGGAAGCTGGTCCAGTTGACCTCTGTCCTATTTTATGACCCGCCTCCATTCAATTTGCTGGTCAGACTGACTGTGGTTGGTGCCGGGAGAGCATTGGGCTAGAAGGACCAGGAAGGCATTATGTTGATCCAGTCTGGGCAACGGGGGAATCAGAGAGCCCAGAAGACCAATAGGAAGTTACTCAGAGGGGCATATGTCCCCCAAACAAGGATTTAGATAGAAATAGTCTCTTTGGAAATTAAATTTAGGAAGCATCCTAAGAGAACGGGGATCTGAGAAAGGACAGGAGAAAGTAATCGTGAGTACATTAGTAAGCCGGTTACCCCTGTGAGATGGACTTAGTCTGGCAGGTGACCCTCTAAAAGGCTGTGGGGAGCACCTCAGACCTGTCCACCAAGATATGAGGAAGCCAGGGTACTTTCTCACTGTGTTCCATCTGTTACCAGTGCAGAGTGCTTTACCCCACACCCCTAGCCTGCCTGGAGGCTGAGCTAAACACCCTCACACAGAGACAGGCAGGAAGTAGGAAGTGCTAGCAGGCGAGATGTCCCTCCGTTCTAGTGGCAGACTTCGGCTCTCGTCAGCATGGATGCACTGGTAGCGACTAGGGCCTCGGTGTCTATTCTCATACTATTATGTGTGTGTGGGGTGGGGGGGTGGGGAGGCGCACTGCTCGCCACAGTAGCAGACCTTGAGTGTGCCCATCCCCTCAGCACAGGCCATGTCAAATGTGTTTATAATGGGATCATCTGGTATCTGTCGGCCGAGCAGCAACCATGTATGAAAAATAACATTGAGTGAGCAAATTAAGTGGTCTGTCTGCAAGCAGCCTGCTTAGATGAGGAAGGGCTGCTGTTGACAAATCTATTAAAATTACACATAAATTATCTAAGAGTACATGGATACATGTTCAGAAAGAGGGCATTGATCTTGGGCATTTTACATATGGCTTAGATGAATTCATCTCGCCTCACTTGAATGGAGTAGTGATGTTTAAGGAAGGAGGTGGGGAAAAACAAATGGTGCCTGCCGCCTTCCAGACTCAAACTTGGTGAATTTCCATTT
Source organism: Peromyscus leucopus (assembly GCF_004664715.2). Classification (NCBI taxonomy): domain Eukaryota; kingdom Metazoa; phylum Chordata; class Mammalia; order Rodentia; family Cricetidae; genus Peromyscus; species Peromyscus leucopus. The sequence goes on from NC_051081.1 coordinate 38,219,596, forward strand.
CTCAAGATGATGACTTAAACCACCAAGCCTTCTGGGTATTGCCAAGGTCCTCCACAAAGAGAGGGGTGTGTGTATGTGTGTGTGTGTGTGTGGGGGGGAACATAATACTCTAGATGCCTCCAGAGAGGGAGAGTGGGGAGGTCAGGTGGAATCTCTTGTCAGGAAGAACTGAGAAAAGGATGTAAGATAAGCACCTTATTCGGAGAGTTATCTTAGATGCTCCAGAAGGGGCATTAGGGATATAAAATAAAATTAAAAAAAAAAAAAAAAAAAAAAAAAAAAAAAAAAAAAAAAAAAAGGGAAGGGAGCCAATGGGAATTGCCCTCACTGAGCACCTTATAGTGTGGGCAAGCGAGCTAATCCTGCAGGGAGCCTCGGGGAGCAATGGAAGGGTACATCTTCCTGTTATCTCATCACAGAGGCCAGGAAGTTGGAACCTTTTGTTCATTTTCCTTTTGTCCTTGGCTGAGGGTTACTGGCAGGGGACGAACTCCTTGGCACGCCATGTCTGTCCCCCATGGTCAGCAAAGGGATCAATGACTCTGGGGACAGAGCCTCCTTCCAACAAGTCCAGACGCCCTATGCTGGGGATTTCATAACCTCTGGTTACTTGGATGGGATTCAATTTGCTACTTTCAAAAGTCTAACAAAAACAGACTACCCCCCCACCCCCATGTAATCATGGAATATTATAATCATTTTGTAGGAAAATTGCATTATTTCCCTGACGGAAGCACCGGCTTTGAACCTCTCAGGGCTTCACCTGAGCTACACTGCTTTTCAAAGTCTGAGGTAGCAGGCTCCAATTATCTGAGGAAAAAAAAAAAAAAAACATTTAAAACAGTAAATGGCACAATACATAGTGTGATCCAGATGGAGAGAATGCACATTTTCCAGGACAGGCACCCTGATTAGTGACTGTGATTGTTAAACACATTTCAGGTAATATAGTGATAATGGACATTAATAGCAGCAATAGTGCTGAAGTGCTGAAATATAATCATTTCTGATTATATTACTATTTCCTTTTGTGGAGCACAGTGCATATTTCCAAATGACTCCAAGCTCATTAACTGACACAAAAGCCCAGTGGTGGGTCCACAGAAAGTGGGGGGGGGGTGTCACAAGAGGCTTACAGTTCCTGGTATTTGGAATGGAGGAAAGATGGACCCGAGTTCTTAGGGGGCCCAGCCGAGCCAGCCTGGTCTCTGTCCTTTGGCTTCCTTGGAGACCTATTTCGCAGGCATCAGTGACCAAGGGGCCAATAAGAAATGCATCAGTGTGCCATATAACAAGCTAATGTGCTTTAAGTGAGAATTCTGCATACTAACGTTTTTATCTGTCCATATACATAGTTGTCTTTCTCCCATCCTTTATTATCCCTCAAAAATGTATGATGCCTTTTACTTAATATGGCTAATTATATCAATTAATGGAATGTATAAAAGTAAAAAGGACTCATTAATTATTTGACATAGCCATAGTAATTAGTCTTATAATTATGACTTCACCATTTTAGTTTAGCTATACACACTTTTATTTATTTATTACATTGTACTGGGTTATACAAGATCATTTTCAGGCAAGTGTTTAGTTTACTTTGTATTAAAAAACTTTTTGAGATTTTATTTTTATTTATGTGTGTATCTCTGTATGCATGTATGCACATGTGTGTGTGCCAACAGAGACCACCACAAGATGCTGGATCCGAAAGAGCTGGAGTCACAGGAGGGGGGTAGCCACCCAACCTGGGTGCTCGAAACTGAACTCCAAACCTCTGCAAGAGTGGCAGGCATGCTGAGCCATCTCTCCACTCCCATATACAAACCTTTAAAGATCACTGGAAGAACAGCAACCCAACCAGGGGTTAACTGATGCAAGAGATTGCAAATATTCATCGATACGGCACTCCCCCCCCCAAAAAAAATACACTTCTGGGAACTGGGACCTGTGGTTTGGAGTAAAAATTTCAAGGTCAGTCTAATTCTCAGATTCAAAAAATGCTGCCTCTTCTTTTCCTTTGACAGTAGGGAAGCTGGGGGTGGGGGGGATTGCCAGAGGAATCCGGAAGCTGCTCGAAGTACACAGAGCCACAACGTACTGGAGGTGAGGTTGCGAAGGGCAAGTGTGACTAATGACTCGTGAAGTGTAAGTGGTAAAGGCAGTGTTTATCAGTTAACAGTTTACATAGTTCGCAGCTTTAAACATATGTAACACGAGGAATTAATTAAATAGTACAAATAAACAAAAATTTAAAATTCCATCTACATTCCAAAAAAAAAAATATATAATCCATATATTTGGGCTACCAAACATTTTTTTTTTGAGACCTTTTCTTTGGGTAAGCGGGAGAGCTGGGCATAAAATTAATTTTCTTAGCACTGCAGGTGGGTAACTAAACACCTTAGCCAAGTTGGAATTTAATAAGACAGGTCAAAGCCACCAGAAACACCAAAAGTTCTTTAGTCTGACAATCCCTTCGCCTTGCATATGGGAAAACTGGAACCCAGAGACGTTTGTATCCTTATGATGAGATCATTACGGAAAGATGGCGGAAGAAATCGTTGGCACTCAGAGCTAGCTTCTCCCACGGACTTGCCCTGTGGTGGAGCACCCAGCCTATGGCTTTTCTGCATTTCCCAGATAGAGAGAATTCTGGGCTGTGGACTCACAGGTGATCAGCCCATTTCAAAGACTCCATCTGCAGGGAACTCTGCTAACCCTGGGGGTGCGGGGGTGCCTGTATTCTCCTAGTCATTCCTTCTCCATCACAGAGCGCGTAGCATTTACCCAGCCCTAGCCAAACCCACTCTTCCTTATGCAAAGAATTAAGATACATTTATTAAGCAAGAACATTTCTCTCAGTGTTTCCCCCTCCCCCAAATGGGAGGTTTACCAGTGCAATTTGCCAGGTGGGACGGTCCTCACCCTTGGCTTCCCTGAGCAATGGAGACTTAGGTAAAAACTTGTATCCCTTTTGGCCCCACCAGTCCCTCCCACCTGCAAGCCTTGGTCTCTCCCAGTTGGTCCTGGGCAGAGGGAGACTACCAAATATAGCCAGAGCCTCCTAACAGGAAGGGCAGCTTGAAAGTGTGACCTGTGCTGGATACAGATTTGGGAGTCAAAGTCCCCTTTAAATTTCATTTACTGCTCAAAGCCATCTTTCTCCCCGAGATGGAGAAGGGATGCACTGGACGGCGGGGTGGGATGTCCTCCTCCTGGAGAAGGCAGAACATGAAGCACTCAGGACAGAGGTCACAGGAGGGCACTCGGTTCACACACGGATCAAGGCAGCCCTGAGCATGATTCCCCATGAGAACACTTCCCTGAAGTGCTCCTCTGTGCTAGGGCCACTGCAGCTAAAGTGACCAAAAATTATCCGCTACAATGAGAACTCCCAACCAGGAGGGATTAAAGTGGCCGCCTGGAGGCCATTCCTCTGAAATCTGGAGGGGTAGAACCTTTGGCACATACACAGGAAGTTCTGGTACCTAAGAGTTATAAACTGAGGTCTTGCGGATGCTTACAGCTGGTCCTGAAGCCAATATCCATAGGGGAGGCAGAAAACCACAGGCTAGATCGGGTTTCTTTATAAACGTCATCTTAACTCAAGGCTTGGCTCCTTCAGTTACTAGCAAGCAAAATATGCACACACATAATATAAAATAAACAATTATTTTAAAAATGCTCTTCTTAAGATGTACATCTGGTTCCTCTCATGTGGAATTCTGTAGTGGTTCCCCACTTGACAGACAAAAATCCGAAACATCTAACACAGTTTCTAGGGCTCCATACTGGCTTCCGTCCTCACTGTCCATGGTGCCTCCATTCTGAATTCCTGGAGGCTCCTGGGCTTGTGCCCTACACTCTGCCACATCTTTCCAGACCTGTGTCCTTCTCTTGCCCATCAGCTGCTCATCTTCAGTTTATCTATCCATGTTCAAACGCCTACCCTCTGAGACCCCGTGGATACTACACACACATTTTGTATTCTTGGTCATGGGGGCTCCCCACTCCAGGCCCTGGAAGATGTAAATCAACATTTCTGGACTTTACCCACTAGGTGCCAGTAGTTCCTCTTCCCCTCTGAGTCAGAGAAATCAAAAACATCTTCTGACTTTGCTCAATGCCTCTAAGAGTGAAGAAGAGAAGGAGGAGGAAGAGGAGAAGGAAGAAGTAAGAAGAAGGAATGAGGAGGAGGAGGAGTTGGAGGAGGAGTTGGAGGAGGAGGAGGAGGAGGAGGAGGAGGAGGAGGAGGAGGAGGAGGAGGAGGAGAAGGAGAAGGAGAAGGAGAAGGAGAAGGAGAAGGAGAAGGAGAAGGAGAAGGAGAAGGAGAAGGAGAAGGAGAAGGAGAAGGAGAAGGAGAAGGAGAAGGAGAAGGAGAAGGAGAAGGAGAAGGAGAAGGAGAAGGAGAAGGAGAAGGAGAAGGAGAAGGAGAAGGAGAAGGAGAAGGAGAAGGAGAAGGAGAAGAAGAAGAAGAAGAAGAAGAAGAAGAAGAAGAAGAAGAAGAAGAAGAAGAAGAAGAAGAAGAAGAAGACCACGACGAAGACCACGACGATAACCATCTTTGGCAGAGAACCAGTGAAGGAAACTAAACAACCGCAAGTCTCACAAACCTTCAGGTTATACCCAATTCATGTCTCAGTTTCTGGGACCTTGTCTCATGGTTGGTATAAAGTAAATACTCAAGAAATGCCTGTTCATAAGGAAAGAAAGGAAGGAAATAAAACAGTTTAGTGCTCATAGTAAACGTAACACTCAAAAGTGAGATGGGTTGGTTGGATCAAATAATAATTAATGAGATACAGAGTTTGCAAAATGAATAAATGTACAAGTGTTTTGAATAAACAGATACCTGCCAGAATTCCATCATCTTAAAATGAAATTCTAATCCCATGGCCTCCTCCAATGGCCCCTCTATCTGTCCTATGTAGCTCTTCCACATCACAATGAACGAAACTTCTGGAAGTATTGTCTGGGCTTCCTGTCTGCTTCCTTGCCTCCCATCATTCTCTTCCTGAGGTCTACGGTGATCTCCACATTGTTAAGTAAAAATGGACAGTTTCTGCTCTTCAGCTTGTCTGCTATCCCAAGAAGGCTCCGGCACTGGTGGCCATTTTTAAAAGCAGAGAGAGGTCTGGCAGTGGTGGCGCACCCCTTTAATCCCAGCACTCAGGAGGCAGAGCCAGGCGGATCTCTGTGAGTTCGAGGCCAGCCTGGGCTACAGAGTGAGTTCCAGGAAAGGCGCAAAGCTACACAGAGAAACCCTGTCTCAGAAAACCAAAAAAAAAAAAAAAGCAGGGAGGATAACTGTGATATCTAATGCAATAGTCAGGGCACTAACACGGGGTAACCCTGGCCAAGGAGAAAATCCTGGGAATTCCCACTGTGCGCACAGTCTCCATCACCATTGTTACTTCCTGGTCTACTAGAACACATCTTCCCTCCCCATTATTAAGTAACAGGGCTCCTCAGGATGCTTTCTCATTCCCTCTCCTCTTTTAAAACCCCGTTCTCTTCCTTGGGATCTAATTTCTGCTCAGAGTTCAATAACCACCCTCCATAGACTGATGACCTACCAAATATATTATCTCCAGCTCCACCTCCAAGTGCCACAGCTGCCCCTCTGACCTGCTTATGTGATATCTCTAATGTCTCAAAGGTGATGGAAGCCCATCGTGGCCTTCTCTGGTCCAGACAACTCAAAGAAGCAGAGCTGGGCTCAGTCAGTCAAGGTCCTTGCCGTACAAGCAAGAGGACCCAAGTTCTAATCCCCTGCGCCCATGTGGGAAGTAAAAAAAAAAAAAAAAAGAAGTTGAGTGTGACTGTCTGTACCTATAATCCTAGTGTAGGGAGACAGAGACAGGAGGATCTCCGACTTACTGGACAGGTAGTCTAGCTTTATTGGCGAACTCCAGGTTCAGTGAATGTCTCAAAAAAAAAAAAAAAAAGTAGAGAGTGATATAAGACACACACGTGCAGTACAAATGTGTACACTCCTGCACACACACATATGAACACATACACATGCATATACCACACCACGTGCATATTCATGAATGTACACACACACACACACACACACCCCTCAAAAAAGCAGGTTGGAGAGATGGCTAAGTGGATTAATCACTTGCCTCCATGTATAGACCAAGTAGCTAGGGTGGCCACCTGTAACCCCAGCATCAGGGAGGCAGAAACAAAGGACCCCTCGGGGCAAGTTGACTAGCTAGACTAGGCAGGATTGGTGAGCCCCAGGCTCAGTGAAATCCCCTAGATCAAGTAATAAAGTGGAGAATGAGCTAGAAAGACACCTGACATCAACCATGGGCCTCCACACACATACACACGTGTGCACATGTACCTGGAGACACCTGTGAGCCATCCCCACGAACATGCATATATGTGTATATGTATCTCTCCCTGTCTCTCTCTTTCTCTCTCTCTCTCTCTCTCTCTCTCTCTCTCTCTCTCTCTCTCTCTCTCACACACACACACACACACACACGCCAAACAAATGAACCATAACTAAAGAAGCACGTGCTCCCCCAGCACCCCGTCTTAGTGGTCAGCACCCCTCATCATCCAATTGCTAACCCAACACCTAGGAGCCATATGCAGACCTCTGTCTTCCACGCCCAGCCTCTGTCACCCTGGATGACTTCTCTCCCCCTCTTCACCTTCTATGCCCCTTTCTTCCTTGCGACAGTCCCTTTACCTCAGCCCTCTGACCCTACCCTACTCTGTCCCCAACCTGCTGTCATGTAGGTAGCCAGCAATTTTCTTTTTTCTTTTTTTCAGACTGCTGCAATCCGATCCCATTTCTCCTCTGCTTCTAGCTTTTCCCACAAGACTGAGATGAAGATGGGCGGTGTGGCATGACCCAAGGCTGTGCGTGGACTGGCCACCACTTGCCCTCTCCTGAACATCTCTCTGAATTCTTCTGCATCATTCATTCCCTTCGGCCTTCATGTGGTTTCCAGATGTTCTGTAGTCAGGCCACTAAACTATTCTACACAGCGTCTCCTCTTCCTCTTCACCTGGTTAATGCTGATTCAGGTTCTGCCGGTATCAAACTCTTTCTTGACCTGAGACTCCATTAAACCTCTCTGGAAAGCCTCAAGCATTTGTTTCTGATTATAACTTATGATTGTGATCAGTTCCTTCCTTCCCTGAAGTTCAAGCTCCATGTAGACAATGTCCTCTTTTGTTTATATTAGTTTCTAGCTCAGAGGTCAGTAAACCATTCAGTAAGCCAAAATCATCCTAACACCTGTTTTTAATACATCTTAAAAAAAAAATCAAAGCTCACCAGGCCATGGTGGTGCATGCCTTTAATCCCAGCACTCGGGAGGCAGAGCCAGGCGGATCTCTGAGTTCGAGGCCAGCCTGGTCTACAAAGCGAGTTCCAGGAAAGGCGCAAAGCTACACAGAGAAACCCCGTCTCGAAAAACAAAAACAAACAAACAAAAAATCAAAGCTACATTCAGGTATACACACACTCTCTACTTCTGCTTTTAACCTATGAGAATTGAGTAGCGGCAATGGACATGATGCGGTTCTTAAAGCCCAAGATACTGACATGCAAAAGACGTCTCCTAACTCTGTGTTTAGTCTGGTGCAACAAACAATGCCCTAGTGGGAAACAGGTGTTCAGTGTGGGCTTGTTAATGGGTTGTTCAAGGAGCAAGCTGGAGATAGGAGATGGATGGAGATCCATAGAGTCTGCAGAGTAAGACTCGTCGATGTCCTTGTCTCTCAGGGAATGCTGGCCCACCTGCCCAGCACTGGAGTCTGTGGGCACAGCCACCAGGGGGGCTGTTCGGCTGTTTGTTGCTGCAGTAAAATCCCCAACATAAACATTCCGCAGTCATGTGGCGCCCTTGCTTCTGGGCCTGAGTGTGGTGAGGCAGAGTGTACGGTGGAGAGCCGGTGGTAACAAAGCTGCTCACCTTATGCAGGCTGAAGGCAGAGGGAAGGAGACAGGAAGCCATAGGGACCTCAGCGAGGACTCTCCAGGGACCAGTTCCTCCAGCGAAGGCTTGCTCCACATCCTGAAGTTACTGACAGAATGTTGCCACTACTAGTTAGGGACAGGGTCTTCAACAAAAGGACCCACAGTGAGCAATTTATATTCACATCATAGCATTACCTACACTGTTCCCCAAGATTAGGAATCCTGGGATTCTCTTTCATTTCCCAGCTCACTGGGAGGTGGATCTTTCTGATCTTCCATTTGACTATGGAGACCTTATTCCCGCTGTTTCCCAGTTGGGGAAATTCTTGTTGGTAGAGGCTGGTGAGGGACCTTGTCACAGTCTTAGTGATAGCCCCAAAGCCACATCAAGCTTGGGGAAAATGAGCCAGTCCATGATTCTGGGGGAAGTCTTACCTCTGCAGAAAGGGTTCTTAGTAGGAAAGAAACCTCTACAGAACCCCTCAAGGTGAAGAAGAACCCAAGGAAAGGATATAAGAAAGGAATAGCAGCCGGGCAGCGGTGGCACACGCCTTTAATCCCAGCACTCGGGAGGCAGAGCCAGGCGGATCTCTGTGAGTTTGAGGCCAGCCTGGTCTAGAGAGCAAGATCCAGGAAAGGCGCAAAGCTACACAGAGAAACCCTGTCTCGAAAAACCAAAAAAACAAAACAGAAAAATAAAGAAATAGCAACTTCTGGCCACTCCTCCAGGTCCGTATGGGTCCCCAGCACTGCCTCCCACAGGAAAAGAGGTACTCTAGCCCCCGAAGAATCTGGCCATTCCTTGTTCAGAGCCCATGCGAGTTCAGCCTTGGCAACCTCATCGGCTATGGACACATCCTGCACAGAGTTACTCTGTACCCTATGCTGTCTCCCTCAGGTCCTTTTCTGCCCTCCTTCAGAGACTGTCACCGGTTCCTATCCCGGATCAGGATGGCATAGAGCAAAGCGCATAACAAGGGCTCAGTGAATGCCCACGGAAGGGCCTCGAACGCCCTTGTCACTGCTGTTCCGCCCTGGACAGGTGTGATGCCCAAGGAAGCTCCGCTCCCTATGTGTCCCGCCTGCTTTTGCAGCAGCTTTTGCAGGGTGGAGGAATCCTGTCCCTCTGCCTTCACCCGTTCCGAGTTTGCCCCAGAGCCTCCTTCAGCGCATCTGGAGCAGGGTGGGGAACCTCAAGGAAAGCCTCCTACACGGCCTGCCCTGTGGTCGATTGGGATCTAATGGGGCTACTTCTGAGACGCCATCCTGGGAAACTTTCCAGACCGAGACGTTGCCACCTCTCTCGTCTTTCACAGTCGGGGCGGACTCCAACATCTGGACACTCATTAAGTTGTCCAAGAGACTCACAGCAGTGGCAAAGCCGCACGAGGCAAAAGCGTTCAGTGTGGTTGGGGGGCGGGGGGATGGAGAAACGCAACTTGAGCACCAATCGCCAGAAACCTGCCCGACTGGCAGAGGAATGTTTCCGTTCCTCACTCGTGGGTGCTAGACGCACATCGTGCAGCAGCTTTCCTAGAGAGAGTCTCAGAATTAGTTCTCAGATGTTAGAGGAGCCACAGAGGAAAGAGTCCGCAAGAACAAAGGCTAGCTTCCTGCTCCCAGGACCCCTGAACAAGTGCTTCCTCTTGCTTCTTCCCAGGCCACTGACACAGCTTCATAAGCACTCTGCCTGTGGGGCTGGGCTGGGTTTCTGTAGAAATGGCTCCCAGTCAGGCTGTGACTGGCACAACCTCACTGTGCCAAGGGCCCTGGCCCTAGGGGTCTTCTCTGCCTTGGCTTCCTCAGCTATGAAGAAGGGAGGATGCTGGTCCCTGTTACTATGCAGGAAACTGCTAGGAAGGGGGATCCTTTGAGATGGGCACGGAAGCCTCAAGAGTTCTCTAGGGTTGCCATAACAAAATACCACAGGCTTGGTAGTGTAAGCAGCAGAAATTGGTTTTCTCATAGTTGTTGAGTCCAAGGTCAGCGTCACCAGGTTGACTTTCTCCCGAATGCCTTCTCCACAGCTTGAGGGGTCGTTACTTTCTCCTTGTATTTTCATTTAATCTCCTGTCTGATGTCCCTGAGGGTCTTCCTTCCATATTGTCATTAGTTAGATGGACTGCGGTTCTCCTATATGACCTGTTTAACCTTCCTCACATCTCCAAAGGCCTCCTGTCCAAACAGTCACAACCTGAGGCTTCAGAGTATGAGTCTAGGGGAAGAGGATATGTCTTGTAACCATTGTTGAATGAGAAGAGCCTGGGCATGCTTGCCCATGCCATGGCAACATTAATGGGCTTGGAACCTCAGTTTCTGCCTACGCTCTTCACTATATAATGGCAAACTTCTGCCTGTCTTCAGGAAGCTCCTAGCAGAGGGCTGAACTAAATTCCAAGTTTTAAATATCTTAAATTCATGCATTTGCATTCCTTTTTTTTTTTCCCAACACAGGCCTTCATGAAAACCAGACAAATCAAAGTTGACGGCAGTGCTAATTGTGTTAACGCTAATGGTAAGCAGCAACCAATCCAATTGAGCAAAACCACAGTTTTCAAGTCGCTTAAGTTTGAAAAACATTAGACTCAAAATGAGACTCTGAATCACAATGTATAACATTTGCTTTTTAAAATCAGGAGCTAGAGAGATGGCTCAGTAGTTTAGAATTTTTGCTGCTCTTGCAGACAATTGGGTTTTATTTCTCAGGACCCACATTAGGCAGTTCACAGCAGCCTGCAACTCCAGCTCCTGGGAAGGGTGGTCCATTGCCCTCTTCTGGCCTGTAAGAGTACCTGCACTCATGTCTACACACACACACATACACACACACACACACACACACACACACACACACACACACACACACACAATTAAACATTAAAAATATATTTTCAGTTGACTTTTTTTTTTAACAGAGCTTTTATAAATCGGTCTCAAGAGGTCATGGACCCAGTGGTCCAATTTCATGAGCCAACTACAGCTTTGCTACCATTTACATAAGAGACTCAAGCCACCAGGTGCGGCAGGAGGGGCCAGGCTTGGGAAGAATGCTCATCCAAGGAGTGAAGGGTAGTCTTTAATTCACTACCAATTTATCATACAAACTCATTTCATGAAGGTTTCATACAAAAGAAGAAACCAGTGTGTGCTCCCCAACTCCAGCTCCTATTGCTACAAGTTGTCCAATTTGATACAAAGCTCTCCACTCTCTCTAACCAAGAGAGGCAGTCGGGTGCCAAGTGCCAACCGTGGGTGGTGTGGTTGTTTGATCTGCCCATGACATGGCACAGGTCAGGTGAGCCGGAGACATCAAGAAATATCTTTTGTTTTTTTTAAAAAAATGATCATAAAAGAGATCTGGGCTAGGGAGAGGTTAGAAAAAAAAATAGCAAGAACAGAGAATCTGCAAAAATGACGGAGAACCTAGGAGCAGGGTCTTCTAGCAGGCACAAGAGACGGCAAATGAAATAAAGGAATCATTATTCTGTTTTCGGATATGATTATAGGAAGAACCAGAAAGAGCTGACTAAATAACCGCTTTAAAATGTATAATCTGCATCTTTTTAAAAATAAAACCAGGATTTTGTAAAGAACGTATATCAAGGTTCCACAAACACATCAAGACTATACATTTTCTAGACAAATTTAAATGGAGTCTGCCTGGAGGTTTAAGTAAAATCCATTCCACTAAGCACAAAAATAGGATTCTTTAAAAAAAAAAAAAAAAAAAACAATTACTATATGAAATAAAGAATAAACACGCCGGCTTAATCTTTTCCTGAGCTCATCCTACAACATAATGCACTGAGGCTCCCTACTTTGGGGACAGGGTTGGAGGGGGAGAGGGAGGCAGAGCTGGGAGGCTACTAAGAAAGGCAGGCACCAGAGCTTCCAGGGTCTGATGTAATGTCAAGGATCCTGGACTTCATCCTTGAGCAAAGGGGAGAATCTCAAAAGGAGAGCTGATTCAATCACATCTGTATTTCCAAAGATGACTCACAGGTTAAAAGGCCCTAATAAAACAGAAGCCATCCCCAAACAAATACAGGACAATTAAGAAGGGAGTGGGCTCTTTAAAAGCAGGCCTGGCCTCCTCCCTCACTCTTCCAGCGTTAAGGAACTGGGGTCCCAAGGATAGCGCTCACTGCCCTGGGTGCCAACACTGTCAAATCTCCCACAAAGAAGTTCTCTTCAAATGCAGCTCCCAAACAGCTTCCTTTTAAAAGACTAATCAGAACTGAAATAAGTCTTAGAGCCTTAGAGTTACCAGGGAGCCTAAGTTTTCCTCTTCATAGGACAAAACAAAAACAAACAAAAGCGTTCACATGAAACACCCCAACAAGCAAAATACCAAGTTCTTATTTTATGGTCCTGCTCTTTCTAAATATTTATATAAGCAGACTTTTTTTTAAAAGTCACCACCTGTGACAGAAAACACGATGGTCATAAATCCCGTCTCTCTAGTTTAATTGAAACAGAGCCTTTGCCTATCAGGTATGCTCGCTGGCTTCCATTTCTCGGGGTGTCCAGCGGGGGAGGGCTCAGAGGCATCATGGAGGAAGGCTCCCCACTCCAGGCAAGGGTGGCTCCACTCAGTGGGTTCTTTCTCCAGAATCCCCACACAGCAGGGAGACGTTCTGTGTGATGCTCCAAACCGTATTTCTAAAGTTTCACTGCGAGAGCCACACAATCAGCAAAGCCTAGAATCTTCAGAGAGACCTTGCTCCTTGGCCCTAAAATACATGGATAGGTTTTCTGTCACATCGCACAGGTGTGGCGAGTCCCAGGGAGCAGGAATAGCCACCCAAACACTGCCTTGGTTACAGCTGAATTTCCTTAGGATTATGCCAACTAGCTGATAAGCTGTGGTCCACAGGCATTTGCCAGACAACTTCCAGAGACAGTGTCTGTACCCACAAGTCAATAAAAGAACAGTGTGGGCATACAGATTTAATTTTTTTTTTTTTTTACTCGTTTCTGACAAAATGCACACTCCTATAAAAAGACACAGCACAGTTCTTGGTCTGCACCAGTTTACAATCAGATTCTCAAGGGAGACGAACCCAGACGTGGAAAAAGACGTAAAAACTCACAAAGAAACCACAGCTCTGGTGTGTAAGCCCAGTCAGTGGTTTACTCGGCAGCTCGGAGCGAGGTCTCCAGCTCTCCCCTGTGAGTGGCCCAGCAGAGGCCACTGATGGTCACAAAGCTCTACCCGGCCACGCATCAGAAGGATGCTCAAAGGGGAGAGCACCCGGTGTGCTGGGGGCGAAGGGAGTATTTCCCTCGGTTCCGTCCTCTGACCTCCCTAAGTGTGTGGTGTCACTTTTATAGTGGATGCTAATAGTCGGTGCGGCGCTGTGGGTCACCAGCCACTTACTGAGACACTGCCAGGGGGAAGGACACTGATAATGGCTCCTTTCGGCGTGGCTGCAGTGGCACAGTCCCTGTCCTCAGCCTCGAGGACCATGGCCAGTGCTCAACAGCCTAAAGGGGTTGAAGTCCCTTTCCAGCCCATATTCCTCAACTATGTGAGGATCAGCGGTTATTATTCCCAACTTCCCACCTACCAGCAGCCTGCAGAGCAACAAGCAGGCTTTCCAACTTGAAGACATCCCTTCTACTCTTCCTGCAGACCCAAGAACGCGGACAGAATAGACCAGCGCCAAACCCAAAACGCGCCCCTCCTCCTCCTCCTCCTCCTCCTCCTCCTCCTCCAGGCCATGTTCAGGGCATCAGTTGCCACCAGGCCTTGGGAACATGGGAAAAACAAATGTTCATACTTCCTCAACAGCAGCAGAACCCCAGAGGCAAAGAGGGTCCATGAGATTGCCCCGAGAAATGGGGTTTGTGTGCAGGAGGCTGTAGACAAGTGAGTGAGACCTTGCAAGGTATGCACAAGGCTCCTCTGTGTCTAGGCCATAGTGTGGTCCATATGAGAACATCAGTGTAAACTGCTGGAAATGTTTGCTTGGAAAGATGAACACAGAGAGAGAGAGAGTTACAAAGGGAAGGGGAGGGGAGGGAGGGGTGGAGGAGGGATAGGGTAGAGTGGGAGGGAGGAGTGTGTGTGTGTGAAAGAGAGCTCCAGAAAAAGCTACTGCTAGAAAAACAGGCAATTTCACTTCCTAGGCCCTTCCCAGGTCCCAGGCGCAGCCGGAAGCTCCAGGAGCCCCAGAGGAACGAGCAATATTGTGATGAAAATTAAAAAAAGGCACAGTGAAGGTGCAAGTCATTGGCTTATAACCACATAGCCAATTGGTTGCAAGGCCAGCATTCATAGCAAAGCATCCACTTTTAAAACATGTTACTCAGGGGGCCAGGGAGACAGGCTAGCATGTAACGCACTTGCCGCACAGGTGTGAGGACCGGAGTTTAGGTCCCCAAGACCCACATAAATGCTGGGCAGGCATGACAACCGGTCTGTGATCCAAGCAGCTGGGAGGAAAAGACTGAAGACCCTGGAGCAAGCTGGCTAGCCAGTCTGGCAGGATCTCTGAGTTCTTGGTTTAAGTGAGACACTATGCCTCCTTATAAAGGGTGGTAAGTGATAAAGGAAGTTATGTGACAACACACACACACACACACACGTAAACCCATATACTTTCAAGCACGCACACACGCCACATATACACGCTGACAAAATTCTAAAATGCTGCTTAGTTTATGGTAAATGAAAGAACGCAGTCAACAAAAGATCCCACGCTATACAAGGCCTTTCACATCAGTGATCCACAATAGGAAAATCACAGAGATGGAAGTAGATTAGTGGTTGCCAGGGAAATGGGGGATGACTCGTAATGGGGACGAGGTGGTTGTTTTTTTGAGATGATGAGAATATTCTGAGGCGGGCCGTGTCCATGATGTTGCACGCATCTGTGATTATACTAAAAAGCACTGGATTGTAAACTTCCAATGGGGGAACTGGACAGCGTGCAAACTGCATCTCAATGGAACAGTTCTCCTCCTCCTCCTCCTCCTTCTCATCCTACTTAAATCTGAGAGGACTGAACCATGTGGGGTTCAGGGTAGACAAGTTTGTTTCAAGGGAAATGGTTGCGAAAGAAAAACAGGAGAATCTTTATATTCTTCCAGTATCAGAGCTGCTAATTGCCACCCTCCCTCAAAAGTCCCGGGGCTTCCAGGCAGCCCTCCATTCTCTGCAGAGGCCCCAAAAGAGATCTGGCTTCATGCAGGTCATGGTCCTCTGCTTTTTTAGAAGACAGTGGCTATCTCAGAGTTATCACGTAGGAAGCAGGAAACCATCAGATGGGTGGGGCCACAATCTAAGCTACAGAACAACAACCCTGACCCCTCATACCATCCCGAGAGGCCAGGGCAAGCTATCTGCAACTGGCAGCAGCCTGTCTTACCCAGCTGGAGCGAGTCAACCCTGGAAATCCTGGGAGTGTCATGTTCTGTCTCGCAGAGGGGCAGACGAGAGCGACAGTACAAGACCAGCAGCGGAGTCGCGATGAACTCGCTTCATGTTCTCCTGATTGTGTTCTGAATTGTAGAATTGTTTTCCCTGGTATTTGTCACATTGAGGACATGAGCCTTTTAATTGGCAATCGAGTGTGCCGCCTGAGATGTCAAACGGCTGTGAGGAGCAGCTCTGTTAAGTAGGGGCCCCGCCAGTTAATGGCTGTGTCCCTGAGTTGAGGGGGGTTTGGAGAAGCCCTGCTTTGAACACAGCTCAGAGCCGGAAGGAATAGGCCTATACAGAGACTTGCTGTATAGTGTGTGTGTGTGTGTGTGTGTGCGTGTGCGTGTGCGTGTGTATACACACAGCCTTGCCCCCTGGGTGCATTAGATTTTACCCGTGTGCCTCCAAAGCACAGGGCCTTCCATGCCTTCTAGTCAAGTTACGTTTTCTGAGATGCTCAGGTACACAGAGGCATTTGAGAAGTTGAATATTGTGCCTAACGTCCTCCAATAAAGCAAAATGCTTACACTGATGCCCCCCCGAGACGACGCCCCGTCTCTCACCCTTTACATTGGGAGTTCCTTGGCTCCTTCCCCCCTTGAACTTGAGCATGGCTGTGAACTTGCCTTGGGAAAAATGCGTGGGGACTTCTACTTCCTTTTCTGCCTCCCAGGCCAGACTGGCTTTTTACCCAGCCTAAGATCTGTCAGCTCACTCCAAGTATTCTAGAGACCCCAGACAAGAAAAACAAGACTCCCTAATTGACCCACAGCTGGCCACATACACATGTGTGAAACCAAGCAAGGACAAAAGACCTAGCTAGCCCATCTACAGAGCAAAAGAAAATTCTGTTGTTTACATCAGTGAGTTTAGGGATAGCTTAATACACAGCACCGTCATAACAGCAAGTAATAACTTTGCCATTTGAGGTTAGGTAGAGAGCATCCATCCAGCCCTACACAGGATTCAGAGGCTAGCCCCAGGCTCACAGACAGTCTACAAGGACCAACTGCAGGCCTGATGAAGGAGGAAATGGGAAATAACACACACCATAGTCAGCCAGTAGTCCTGAGCATATGAGAAGGGGAGAGGCAGAACAGGTTGCCAAGCTCAGGCTCTGGCTTCAAATCCAGGTACAACACTGTTAGTGTCACCGTTGGGAGCGAGGGTGTGCTTAACACGAGGTTCCGCAGACTGACTCACTCAACAGCTATGACACACACCGTTTTCCTAGTGTGCCTTCCTGTGTTGCAGAGTTGAGAATGCAACCGTAGCCTACTCCCTTGCACTGCCAGGTTCTAGATGGGATTTCGGATCCACTTGGCAGGTGCACTTATGTAGATCCGAGGGTCTGGGGCACGAGGGGAAGGAACCACATGGCTGCGGATTAGTCAGTTCTCTGGCCAGCAGAGACATGGGAGACCAGCCTCAAGTTCTATGGGTGTGCTGAAAAGCACTACAGACCCTGCATACACAGACACCGTCACTGCAGTCTCCCCAGGACCCTAGATGGTGGCTGAGGCCAATGTATCTGCTGTCCATAGTTCCCACAGTGCAATTCTGACCCCTGAAATTCCCAGTGTGGAAGCAGAGCATTCCTGTGATGTAGTGCTGCACTATCATCTAATCATTTGGGAAATTAAAAGTCCCTCCATTAATCTCTGCTTACGTCATTACCCTGCTGTACCAAGGCTTTTTCTTTGGGGCCACCAAGCAGCTCCCAAATCGTGACACAGAGACCTATTAGTGTTGAATGCTCAGCCTAGCTTAGGCTTGCTTCCGGCTAGCTCTTTTAACTTAAATTAACCTGTTTCTTTTTATCTACCAAGAAGCTCGAGGCTTATTACCTTTCTTACTTCTTTACATCTTACCTTCACTGCTGGCTGGCGTTTGCCTGGCGTCTTGCCCCAGGCATGTCCCTCATTTTTCCCTTCTTCTCTCGTTCTTCCTTTTTCTCCATGAGCCTGCCTTATTTCTTCTATTTATTCTCTCTGCCCGCTAGCTCCACCTATCCTTTCTCTGCCCACCTATTGGCCGTTCAGCTACTTATTAGACTAGTCAGGTGCCTTAGGCAGGCAAGGTGAAACAGATGCAACACGCCTTTACATCATTAAACACACATCTTTACACCATTAAAGAAATGCAGCCTAAACAAAAGTAACACACCTTTACACAGTTAAAGTCATATTCCATGGCATAAACAAACGTTAACACATCTTTGCCCAGTTAAAATAATATTCTACAATACCTTGCAGTTTCTGTTTCCTGGTGAACTGTAATGGATTCCCTTCCCCTCCACACACTTCTGTCTCCTTCTCTATAAAGGGACACAATGGTCAACTGTTCCAAGGAACCATTGCCTAAAGATTTGATTAAGTTATCCATATTAAATATTTGCAGCAATGCTTGACATACAGAAAATGCCCAAGATCTTACTGTTTAACTTTGTAAATCTAGGCAACAGCTGGTGTCAGGGCACTCTGAGATGAAAAAGAACTCTGGGGACCAAAGAACATCCATTCTGAGTTTCAGCCCCTTTTTCCTAGGCTTCATTCCTGTCCTGGATCTTCTAGAAATGTGAAGTCCTCCTATGCTAATAAGGCCTGATTATTTTCAGTCTTAGGCATTGCATGCTTCCCACAACAGAGACCAATTCTACGAAGGAGCCAATGTTAACGGTCTCATTAAATCAACTGACAGGTATCTTCAGCCTCTGGCTTCCTCCAGAATCAGTCTAGCATTTGAGACCAGATTTGCTTTAGAATTGAGATGACAAATGCCATTTGGCAGCCCAGCACCACAGCAATACCTCTATAACCAATGCCAAGGCCTTTGCCTCCACTGTGGTCAACACTTGCCTATGACAGTTTGGGCCATGTTTCCTGCTTCCAGACTTTATTTCAGAGTTTGGGCTCTGTAAGATATAGGCCCTTTAGATAAGGACCAAGAACATGGTAGTGTAAGTGCTGAGATGGAGAGACTCATGGCCAGCTATGAAGGGGTCGCCGGGGCTCCAAACAAAGCCACTGTCAGTGTTAGGGACATGCTCAGGCTGATTTAGGGGAGGGCTGTCTTTTTATATCAGCGAGGATGCTTGCTCAAATGCGACAGTGCAGGGACTCCCAAATAAGGGCATAGAGAGAGAAATTTTGTCACCTTAGACACAAGCAGGGCCCAGGGCTGTAAGACTAAAGCAAAGGGAAATTTAAGGGGCAAAGACAAGCAATGCTTTCTCCTGAAGTCCATATACAGGTTAGGAAGGCGGCTGGGTCATCACAATGCCATGAGGAGAGGGAGTCACATATCCTTCACAAAACCAGGAGGCTAGAGAAGGTACGGTAAGGCCCAGCAGAAAGATCATCTGATCCCACAGGGAAGACACAGCGTTCACTCCAGCACACCTACATGCTGCCAGAGACGAGCCAAGATGCAGATGCGGTCAACAAAAGCAAAGCCAACGCCTCCAGCTGACTTTGGTCACTAAAGGACCCATTTGTACCTGTGTAGACTTTAAACAACCTTCTGCACTTATTCCTCCCCGGTGTAAAACGGTAAGATTTAAAAGACGAAACCCCCACTTGACCTGAAAGCCAAGGTATTTTTCTGCATGAACTAAACCTGTCCCACAGTAGTTTCTTTGAAGAGCGCAGTAAATCTAGCCTGAAACCAAGGCCTGCGCATTGTTCAAATATTTCAGCGGCACGAAGCCATCAGTCTTGTGTGATTCCCTTGCTTCCTCTCCTCCTCCCACCAGAAGACATTCCCGTACTCCAACACAGCTTACAAAGATGTATATAAATAAGAAAGGGAAAGTAATGTAAGGAAATCAGGATAAATATAGAAGAAATAAGATAAAGCCAGCAGCCGGAGAATGATCTAATGAATTCTCAACACTCTTGAGTTTCACAGCGTTTTTTCTTAGTACATCTCTCAATATAGAACCCTGACCTGTCACTACAGCGTTGCTCATCAAAAGCAATTCCACAGGGAGTCAGAGAGTGTAGACTAGCTCTAGGTACCCAGAGAGCCCAGCATGATTCAGGAAGAGCTCTGAGAACATCTACCTCTGAGGAAGGGATGTGCCGGCTGTCCCCAGGTCCCTTCTGAAGATACTGCTGCCTTTGATGAATGTGTTGGTAGGTGTGGATTGCAGAGTCTGATATGATGTCAATTACAGGTTTAATAGTATGGATCACAGCTACTCTGCAAGACAGGGTAAGTGCTCCATCATTGGCTTTCACCATCTGGAGCTGGGCTGGCTCCAGGCTGTGGGAAAGCATGGCAGGGTATTCTCCCCTTCTACCTACAGGTATACTTAAACAATCTTAAAAATTCTCAGGTCTGATGGCTCAGTGGACAGAAGGGGAAGTTGACAAACACGTAGAAATTTGGTATCTATTTTTTTTTTTTGGAGGGTGCTTGGGAAGATGGGTTGTCCATCTTTTAGAATAGCATCAGATCCAATCCTGCTATCATGTGATTCACAGAAAAACCCCTTCAAATGCATTGGATATTTAAGTAGACAATGAAATTAAACATGAATTAAACAGGTGAATTCTTCAATAATACATGAGTGAAAATAAAACCTTGAAACTACGATTCGCTATGCGAGATTGATAAATTTGTTCCCGAGACTGATAAATTTGTCTATGTAAAAGTAAAATAAGAAGAATACATTGCAAAATAAAAAGAAGACATTTAAGAAAAGCCAAAAGACAAGTGGCCAAACTAAGATAGGAAATCTTTTGCAATTTATGTCAGAAACAAGAGTTTGATCTCACTAATAATAGAAAAAGCTCTTATAGTGGAGAATAAAAAAGGTAAAAGAATAACACAAAAATAAATAAAAGATGTGTATCATTTACTGGAAGAGGAAGGAAATGCACTTAAGACAAACTACACAACTTTTCTGATAACAGGATAAACATAAAACTAAATTGAAATATTATTTCTCACTTATCACATTAAGAAAGAGCCAAAGTTCTGAAAAGCATTTTGTCTGTGGAGACACAGATGTTCCCACAAATTCTCAAGGGTGGGAAACCCCTGGGTGGAGAACTGAGTCACACTGAACAACAACAACAACAAAAAATCACAAACCAATTTTGATCTTTTCAACTATCCTTTGCATACACCACACACCGTCACAGGTTCAAAAACAATCCGGCTCTGGAGATGACTCCTTGCAACACTGTCTGTCAAATAAGAGATAGGAAATAACCCAAGAGTCCACTGGTAGGAGGCTGGCTGAATCCACTCACGTTCACCCACCCAGTGAACCATTACATGACGAAGAGAAAGAAGACAGCCTTCACGGCAGCTAAGGAGCGATTTCCAGGTTGTCCTGAAAAGCAGACAGTACAAGGTGAAGAAGGCACACAGGACAGACTTGTCCTGTCTAAGAGAGAAGGGACATGAGCATGGATATGAAACGTGTTTGTTTTACAAGAGTATGCAAAGACTAATAAAAGAGGAGGAACACAGCACTTACTCATGCAGGGAAGGGCGTGGAAAGGACACATGGATGCTGAGTCTTATGAAGTCCTTATACCATGTAGTTAAGTCATGTAAATATTTTACATTGTCCCAAAGAACTAAACTAATTTGGGAAAAGGGGCCTAACAATCCCAAGTGGATACTAAAAAAACCCAGACTCACAAACACACAAACAAACCATCTGGGGCTGGAGCAATGGGCACAGCAGGCAAGAGCACCCATTGCCCTTTCGAAGGACCTGAGTTTGGTTCCCAGCACCCAAGTGATCTCAACAACCTCTAACTCCTGCTCCAGGAGATCTCACGCTCCTTTGTTACACTCACGTGCATATTCCCACATACAGAAACACATGCATACACACAATTAAAAAATAAAATAGATCTTCAAAAGAACCTGTTTATCAGATTGATAGAATCAACACAGAGAGAAATTAATTTGAAGGCATGGATTTGAAGCCCAGGGTTCTGGGTCTGTCATGGGATATGTCATAAAGACAGACACAAAAACACAAACAACAAAGAAAGAATTTCACTTGGTCATTTTCTTGTTGGTAATAATGTTTATCTGTTTGAAGCTATTTTATGCACATATATTTATGTAAGCATATTCACATACAAGAATCAAAATTTCAGTTGGAGAAGATACAACACAAAAATACCTACAGAAAACACTTGATGTGATAAATTTGGACTTAGATGTGGTTAAACACATAAGCATGTTTCTTAGCTTTATCTAGTAAGGGGTTCTAGATCTCTAAGGAGGGTTAGAGCTTGATTTTAAGTTCCTTGCTAAAAAGAAACAAGGTTTCTCAGAAAAAAAAAATGGACCCAGGTTTGAAACAGTGGAACTATAAAGTCTGTGTATAAAACTAAGGAAGCTCGAGGATAACAAATTCCAGCTAATAAACATAGAGAGAAAAACAATTTTAAGAAACCATCATTTCTCCCTGCCAGATTATCAGAGTACAACAGCCATCTAGAAGAGAGAGGCCATGATCTAGCCTACTTGTCCCACGTCAAACGATAACCCCTCAGTTCCCTGTTAGTTTCAGAAAAACAAAAACAAAAACAAAAAGTTCTCTTCTCCGCAGTGTGAATCATGATCCCCCCTTTAACCCAGGCTGAAACCACTTCACCTGCACGTGACACCTGACATGGAGCCTCTAAATGTGGTGCCCCACGGGGCACTGTACATGCAAATGTCATGCTCAGAGTGCCCACCCTCACCCTGCGTAGCCTTTAAGCATAAACTTCCAACTTACAGGGGACGTGGCAATGGAGGACAAGTGAGATGAACCAGAATAACCGGGCAAATGTAGGCTATGGGACAGCTGGACCGATACCCAGGGAAGTCAACGCAATGCAAAGAAAAAACAAACAAACAAACAAACAAACAAAGAAGGGCAAGAATGAGAGTAAGAATCAGAGGGATGATAACAGGCCAGTGCTACAGACGAACTGACAAAAAGTCTGAGCGTAGACCTTCTGTGAAATGAATTACTAATTTTCTTAGCTGTGGTGTGGCGGTGTGGCAATAAAGCAGTGCATCTCTCTAGCTGCGTGGCGTGCTAAGGAATTTAGCAGAAAAGAGGATCGGCACCCGATCCTTTGACCAGTTGGGCACTCCACACACAAAGCAAGCCTTAATCCCTTTGTGTGTGTGTATGTGTGTGTGTGTGTGTGTGTGTGTGTGTGCGCGCGCGTGCGCGCGCACGCACATAAAAATGAATCCAATATGGCAAATATTAACAGCCATTGAATCTAGGCGGTAGGAATCCAGAACTTGATTGTATTATTCCTTTTTTTTTCTTTTTCTTCTTTAAATTTGCAGTTCTGGGATCCCATACCAGTCAAACATTCCATCCTGAGCTCTGACTCTAGCCTTGTACTAGTCTGGAGGTTTTCTTAATATTTAGGTTTTTTTCTCCCTTCTGTGAGACAGGGTCTTACTATGTAACCCAGGCTGGCCTCAAACTTTTGACCCTCCTGCCTCTACCTCCAGAGTAATGGAACCATAAATATGAACCATACCTTGTTAAATTGTTTTTTTCTAACAAAAACTTAGGAAAAGAATCAGGTGTGTTGGTGCATGCCCGTAATTCCAGCACTTGGGAGGATGAGGCAGATTTTTTTTTTTTTAGGCTAGCTTATGTTACACAGTAAGCCCGTCTCAAGTTTTATAAAAGGGAGGGCAGGTCTTAGAATGGTCCCAGTCCAAGGGCTAAAGTGGTATTACATTCCACAGGTTGGGACAAATGTCAGCTTGGAATTACTACAGAGAATAGGTAGTTACTTACCTACTAGAAAAATTCCTACAAGACACCCATAAAATACTTACATTTATGCAAAATCACTTTCCCTGAAGATGACATTCCAATTTTGGTGGAAACTATGACTTTAGTGACCTCCGAATGAGACAAGGCCCCCATGCTAGGTCCTCTGTGGGACAGTCCCCTTCCATACTGTACATGCAGAAGGCTATGTACGTGAGTTTCCTATTGCTGCCATAATGAAGGGTCGCAGTGACTTTCCATGTTATCAAGTTATTACCTTATGCTTTCGGAAGTGGGGAGTCTGAAATGAACCCTCTGAAGATAACTCAAAATGCCAGCAGTGAGGTTCCTTCCAGTGAGTCTAAGTTAAGGTTTCTATTGCTGTGAAGAGACACTATGACCATGGCAACTCTTATCAAGAAAACATTTAATTGGAGTGACTCTCTACAGTTTCAGAGTTTCAGTCCATTATCATTATGACTGAGAGCATGGCGGCATGCAGGTAGATGTGGTGCTGGCTACATCTTGACCAGAAGGCAGCAGGAAGTCAACTGAGACATTGAGCAGTATCCTGAGCATAGGAAACCTCAAGGCCCGCCCCCACAGTGACACACTTCCACCAAGACCATACCCAATCCAATAAAGCCACATCTCCTAATAGTGCCACACCGTATGAGATTATGGGGGCTAATTCCATTCAAACTACCACACACAGTCTCTGGGGGAAAGCCCATTTTCAGGCCTT
Organism: Peromyscus leucopus; assembly: GCF_004664715.2. NCBI lineage: Eukaryota > Metazoa > Chordata > Mammalia > Rodentia > Cricetidae > Peromyscus > Peromyscus leucopus. The sequence goes on from NC_051081.1 coordinate 38,243,489, forward strand.
TCTTAGCCTTGAAATGTCCATTTTCTTTTGTTCATGGTCCCTTCTTCCATCTTCGAAACCAAATGCTAGTGCTACTACATCTTTTTCTCTGACCCCAATTCTCCTGTCTCTGACATACAGGGACCCATGTAATGACATCAGCCTACTGAAGTTAACTTTCCTATCTCAAGATTCTCAATCTGATGAAAACTGCAACATCTCCACCCCTCTGAAAGGTAACATAGTCAGGATTAGGATGTGGACATCTTTGGGGTCCACTGTGCTACTTACTAGGACAGATGACCATGATGATCAATGAGATACAAACAGAGGCTTGATAAGTGCTTACACAGTGGGATTTTTCTCTTCATTTTTTTTTTTTTTTTTTTTTTTTAGGATTCTTTCTCTTAGAACCCAGCCATGATGCAGTGAAGAACCCAATTCAGGCAGAGGGGAGACCACATGAAGACAAACAAAGACTCTGGGCAATAACCTCTGTTGAGTACTTGCCAGGTTTTGAGTGAGCATGCAAGCTGTCTTGGAAACGCAACTTCTGCTCCTGGTCCTGTCAGTGCAGATGACCCAGGAAGAGCGGAGATGATACATGCTGCTTAGCCCTGCCCTGCAAATGAATGGCTGGTCTTCTCTGATGCGACTACATTTTGAGGTAGATTTTTTTAAAAAAAGGATTAACACCCAAACTGAGACTGTGTTGGAGAACGTAGACCAAGCATGCTGACTTTGACTTTGCATTATTGGCCATTGACCCTTGATTGTGATAATAATTAGACAGGAGAGGCTGCTATCTATTGAACCCTTTCAGGGTTTGTGAAAACGAAGACTAACCATTAGAAGACAGTGCCTTTCTTCCTGTTACTTCAGCAAGAGGGAGGCCTCCAAGTCTTCTAAAAGGGGGGTGAAATCAACAATGACCGCATTAGAATGAAGGAGGACCAGACTACCACAGGACATCAGCAGCTCATATATCAGGAAGCCTGTATCCATTCCCTGCCACTAAATGCAGTTCTGTGAGATAGATGCCTTCTCCCAGGTCAATGAGATGAGCATGATCGTTGATTCCACCCAAGGCTATTGTTTCAAGTGTTTGATTTAGACGTTTAGCTTGGTGGACTTTGGCCTGAGTGCTACACTTTGCCTACACATTCTGCTGAACTGGGGCTTCCATCAAGCGACTGGCTCAGCTAACCTATAGCCCAGGGGACTGATTTTCAGCATTTTGATCTTGCCACGAGCTTTTGCTATGCTGCTGGGAGGAAACCAGTTCCTTTCTGGCTGTGAGAATTTGTTTGTGGTTTTATTCTTCTTGGAAAATATGCTTAAAATCATCCATCCCCCATTCCCTCTCTTCCGGGTCTACAGTGCTTCCAGCAGTTGCAGGGGGAAAAAAAATGGATGAAGCTCCTAGTCAGGGAGCCAGCACCCAAGTCTAAATCATCTTTTTAATTTAGAGCTCTGGTCATGAAAACAGTGACCTAGCAAGACACGGGCTTACGTGGTGCCCTGATGGCAAACAGCAAAAATCATCCTCATTTTCTCCACGGCTGCAGAAGCCTGGCAGCATCTCGAAAGCATTTTCAAGTCCTCACATAACTATCTTGACCTAGACCCGCACAGTCACCCAGCCATCTCGTCTTGCTCTGCCGCGTTGAGTGTACACAGGTGGCTTTGTACTGCTCACTGTAAGAACGGCCTGGCAGATATGCACCTGGGACTCACCTCCAGGGTGCCTAAACCCACAGACAGCAGGGAAGGCAGAGTTCCTGGGCTCCTGAAGCCCATCATGCAGTGTCTCAGGCTACTGCCCCGCTATTAACCCTACATTTAAGGGAAGGAAAATTTTGCATGCATATGGCTTTGAAACGCCCACTTTCAAGGGGTGAATGTTAGACTTCCTTAGAAGAAGAGAAAAATAAACCTGAGTCCACAGATGTGACTGAGTATGGACAGTGCGTTCAGTTCTAGGCATTGTGGGTAACGCCACTGAAATGCAGAAACTGCCCCATATTCCCGGAGTCCAGTCTTCTTACAGAGAGCCACAGAAGTGGAAATACTGGTAAGGAACTCACCAGCTAATTAGTGAAGTCAATAAGCCACCGCAATGGCTCCGGGCTGTGTTTTAAGAAAAGTTACTGATTTGAAAAGCTTGGGGCAGCAGATTAGAAATAGCAGGAGGGTGGATCTTGAAAAGTCTCATGCTTGAGAAGTGACAGCTGGCAGCAAAGGAGGTAAGAACAGGGAGGCAGGCAGTCGTTTTTGTTTTCTTAAACAGAAGCCGCTGACCCAGCCAGGTACAATAGCCTGGGGCCGTGAAATATGGGGCAAAGGGACCCAAACCCCTCCACAGGCCTCCAGGCAACTCACCGGGGACAATGGGGACAACGACAACTATTCCTAGCCATGTCCCACCGTGCTGTGGTCCCCACATGCTCTCCATCCGTTGTTCAACCAGGCCGAGGATGGCGGCCAGTGGTCACTATTTAGAAAACTTGCCATCCAAAAAGAGTGCATTTAAGCCCAGGCACTTAAATGCATAAACTTAGTGGAGTAGAAAATTGATTTGCGGGCAACAGCAGCTCATTTCCCAAACTTGGGGTTTGAACTTGACTTCTCCTTCACCATGTCACACAAACGAATCCCCAAGGCCTGGGGATCCTTTGTTCTAGGCGCTGGGACAACCATGTCTCCTGGACACCGTGGCCTCCGGCAGCCTAGTCCAGTCGAGCTTGGCCTTTATGTGACAGGATTGTTTTTCGGGGTGTACCTGTGGCCCAGTGCTGGTACACAGCTAGTTCCCAGGGGGTTCCCTGTACCCTAAAGAAGATGCATTTCAGAACAGCCACCAGTCCTTTAAAATCTGGCTTTTCCGGTTCATCTAATACATCCCCCACAACACAGCTCAACACAGCTGCTGATTCTGAAAGTCACTTCTACTTTCTCCAAGCATGCGTGCGTGCGTGCGTGCGTGCGTGCGTGCGTGCGTGCGTGTGTGTGTGTGTGTGTGTGTGTGTGTGTGTGTGTGTGATGGAGGTGGTAGAGGAGAGGATGCATTTATCATGGCACCGGTCTGGAGGCCAAAAGATAACCTAATGCGTTGGCCCTCGACTTCTTCCTTATTAGGGACAGTCTGCTGTTGAGAGCTGTGTATGCCAGGTTGGCTTACAAGCTTCCCGAGAGCCCCCTGTCTTTATGTCCCATCAGCCTGTGGGAACACTGGGATGACAAACATGTGCCGCCATGTCCGGCTTTAAGTGAACTGGGGGAATCCAAACGCAGGATCTCACACATGCACAGCCGGCTGAGGCATCTCTCCAGCTCAGGATGCTGTTGCTTTTTAGGTGTTTTTTTTTTTTTTTTTCCCTTCCAGGAAATTCTCACCTGCTCTTCGCCCCTCCATCACCCAGTCTATGTCTCAACAATCCTGAGTATGCAGAACTGTGAGATAGTGTTCCCATTAGTTCTGTCTCTTTCTTTGTGTGTGTGGGGGGGTTGGGGTTGGGGGTGTCATGTTAACGCCAGTGCCACCAGTCTCTTCAACTAGGCCCGGTGGAGGTCTTAGCAGGAGGTAAGACACCCACTGATACTGACTGACCCTTCCCAGGCTTTGACAGGCATAGTCTGGCTCAACCGCATGATGCCAGGAAGTGGTGCTCCATTCACAGCTAGACTGACAGCCAACAGGCCCAAAGGAGAACTTAATCCCAGCCAAGGATCAGCAAAGCTGGTCTTACCCCATTATGGATAACCATTTACAGCATGTCAAAACCCAGGCCCCTGCAAAGACACTCCACCTGACCCAAATATTTGTCCTTCTGTACAAAATGTGTATATAAACCACCAGTAACGGGCTCACCAGAAACAGCCTTGGGGAAGGGAATCTTAATCTTCCCATTTCTTTCTTCCTGTCTAAAAGGCCCAAGCACACAACTGGGGAGAACATCAATCATTGGTCTCTATTCTGGACTGTCCTTTGCTGACCACCCAGGGTTTTAATTCGGGCTACATTCCTTACCGGTAGGTATCCGAACTCCAGGGGAGGTCTGAGCAGGAACAGCCTCTCCCCTGCAGAGATGTCCTGCTTTGTCACAACTCTGGCTCCTGTCTGTTTTGAGACAGGTCCTTGCTATGTAGCTCAGGCTGGCCTTGAACTTGTGATCTCCCTACTCTAACCTCTGGAATGTGGAGATTACAAGCTTACCCGAGCATCCTGGCTCAGGCAGGGTCCTCCTCTAAACGACCCTGCACACTCCCAAAGCATGGCACTGGAAGAGGAAAGGGTTACTTTGAGTGAGCATTGCACTGCTCCCCTGCATCCCTGCATGAAGTGCCTCCCCTTGGCAGGCACCCCTCTCTTCCCAGGCACCGTTAGGCTGTAATTTGTACCCCCCAGTTCCCTGGTCAAGGGGTGATGGGTCACTTGAACAGCACTGCCAGGTTGGGTATGTGCCTGGGTCCTTCGTGGCCACTGCTTGCCCCACTCCCCGACACCAGCCTGGAAGAGTCAGAGAAACAGTCTCCTCTCACTCTGACAAAGGCCATATCATACCGTGTCTGCAGCCACCATAATGTGGGGGCTCTGATAACTGTGTAAAAGAATGATTTCTGGGACTTGCTCTCTGTTGAGCTAACTGCTTTGCTAGGGGTGGAGGATCCAGGTCTGGTCTTTCTGGGGGAGGCTCCACAAGGGCAGACCGTGTGCTGAGAGACCCCGAGATCCACAGACAGGCACTGGCCTGGGGCAGCAGACTACTTCTACAACCACTATGACAACCCAAGCCACAACTCTGGAAACAAGCAAGGGGTCACCCCCCTATCCCTTCAGCCACCTTTCCCACATCCAAAATGACCCCCCCATCCTTTTCTGTTTCTGCAGCACCCCACCACTGATTGTTCTTGGAGGAAAGGGTTAATCTGCCTTACGCTTCCAGATCACAGTCCACCACTGAAGAAAGCCAGGGAAGAAACTCTGAGGCAGGAACCGGGAGGCAGGAACTGAGGTAGAGAGCTCTTTACTGGCTGGCTAACATCTCCTGGCTCACTAAACTTGCTTTCTTATACACTCCCGGACCACCTGTTCAGAGGTCGTATTGCCCATATTGGGCACTGTCCTTCCATGTTAATAATTAATCAAGAAAATGCCTCACAGACTTACCTACAGGCAGTCTGATGGAGGCATTTTTCTCAGCTGAGGTTCCTTGCTGGGTGACTCTAACATGTGTCAGAGTGCCAAAACCTTGGCCAGTGCACTTGACACCAGTCTGATTTTAGTCAATTGCATCCTCTTAGGCTGAAGGCACCGGCGACCCTACCACCCTATATTGCCTTCATTCCTAGCCACACCAGCTTCTTCCCCTATGGGTCTCAGCTCAAACATTTTCCTCAGCAAGGTTCCCCACATACCTTGCCCACAGCAGAACCCCCCCCCAACCCCTCCTCTAAAGATCCCATCCCATCATGCCACCCTGTGGCGTTTTAGTGTGATTCATCCCAATCCAAAATGAGCTTTCAAACTTATGTGGGACTCATGGTGTCCCCTTTCCAGAAGCGGAAGGACACGGCTTTTGTGTGCACTACCATATCTACCCGCCTCTCACCCCGCCCCACCCCCCTCCCCGCCACCCGGCATGTGCCACCATGGCTGGCACGTAGCAGATGCTCAGTAAATATTTGCTTTCATAAATGAATAAATAAGTCCTGCCATTTGAAAAAGAACCTGGGAAATAACTGGAGGTAACCGGGCAAGGGCACGCATGCCAGTATTGTTGGGGGGAGGAGGGACGGGATGGGAAACAAAGATAATAATTTAAATAGCCAACAAAAAAAGGATCGTGTCAATCAGGGCTTCGGCATGATTAATTATTGAATGCTATTTAGCATGGATGAGCTAGTTACTCCAGCACTGGTGTGGAAAGGTGCCCAAGATATTATAACAAAAGCAGGCTACAGTATGCATAGGCATGATTCATTGACGGTTTGAAAAAAAAAAACTTCTAATATTAATAACACACACATACATATATGCACAAAAAAATCTTACATGAGAGCTAAGAAAATTTGAGAAAGGATGATCAGGCCTCTGGCCCCCGGGGTTTAAACTGTGTTTACTTCCGAGGCAAGGCGGTACGATGTATTTCCATTGATTTCTTTTGTTCATATTTTCTGATTTTTAAAGAATGAATGCATATTGCTTCCATAATAAGAAAAAGCAAGAAGACAGTAAAAGGTCGGGCAAATCTGCTATGTAGATGCAGATCACCTACTGAGGAAACGGTGGAGGGTGGAGAGGTGGAGGGGCTGGGCCCGCAGAGAAGCCCTGACGGCAGTCAATCCCTGGACGGAACTGTTGGGAATAATGAGTCTCTTCCTGTTCGGAGCTGACCTCAGAGAAAATATACTTGTGAGATAATAAAAGCAGAAGCCCCCGGGCATATTTCTTCCCATGGAGAGAGGCCAGCTGTGGCTTCCTTCCATGTTATTCTCTGCTGTTATTCTCCACCCCGAGCTCTGAACACAGGGCTCCACACTTAGAAAAGGGTCCATTTGCCAACATTTGCCAACACTGGGCACCCGACTCTCAGCTCTAATCCCGAAGAGAGCTAATGGGGCCTTGGACACACTGGACACCTCATAAACATCCAGAATGGGATCCTGCCTAAGACCTCGCCCATGGCTCGGGGACAGTTTCCAGTCCACATGCCAGGGAGGGTAGGAAAGTTGCCGCATCTGGACTCTTATCAAGTCACAGTCATCGAATGTTGAGGTATCTGGAAAGCCATTTCAGCACTGAATGAAAACCAACCACAAGGACAAAGACCAAATCTATGGTTACCGTGAATTAATTCAAAATGGACCAGGCTCTGTGGGATCTGGTACAACGCCTTGTTTCTGCATTTCAGTTTCATCAATCGATCAAGCGAGGCCGTTGGAGGCACTGGTTTTGCGGGTTTCACAGGCTATGGCTCCAGGACCTGAGGATTACTCCCTTGAAGAGCTTTCCAGGTGCTATCAGCAGATGTCTTTTGCAGAGCCTGCTCCGTATCAGGTAGCTACCAAAAGCAATGTCTGTGATGCCAGATACCATCATCGGGGACTTCTTTCAGGACAAGCAGGGGTGGGCTGGAGCAGGGGAATGGGTATGGGTGTGTGTGTGTGTGTGTGTGTGTGTGTGTGTGTGTGTGTGTGTGTGTGTGCCTGGATATGGAAACAAGTCCACACAAGACAGCAGTGTGGGCAAGGTTCTATGTCAGCTGCATGGCATTGCCTGTGAGTTCCCTATACGTCCAGAGTCTCAGACCTAGTCAGATCTACTGAATGAGAAACCCAGCAATAGCCGGGTGGCGGCGGCACACACCTTTAATCCCAGCACTTGGGAGGCAGAGGCAGGTGGATCTCTGAGTTTGAGGTCAGCCTGGTCTACAGAGAGAGAGAGTTCTGGAACAGCCAGAGAAACCCTGTCTCAAAAATCAAAAACAAAAACAAACAAAACAAAAACAAAAACGAAAAAAGAAAAGAAAGAAAGAAACCCAGCAATATGTGACTAACAAACCATAATGACATACTATGACACGGCATTCCTGGAAGCAAAGTGGTCTGTGCAGTCATTATGGCATCAGGGGTTCAAATCCCAGTTCCCAGACATATCTGAGAACTCAACATGGAATCGCTTTTCTCGTCTATAAAATGGGCATCATTAATTCCTATCCAATAGGATTATTGGGGTGACTGACTCCAGTAGCTGATCTATATCACGGGCCTGTGCCAAGCACCCAGGAAAGTATTTCTGAACTGGAAAGTCACGAGAAGGAACCTGACACTCAATAGCAGTAGCTGTAGAAAAAGACACACGGCTGCTGGTTTCTCTCTCCTTCGCCTCAAAGTTCTTAAACTTTTGCAGTCCTGTTACTCTGACGGCCAAAACGGAGACCGTGTGGCGCCACGAATCCCCGCGGCTGGGGCACTTTTCCGGGGCTGTGGCCAGCGGGAGGACGAGCAGCAGGTGCTCTGTCATTAATCCATCAGCAGCGACAGCCTGCACCGCTCTGTCAGGGTGTGACATATTTCAACACCAATCAAGAAATGAGCTTGCGAGCATGCCGATGGCTAATCGAGGCTGCAGTCGGGGGGACACACTCGGGCACACTTGTTAATGGCCTTCTCCATTAAACTAGAGCCGCCCAGGTGTAAAATAGCCACCCTGATAGGGAACTGTTTGAGCATGAGGAGAGAGGGGCAGACAGACAGCTGACGGGCTTCCCAACCCTGCTTCACTTAACTACAACACGACAGACTATCCCTCAGAACAGTTTCTGGTGTTTAAAAATATGTCACAAAAATTGACATCAAGGACCTCCTCGCTTGTACACTGACAGGATTTCACATTTTTTATCTTTAAATGTTTCCCAGTAGGTGAATTACCCAAATTAGTCAATAACAGGACCCCAAATGACTATGTTTAGCCAATTGAGGGTGACACCACACTGCCTGACCACATCAGCCATCTCTCCCTCAAAGTCACTCCGACCCGACTGTCTGCAGGCCCTGAAAGTTTGCAGTTCTGCTATGAGGATGGAGAGAGCCCTAGCAGAGAGGGTCATAAACGAACCAAGATAGTTGTGGACCTGCGGAACACTCCCACCCCACACCTTACAGACCTTGTAAAGAATGCAAAGTTACTGTCACTGCCTATACACTTTTAAAATTACTTCCGCCACTGTCGATTTTTCCTCAAGACATCATTTAAAGCAGGCCTTTCCCACCATGGGATTTTTTTTTTTTTTTTTTTTTTTTTTTTTTTTTTTTTTTTTTTTTTTTTTTTTTAGCAGTCCAGGTGAAAGCGATTAAGGAGAGGGATTTAAAAAAAAAATAGATTCATTCATTTCCTGTGGCAACAATCATATTGTTTTATTCACCTCCACTTTGGTGTAAACGCAGTATGCTGTAAAAATATCCAGCCTAGAACAGTCCTTCAGAGGTGTCTTTTAGAAGCAGCTCCTGAAGCTTTCCACTGTGTGAGGAAAGCTTGATGCCTTCTGTGACATTTCAGGGGGCCTGGACTCTAAGTAGGCCCTCAGTTTGGGAAAGAGAGTAGGGATACTCTGCGGTCCCCTGACAGACGAAACCCCAGATCAAAGGACTGGAGTATAATTTGATAAACAGCAGAGCAACTCAAGTCCATCCCACACTGTGAAAACAAGTGAAACTAAGTTTTTAGGATCGAAAACAAAATGGACTCCCAACAGCGTTCTCCCCGAACATCAGACGGAGCCCTTGTAGAAGGTAGAGTCTCCGGCCCCCTCATGGTACACGTCGTCACCCTCACGGCAAATTGCATTACCTCTGCTAGAACACAGAAGCCTCTAGAAGAGCTGTCAGCTGTAGCTGGGACCAGCTGTGCTCTGGGATCCTGGCAGAGGGACCTGGCAAGGTTGTCCTTTGCTATCCTGGTGGCTGTTCCCAGGCCATGTGCTCCGTGGGATGTCTACATCCTGCGGGCCATTTGGAGACGTGTGACCAGTTAAGAGGACACGGAAACTCGGTGTGAAGAGCAGCAAGGGAAGACACTATTACAGCCTTGGCCTTTATTTGCAGCGGTGAGGAGGGCACTGTCGCTGTCCGTACAGGTCTGAAAGGCGGTCGATCCTATGTATGGTGGGTGATCAGCGCTCGCGGGGCAGAAAGAATCAGAAGTAGAGAGGACAGGGGAGTGGAGGGACTTCCCCTCCTTCAGACTAGGTCTGCAGGAATGGACGGCCGGGCAGCTTGATCTCGTCCCTGGAGGTGACCAGCAGCAGTGGGGAAGTCACTTGGCAGGAGAGCCTGTAGGGAGCTCGTGAGTCAATGGTTCTATAAATAATGGTACCTTGGATTGATACATTTGAGGATGGGCTGTGGCAGGTCAACCAACTGGAATAGATACAAATAAATGTTCCTGCAGGATGGGCCACAAAATACCTACGGAGCCCTGACCGCGGTCGTGTCTGCAGCTGCGGAGGAAAAACCTCTGTAGTGAGCACAGCCTGCTTCCCACTTCCAGGCTGTCTACCAGGGTCTGGGCTGTGCCTCCCAAGAGCCTTTCCCATGACCCTGAGGTCACCTCCCCACACTCAAAGCATTTCCAGGGCACAGGAAGGGTACCATCATCCTTTAGCACTCTTTAAATGGAGGCATTCCTGCCCTAGGCCACTCTCGAAAGTTCCCTGGAAGAAGGCACATTTGGGATGCTATTGGATTTTGTTTAAGGCCCTGGGCAACCTCTTCCCACCTCAAAGCTTTGATTTGTTTCCTATAAAACAGAGAGAACATGCTCCAGTGACCAGTGTCCTGCGGTCCCTTCCCGCTAGAACAAATGGTCCCGGGGATGAAATCTTGCCCGGATGCTAGTGTCCTGCCAAGTCACGTGACCGCCAGTTCTCAGAAATGACTTCGCCTGCCCTGGGTATTCCCGAACAAATCTAAGGCAGGCTGGCAAAGCAGCTTATCTGGGATCAGCGGGAGAATGCTCCTTCCAGACTGCTGTGTGTGGGGTAGCTTCATCCATCTGTGACTGAAGCTCACTTTCTGCCTTCAGAACAGAGAAGAATGTAGGACCGGGTGCTGTGATATCCCTGGGGTTTGAGTTCTCCTAAGGATGGTTTTTTCATTGCTTTGAGGAAAAGAGGTAAAGCCAACATTATAAATGCCCTCACCTCTACTTAGCTTTTGGCATTAATTGCTGGGTCTGGGAATAGTGGGTAGTGGGTGACGGGCATTTGCCAGACACCAGAGAGGAAGTCATTCTCTCCATACCATGCAGGTACGGTTCCTTCTCTGTCCTCACCCATTTTTTCCTTATCCTTTCTTCCTACAGAATGTCCCAGGTTTTGTATTTCTAATCCTGTTTTTGACTAATGAGCTCCTTTCAAAGTCATCTATAATTTTATAAACCCCTACAATTAAAAAAATCATTTTCTCATTTTTGCACGGCTTATGTTGAAAAGATTTTAAGTTAAATATTTTATATGAGTATATTACTCAAAGATTATATTAAATGAGCATTAAAAGGCTGTCTTTAATACAGTTCATTACATAGGGGCATATTTCAACATCTTCCATTTAGTAAGTTACACACAACATTCTATTTCCTTTAAGCTAGTTGTGCAAGAAAGGATGAATTTGTTGACAATTTTTTTTAAATGACACTTTTCAGTCTGGGACTGAGCTATATCTAAAACATAATTAAAACTTAATTAGATGCATCGGCTTTGGGAGTAAATTCATAAACTACTTTTGTGACCTGATCTTTAGAATATGTGGGTCTTGTGCTTCAGAAAATGCAACCATTCATGCTATCTAAATGAAAAGATAGCACTAGATTCGGAGACAGTCATATATTCTTCTAAATGACACACATCAATCATAGTTTTTATTTAATCAATAAAAAGGCAAATCAAATGATCTATGTATTACCTGTCTGTTCCTTCCCCCACCCTCAGTCTCTTTCTTCATTTGATGTACTAAAGACATCTCAATGACCTACATAAGGACTTGGATCAGGTGATCCTAACTTATGGAGCTGGTAAAAATAACCTTGAGGTGAATTTGCAGAATTATCATTCTTCGGCTCCTCATTAACTTGGGGGAGGCTCAACATAAACTCTTCATATTATTTCCTGTCTTTGTCACTTTTTATTGCTGAACCGGTCTCCTTTGGTGGCAAACAAAACCATATCCAACAAATAATAAAGACAACTTAACAGCATATGGCAGCCATAATGAACCAAAGCGATAAGCTCATTGGTCTGGTTTCCATTAGCTGTGCACTTGCTCACAATGTGCGTGTACACACACACACACACACACACACACACACACACACACACTTGAATCACTCATGCATACACATACACACAGGTACGCACAGCTGTGCACACAGGCCACCCAAGTTTGATTTTTAGGTGTGATTACATCTATCTATTTAGTGGATTTTGATAGACACTTTGAATCTAGTGCATTTCCCATCTTTCTAGGAGGTGAGTCAGGCCTGTGGTGGGTAGGAGGTATGGAGATCCGGGCAAAGGAAGAGAGTGAGAGAGGGGGTAGAGAGTCACTGGCAACATCACTATAGCTAGATGGCAAGCAGGGTCGAGGAGAGGTCTGCGCTGTGATCTGGTCTAGAAAATGTCCAAGTGGGAAGCGTCAATGGGACCCCGGATGCAGGATGGGAATGTGAGAGGTGGACCTGCCGCAGCCCCTTGGAGGAAAGCTCTGCGTTCTTCCTCAAAGAGAAACATGTACCGCCATTGTGTCCTACGCATCCCTGCTAGAGCCCGGGTGCTGGAGGGACAGAATTGTGCTGGGGCTATGTGGCTAGGGTGCTCCAGGAAAAGGGGCAGGGCCCCGATCAACCAGTCAACTCCCACATGCCCAAGTTAGCAAATGGATGTCCTTGGTATTCCCACCCCTAACTCAGAGGTCAATCAACACAGAGCCCCAGCTGTCGGGGGGCGGGGGAGCGGGCGCGGGGATCACACACGGAAGAAATTAGGGGCTGTTTCCCTCTGAAGGAAGACACCAGACCAGAATTCTCCAGATCCTCCGAGAATGTGGGAGGAAACATTCTGTGCTGCAGCATAGGAAATTCTCCTGGAGGATGTGAATGCGAGCACCCGAGCAGGTCAGGAACAGAAGCTGGCCTGGCCCTGAGGTCATATGTCTAGGCTGAGCTGTGGCAGCTGACGGTCACCTCTGATGGCTCCAGTGGAGGTCTGCTCACCCCAGCCCAGCCCAGCAGCCTCCGGTATTCCAGTGGGAAAAGGGAGAGTATGCAGGTGAGTGAGAACATCAAAACAGCTTCTCTGGGGACCACGGTTAAATGCACAACCCAGCTGAGGCCTGTGGCTCCACGACAGACTGTGAGCTCTGTTCTGTTTGCCCACGCCTTCTCCCTCACCGAGGCCGCCTAGGAGGTCACCACTTGGGCAGTGTTATGACAGGATCAGAGTCTTCAGATAAGCCCCTTCCTCACAGTCACCCCAAACACATCATCATCCTTTGGGATTCAGTGTGGGTTCCCTCTACCCAGAGACCTGAGCTCCACACACCTCAAAGGCTCAGCCTCACCCACTTCTTCCCAGGTCCTCCCATTCTTTGGCATAGCCAAGCACAAGCTAAATCTCCTCGTTCATTACAGACCCTCAGCCCCCAGCATGCTCTGTTTACCCCCTACCCCAACCCCGCTGTTGTGGCCTGGGGCCTAGCTGAGTCTCCTTTCTCAGACATTGGCCCCTAAGGTCCTGAAAAGCAGTCAGTCGGGCCCATTTACAGGCTGCCTTTGTTGAATGACTGGAGTTTTTCATTTTCTAAGAAACTGGAACATAAATGGCTTGGTTGGCATTTTACAGACAGAGGTGTGGGCGAGTGACTGTATCCCTCACAGGCCTAGCACAGTACAAACAGAAAATTAGAGGCTCCCAAAGGGGCAAGACGTCATCAGTCGGGTTTAGGAACCAGGCCCTGCCTGCCTGCCTGTCTGCTCATACATTTGCACAGGCACACTCAAAAAGACATACAGACACTCGTGTAACACACAGACATACGCAGACAGACACACTCATATACATGAACACACTCATAGACACAGACATACTCATTCACAGAGAAAGAAACAGACACTGATACACATACATAGTCATACATAGATACAAACACTCATATGCATGAATACATATGTACACAGATACACTCATTCATACACAGAAGCACATAGGACACATGAGCATATTTATAAATACACAGAGAGACGCAGTAGAGGTCACACAGATACACAAACACATTCAGATACACACTCCTACAAAAACACCCATACAATTTGGTTTATGTCCTGTGTTGGCTAATCTTACGTCAACTTGATACAATCTAGAGTCATCTGAAGGGAGGGACCCTCAATCGAGAAAAAGCCTCCATAAGATCCCGCTGTAAGGCACTTTTCTTAATTAGTGATTGATGGGGGAGGGTCCAGCCCACAATGGGTGGTTCCATCTCTAGGATGGTGGTCCTGGGTTCTATAAGAAAGCAGGCTGAGCAAGCCATGGGAAGCAAGCCAGTAAGCTGCACTCCTCCATGGCTTCTGCATCAGCTCCTGCCTCCAGGTTCCTGCTGTGTTTGAGTTCCTGTCCTGACTTCCTTCAGTGATGGACTACAATATGAAAGTGTAAACCCAATGAACCCTTTCCTCCCCAACTTGTTTTTTGGTCATGGTGTGTTTTGTCACAGCAACAGAAACTCTAAGACATGTACTTACACACACACACACACACACACACACACACACACACACACACTCATCGAACGAAGCTTTATTTCCAACACTCAGGACAAGCAGAACACACTTAGGAGCAGACATCTCTTCTTCCATTAAGGAGCTAGCAAGCAGGCAGAGGAGGAGAGAGCCAAGATTGCCTCGAACCCTGACCCCCATTAACCTCCTAGCGGTGGATAAACCGCAGACCCCTAAGACACAGGCGTCCAGGAGACACCACAAGAGGGGTTAACAGCATCCTTGATTTCATGGAGCAGATAACTAGGACCGAATGGTCCAAAGAAGCCGACACAGGATTGAAGGAGCATGGCACAGAGTCTTAAGGAATACACCCAGCCTGGATCTGGCCCACCTTCTATGGCCTCTGTCAAAGGTGACAGCCAAACTGGACAGATCATTGTGGGCCCAGAATTCTTTCATGCTGCAATTCCCTCACCAATCAGGTGGGACCTAAATAAAGGGATGACTAGAGAATGCATGCTGTACACAGGACTCATGCATGGTGCCTGCCATAAGTAGAGGTCCCATTGAGCAAGAGGGTCCAGCAGTACCTTACTGGGACAAGGGGTAGACAAGGAGGGACCACGGTTGGGTGCAAACCGTCTTGGCAATCAGTCTGCTGCCCTACAGGCACCGAGGAGAGGCCTCTGCATAATGGACTCCACCCTGAGGAGCTGTGGTAGTTAACTAAATACATCAACTGGCAAGAGGAACAATACAAGCAAGATATGACATGAAGGGCTGGGCGGAGAGTGTGGATGCCTGAAAAAAGAGCACACAGGGATGCCTATTGGCAGGGCAGCGAAGGGGACCAGCAACAGGATCTGGGCCTTAGAGGGATCAGATTCTAGTCCCTGCCGAAACCTGGTAGCCCACAGAACAAGCTCTTTTCTCCAGGTAACCTATATAAACCTTGACTCATTTGTCAACTGGGGCCCCCCTTATGGTGAGAATTACAGGTAAGAGGGGGCAGGGATGTGGTGAGTTTGGAAGAAGGCAAGGGACCAGAGCACTTGGGGGACGTCAAGCGGAGAGCTGGGTGAATTCCTGCAGTGGACAGCTATGACCTGACTTTACATGATGGATCACGGGGGAGTCCGTGTGGGTCAGTGGGCAGAACTGGCCAGAAGAGCACATGGACTGAGCAGGTGGGGTTCTTCAAGAGCACGTGATCCGGAGAGTCCCACAGTGGTTGAAACCCTGGGGAACTAGGTGCTGACATCATCAACTCAGTGCCTGGGCAGCCAGATAACCCAAGCTGGCCACACGAGGAACCGGATGGCAGAGTATGGAAAAACATTCTGCATTCGAGGAGAAAAACAAACAAACAAACAAAAAAACAAACAAATCAACAAACACACATCCTAACCTCCATGGGCATTGCCCATGAGGTCTCTGAGGCTGAGAGAGATGTGGAAAGTCACCCAGCCACACGACGTCGATGACCGAGCTTGCCCAGGTATTGCAACTCTAAACAAAGGAATTGGCTGCAAATCTGTTTCTCTCAATGAAGAAACCACAAGCTAGTCACAGAATCCTTGGAACTGAGGCAACGGTGGCTGACAGGGAAAAAAAAAAAAAAGCAAAAAAAAAAAGCAAAAAAAAACCCAACCCGGCCACTCCTCAAAGTGCACCCCGCCAGAAGCTTTTCAGCAGGGCTGGAAGGTGCTAAACTGAGCCCTGGGCTCCTCATTAAGGTTACTGTTATCCTGAAGAGTCACTTTGCTCAACATTTTTTCAGGGAAAGGGCAATTAAAAATCTATTCTGAATGCAGTAAAGACATACTTTTTAGAAAGGAATTGAGCAGACATCCTGAAAATAACATAAAACACCCAAGCCCCGGAGTGATTAAAGGAAGATAAATCAAGCATGATACGACAGACATGGCCAGGACGGGGGTGGGGGTGGGGTGTGGGGGGGGTTGCGGCCTCAAGCAGTCAACCTATCCCAGGTGAGGCCCCAGAAGACGGGTGGACAAGCAGTTAACATTGTGGTTGTCTGTACCCTAACTAGGACCCTCCAGCCATGGGGGTGCCACTAGGGACATGGCACGCTCACCTTACCTCCACTTTCACTGGCTCTAGGTGAGACGAGAAGGATGCAGAGAATAAGAAAAAACAACCAACCAACCAACCAACCAGGGGAAATCTATGAGATGGCTCTGAGCTGGGAGGAAGGTGGAGCTGGTATCCACAGGAAGGAATTACAAGCCACAAACTGGACTCCTGGAAGCACTCCTTTGGGGGGTGAGTCACATCAGCCTGGGAATTTAGAAGCCTGGCTCTATGACTGAATTCACCTTTAATTTAGTTGGTAAGACAGTTGACCAGTATCTAAAAGTATAGGCCATGGCTGGAGCGATGGCTCGGAGGTTAAGAGCACTGACTGCTCTTCCAGAGGTCCTGAGTTCAATTCCCAGCAACCACATGGTGGCTCACAGCCATGAGATCTGGTACCCTCTTCCACTGAGCAAGGATACATGTAGACAGAACATTGTGTACACAATACATAAATAAATCTTTTTTAAAAATGTAGAGAAAAAAATAAAAGTATAGACCAAAAAAATACAATACAAAACAAACAACAAAAGAAAACTGATGGTGAGTGGGATAGGAGACAGTGGTCCTGATGCTGGCTGGGAGAGAGGGAAAATCCCTTTACAACCTGTAGATTCTCTCACTCATCGGGCTCTGCTATGGTCTGGATCTGAAACGTGCCCCTGAAGACCCAGTGAAGACTTTATCTCCAGCTAAGTTACTACTAGCAGGTGGTGGGAGCTTTCTGAGGTGGAGCGTAGCAGGTGGTCTCTGGAGACATGCTGCTGGAGGGGACTGTGAGGTCCCAGACTCTCAGTCTCCTCTCCATTTTTTCTTCCCAGTCATTAGGGAAGTTCTGTTGTACTGTGTGTTCCCCATCCTGATGCAATACTTACTCAGACTCAAATCCAAGGGGACCAACTAAAATCTCTGGGACCCTGAGTCAATACACCATTTCCCTTTCTAACTTGATTCTCTCAGGCATGTGTTCAGGGACAGAAAGCTGGCTTACACAGGCCCTTTGTGGAGCTAGTGTTCCAGTAAGTCACACCTAACATGACCATTAAGGTCAGGGGAAGGGGGTCTAGTTTTAAGAATGTCTATGACGCAAGCTTTGAGTTTTTCTTTCTCTTTTAATCTTCCTAATACCCCTAAGGTGGAAGCTGTGACTGTCCCTGTCTCACAGACAAAATAGCTGTGACTCGGAGTTAAGCTTCGAATAAAGTTAGCAGGGGCAGTGGCGGCATCCCCGTTCTGTTCTGCACTTTGCTGTGTTGCTAGAGTCTGGGCAGACTCCGGCGCTACCCCACGCTGGTTACTACTGTTGAACACAGGCTAAAAAATCTAATCAACAAAGAAAGTCCCTGTGTCAGCAACAGTCCGTGGAGGAGAAAGCGAGCATTAACAAATGCCTGATTACTGTAAACTAGCCCAGAAATGCCAGGATACTAAATCATGCCGAGGCCTAACATTGCCAAAGCAAAGCACTCGGTCTGCTGGCTCCTGGCAGCTTCCCATGAGGCCCTTCCATAGGCCACAGGTTGATGCTTGGGGGTAGCGGAGACAGAAAATAGGGAAGCAGAAGTTTGGAAGGGATTAACTCACAGACCCAGTTGAAGACTGCCAACTGTGGGATATTCCTTTCCAAAGTGGTTGGACCCAACCTTTGCCCAATCCATCTTATATAGGGATCAGGCCCTAGTCTAGTGAAAGACACAGGCGGGATGGGAAGGGAACTCGGATGAGAGGGTGGGCTGGAAGGGCAACGTCCCTTCAGTTTTGAAAACCCACTGCTACAGTGAGCAGGCAGGACCATGCTGTGGAGTGTATGGATTATTCTCCTCCTCAGTGGGCTCTCTTGGTGTGCTTACATTGTGCAAGGATTGTGCCGGGGTTGGGTATCAGAGAATGGAAGAGAGCAGATCTTGTCCTCTATGAACTCACAGTCCCAAAGACAGGAGGGTGCCCTGCATGGTGCTCACAGGAGGGTAATGCCATTGGCTTGTTTTCCAAATGGCATTTCAAAGCTATGGCTGGCGTGGAGAGACGTTCCAAATAGGTTCTAATGTCCGGGATGGATGGATGATGTTGGCCACCGGTGAAGGAGAAGGGACAAGTTCAGAGGTGGGGTCGTTCCAAACCCAAGGAAAGAAGATGAAGCCTGAAACCACCCAGGAATCAGAGGAGGAGAGCTGCAGCGGCAGGCGTGGTCGGAAGGGGGCTGGAAGTGGGAATCAGACGGAGGAAGGTTCCAGAGTTTTCTGATAGGCTATGGGATAGGAGCATCGAGAGAAAGAGAGCTTGGACATGAGGCTAGGGAGAGAGGTGGAGATGTGTCACAGAGTTGAAATGGAGATGCTTATGGGATCTTCTAGGGAGATAACCCTTCCAGGTGAGTGTGGCACATCTTAGAGTCAAAAGTGGGGATTGTGCTGAAGAGGAAGACTTGGGTAATAACTCTTGGGAGCATGGGCAAGGCTCAAGGATAATCAACAGAGCAAAAGAAGAAAGATGGAGTCCCAGACAGGCAAGAACAGTGAGCCTGGCCAGGAGGGTGTGGACCTTGAAGATAGCAACCTATCTAGATATTTACCACCCTAGATGGGTAGCAGAGTATCAGAGAGAGAAGGGAATTTCTGTACATGCCTAGGCAGTAGATCTACTGACAGAAGATGGGGAGCATCTTAAATGATACAACAGGAAGCACAGGTCAAAGGAGCCGGGAGCCCTCCAGCCAGGACTAAAGTTAAACAGTATCTCTTCTGTTTGCATGAATACAGCCTGGACTTGAGGCTGGACTCTGCCGGCGACTCACCTGCTGGGAGACCCTCTGTCTCTGTGGATTAAGGTTTCTGAACCTGGGAGGAGAAAATAGCTTCCTTCCAGCTTAGAGGTGGAAACAGAGAAGAAATAAGCATGTCCTCTTGGGGACTCTGGACGTCCCCAGGGGACCAATAACTACAGTGTCACACCTCTAGCAGGCACAAGAGCTGGTTCTCGGGTGTTCTGCATGATTTTGGGTCTGTGTCCAGAGAGTTGGCTTTAATCGGTGTCAATCTTCACTTCCTGGCTGCTGGTTAAACATTTTCTTCACGCTTTCTTATTCAACTGCTCGCTACGACCCTGAACAGTGAGTATTATTTGCATATCAGAAATAGGATTGGAGAATGCCTCATCATTCATAGAAGTCTGTTCTCATAAGTGGTTGTCTTGGAATTTAGACCCAGGTAGTCTGGCCCCCAGATCCCCAGTCTTCTGGGTCTCGTGAACTAGCAGACTTTCAAAGCATCTGGGGATGAATAGCTTGCTTCCTCTGTTCCACCAGTTTGACACACAGACGTGCTTTCGATCAGATGCCAGTGATGCAGAAGAGTGTGAACTGTGTGGCATGAGTGAAGTAGTGGCACCCCCAATCGCGGGACTTAGTGTGCTGGTGGCACATGCTGGTAGTCTCAGGGTGGGGGTGGGGCAGCGAAGGGGACTTTCACCGGGACAGATCTGGGAGTGCCCGGGTGTCAGTCATTCTTGGCCACATGGTCAATGAGCCTGGTTGTTTTTACCTTCCTCAAGACCCTGGACTGCCTAATATCCTTTGGGTTCTTCTTTCCGCTTCAGTTAGCTAGCATCCATTTCTGTGGCTTGCAACAGAGAGCCCTGACTGATGGAACAGCCAGGACAAAGGCCAGCACTTCAGATGGAGTGCATTTAGTTCTACGGAAACTGTGGCGTCTGCATTTTTTCTCCTTTGGTTGCAGACCCATCTGAGCCAGGCCAGGTCCTACCGACTAGAGTTGGGGCAGTCCTAAATTCTGCCTCTCCGAAAGGAGCCAGAACCAAGGGCTTGAAAACGGGTAAAGCAGGGCCAGTGCTTGACATGCCTGTGGTAGAGGCTTCAGCTGGCCTCTCCAGCCCTATGTACCCGGCCCCCTCTCCCCCCTCCTGCTCTGTCCTTTATCCGAGAGGGGGTTTCCATGGTTTGTAGGACAGTCAGCCAAAGCCGCTTTTCACCAGTCCTGAACGGTATCTACCCACACCCACGTCCCCAGCTCCCGCTGCTCTCTCAAGCTCCTGAGTTATTCCAGCCCCGCTCTCTGTACGAATTCCCTGCTTTACATTGTTTTCATTCCTATAAAATTCCCCCTCAGAACCAGCCGCCCGGTCTGTCCGGTCTCCCCACGCCCTCCACGAAAGAGGCTTTGCCTATCCATTTGAGATCCACTTTGTCTTCTTGTCTTGGTGAGATGGAGAACAACCCATCTCTGTCCTCTGCCGGAGGATCCTTCAAAGACAATTAAGTCCCTCCTCGGCCTCTTTCTTGTGAAATGAAATTATCCCTAATCCTTTATCCTGTCTTCAAGAGTTCTATTTTCCGGTCCTTGTATGGAGTGGACTCCGTCTGGGGAACAAGATGGCAAGGAGGGCCGAGGAGCACAGGCATGGGGTTTACAGGCATCTTCACCAACAGTAGGTTCCTCTCAGACCGTTTGCCAAGTGGAATGACCTTGCTTTTGAGCAAAAACAGTCTCCGTTCACCATCTCCCAGCCTGATGCTATCCCGCCCCATGGCAGAGCACCAGGTCCCGAGGAACCCAAGGAGGAGGAGGGTCAGCTCCAGGTGAGAAGGTATATAGCCAGGAACAAAACAAAAGATCTCCAATGCCAAGCTTAACACTGCATTTTTGTGGGAATAGAGGCAAGATCTAAACAGGGAATTGATGGGGGAAAAGGAACAGATGTCTGGGGATGCTACCTAGTCATGAAGCTAGGTAGGGTTTTTATCATTATGTCACTTGCTTCTTAAAAAGTGGGGAGCCATGTCATTCTTCTCCTGTCTCCTCTTGTACCTGGATTTAGAGAAGGGATAAGAAGAGGGAATCTTCATAAGGAAGTGGATAATTACATGTATTCTTAAGTCTCTTGCCAAGGCATACATGTAGAGGTCAAGAGATAACCTTAAGTGTTGGTCCTTGCCATGTATCTTGTTTGAGACAGGGTCTCCTTGCTGATTACAGCTGCATACACCAGACTAGCTGGCCTATGAACTTCCACAGATTCTCTTGTGGCCTTCTACCCAGCTGTTGTGGAAGTACCGTGATTATACATATGTGCTATCAAGAGAGCCCAGATTATGAGTGAATTCTGGAGACTCAAACTCAGGCACTCATGCTCGTGTGGTAAGTGCTGTAGCCACTGATCCATTCTCCCTCCTGCTATGATTCTTCATTAACATCTCCCTGGTTCACTGTAGTGGAAATGATAATATCATGGCTACCATGTCCACAGTGACAAGCTTTTTGCCACAGAGAAATCGGGTCACACAGCATTGGGGCATTGTTAGAGCAGGAAGAGTAGGCCTGGTGTTCAACCCTTTAGCTGATGCTTCTTCATCCATGGACCAGTCCCCATGGTTGTTAGCATCTTCAGAAAGATGGGCCTTATCTGGCCAGCTCAATGTCGGTGTGACTCTGCAGATGAATTATCTCTACTTAAAAATGATCCCTAACCTGACATCAAGAAGCGACTACAATCCTTTTATTAGAAAAAAAAAAAAAAAAAACAAACTTACACCTTACCTAGAGCTGACAAGTCACTGGTCCTGACCCCTTCATACTTCTACCAGTTTCTTAAATGCATTCTGGGCCTCACCTTTCCCCTAAATGAACAGAGAACTACAGGCGTTTTCCTGAAGGCAAACAAGAAAATTGCCCAAAGAACCAAGTAATCTTCAAATGTCAAAAACATCTCATGTGTGAATCACTTTTAAGTAAGAGCATGGGAATTTGGCAAGGTGACAAGCAGTGGTTTATAACATTAAAGGTGACTTAGAAACAGCCAACCAGTCAGAAGCAGAGGGAGAAGGGTGCCTGGGCCAGCCCAAACCTGCCATCTTCCATGATAGGCCCAACACTGGCCATTTTCCCATTTGTGAATGGATACCTGGGTTGCGAGCTAGCTGAAGAGGAGACAAGTGACTCTCAGAACCACATATGGATCCCGCGGGCCAGCCTTGCCAGTCTGGAAGAGCATTCCTACAGCACTGCCCTTTGACCCCCTGCATGAGCTTGAGGCTGGCACTCACTTCCTCTTTTGCCATCTGATGAATATAGGATGATTCGCTTTAAAAGAAACTGTGAAATGCTTTTTGTCCAGACCCAGGTGTTTGGGAAACTTTCCAAGATGCATCTGGTCCACTATGATGTTCGGCGTCCCCCGAATTCTCATAGCTCTACCCTACTAGCTCTAAGAGTTCTGGGCCTTTCTTTGAAGATTGTAATCCTCTTGTCTCTCCCCAGCTTTGGAGAGTGACCCACGCAGCACCCATGACCCACCTGTCAGTATTGGTAGACTCCTATGCTTGCCCTTCTCCGTGGTCCAAGATGCATCCACTCGGTTGGGACGTAGATTCAGATCAACAACATGGACTTGTTTGCATTAACTCTGAAATTCCTCCACCAATGACCTGGTGTCTCAAACACCCTTCAGCGTGCCAGGCCCTGGCATCACTCAGAGTGCTGGAGGAAGGCCAGCTCCAGCTGTCCTAAGTCAGAGCCCTCTGACATTTCCTAAGGAGCTAAAGGTCGTGCCAATGTCAACGTGAGTCAGAAAATATCCATGACTAAAATTTTGGCTCTTCCAGAGGTTGTTAGTTAAGAGCCTGGGCCTGTGCACTGGCCTAAGTGACTCAGATTAGACTCTATCTTCACATTGCCAAAAGAGCCTGAGGAGACCCTCAGAAGCAATCACTCAACACCGCTGACACTTGGGAGCTGCCATTTTCACATCTGGGGACAGTGACATCAGATGTTATCGGTACCTATTAAAATCCCAGCCCAAGCCTTCATGCCCCAGTGCAAGGAGAATGAGGATATTTTTGTCTCCTTTCATCTCCTGACAGCAGGAAGGGATGAGACTGAGAAAACTGTTCCGGCACTATGTCGCAGAAGGAAATCGGCCGACCTCATGGCACTCTTCTCGAGGTCTGGCTTTAAGTGGGTACTGCTCACCTCGGCTGCTTAGACGAAATATCCCAGGTGTCTGTATCTTCACCATAACCTGGCCTTTTGCTTCTCCTCACACACCTCTTTCCAAAAAGCATGATACACCCCAGCCACAGACACCACTCCACATTCCCTAAGTACCTCCTGCTTCTTCCCTAAGTTCCTCACATGCCCCCGCTTCTCACCCCTGGTCCCTTGTTAATTACACACATCCTTAGCTACCTCCTGCTCAGCTGGATGGTTACTTCCTCACGAGGGATATTGGATACGCTTCCATTTCAATATTTGTCACATTAATATTCTAATGCCATCACTTTTGCCTCTGATCTCCTGCCCTGTACTAGATTGTGTGTGTGTGTGTGTGTGTGTGTGTGTGTGTGTGTGTGTGTGTGTGTTTGTGTGGTGTGTGTGTGTGTGGTGTTTGTGTGTGTGTGTGTGTGTGTGTGGTATGTGATGTGTGTGTGGTGTGTGGTGTGGTATGTGGTGTGTATGTGTGGTGTGGTGTATGTGTGTGTGTGTGTGTGTATGTGTGTGTGTGTGTGTGTGTGTGTGTGTGTGTGTGTTCACCATTTTTTAGCCATGCTGTTATGCCTGGACCACGGCCGGAGTTTAATGAGTACTTATTAAAGGCCCGATGCATAAATGATCTCAAATTTAAGAAAACTCCATTTTCTCCTTGGCCTAGGTAAAAGATATATTTTAAATATATTTAAATATATTTTGAAGTGTACGGCTCTGGACTGGACGGGGGGAGTGTGAGCTTGGAGTAGAGAAGGGGAAGGAAAAGGGAGAGTCTCTGGTTTTGCTCTCTGAACCCAGGAGCATCCCTCCACAGAGGATCTGGGAGTCGGGAGCCAGGATTCTTCAGCTAAGTGGTTTCTATGTTTATGTCCATTCTATGACATTTAGCCTTGTCACAGCAGCATATGGCAGAAGGTACACAGGAAGTGCCCTCTCCCACACCCAGGAATGCATCACCTCTGGGAACTAAGAGAGGGGACAGTCCTTGGAGGTCAACTGGGGGTCAACAGCACGTCCTTGAGCACTTAGGTTCTTCCCCCAAACTACCAGGGATGATCTGTCCAAATGGATGTCTCTGCCCTCCTCACTCGTGAGTGACAGCCAGGTTCACATATCCGACTGCCATGCATCTTAAGGGCTCTCAACCCCATCCCACACAAAACTTGTTTCTCTCCTTGCACTACCCGAGACTCAGAGATGGAACTCGGGTGGCCACGTCTATTAGAGACAGGTGACTTTACCACCAAGCCGTCTCACCGGCCCAAAGTGACACCTTCTCAAAAGCCAGCAAAAAAATCAGTCCACACTCTTAGAAAAAAACCGACAGATCTTTTTTTAGGTGGCCGGCAAGATTCTGCATGGCATCTCCCTGCCCGACTCTCCCTGTCAAATTAATTCTTGGCTTTCTCAGCTCGGTCTCTGTGGCCTCCTCTCCTTTGCCGAAGTGCCGATAGTCTCTCCCACACACGGGTCCCTTCTGCTTAGCCCACGGTCCTTACCCAGCCTCCAGCACAGCAGTTCTCAACCTGTGGAATGTAACCCTTCTGGGGGTTAAACAACCCCTGGGACAGGGGTCACCTATCGGATGCCATGCTCTAGCCCACCCGCCCTTTAAACCTCAGCTGTGACAGTGAAATCAAGGTTAGCAGTTCCCTGAAGTCTCAGCTCGGCCTCCACCCGCTCTGAATCGGAGGCAAGGCAAGGCTCCACGTAACAGCACCGTGTTCCTTCCTTCCTGGTGTCAGTGCTGTGTGAGCCGCTCGATGTACGTGGGTTTCCTCCAGCAGACTGTAAGCTCCTAGACCAGTGGTCCTTCAGCCTTCCGGATGCTGCGGCCCTTTCATATCCTCCCTTGTGCTGTGGTGACCCCCGAGCCATACAATGATTTTCATTGCTACTTCATAACTGTAATTTTGCGACTGCTTTGAATTGCAAATATCTGTGTTCTCCAAGGGTTTTAGGTGACCCCCCCCCCCGAGAAAGGATCATTTAATCCCCCCAAAAGGGGTCGAGACTGACAGGTTGAGAACCGGTGTCCTTGAGGGAAAGAACCCGCTCCTCTTTTGTTCTTTGTCCGGTTCTCGTATCGCACACCATGCTGGGCACCCAGAAGGCACTCGGGTATTTGTTGAAGAATGCAAGGGTGGGTTTGGGTTTTTACTGAGGGACGGCGTGCTGCCTTGCAGTCTGGATTCACAGGAGATAGTTACAACACAAGAGGAGGCATGGCTGATGGCAACACACTCCTTCCGAGGAAGATTTTCAAGTGGGAGAAACAACAGACTCCCCCCACACTGGCATAGAAAGCAAAGAGTAAAAGCGGAGCTGTTCGTCCAACAGAGGAAATGCACACTATCGGAACATTCGCAAGCCTTCTGTGTGGAATGCGGAGAGATTCCACCCCCCACCCCCCCACCTCAAGCCATATGCCAGGGGAGAACTGGGGTAGGAGAAATCCTTTCTTTCTCCACCGGAGGGGAGGCCTTCGTGTAGAGAAGGAGACGGGATTAAGTAAACCCAGAGAAGGGCTTTGATATCACAGTCACATTCCCTGCCTTCCCTTCTCTGGTTCCCTTTGTGCTGTCAATGGCAGTTTTGAATATCCTCCGGGGATCAACTCTAGGATCGAGGATGTCTGTCTTCATACTCAAGTTGGTCTGGCTGTGAGCACACATCTGGGTGAAATAAAACCTGATGCTAACATCAGTAGGCTCTCTTGACTCATCCTGGGACGTCCTAGAGCCAGCTTCTGGATGATTCTTTATAATCAGTTCTTCCCACTCTTCCATAAGGCAGGGCTGTGACCCCCAAACACCCATCTGAAGATTTTTCCTCTCAGCTCATCAGAGTCACCAAGACTGTCTGCCATTCCAGGGGAGGCCTAAAAGCAAGTGCTCACGATGAGATGGTATGTCTCAAGCAAACCCATCTCCAGGGCTTGGGCCTAGAGTCAGAAAGAAACTGCACTGAAATGTTGACAAGACATAATGAGAGGCCATTTGCCTCCAAGGAAATAGATTGTTAAAAACTATAAGTACAGCTTTCTTAGATGCTATGGATTGAATATACAGTAATATTTTCAGCATCTTTCCAGAGCTTTAAAAAATTCTACTCATCCACTAGGCAGTGGTGGCGCATGCCTTTAAACCCAGCACTTGGGAGGCAGAGGCAGGCGGATCTCTGTGAGTTCAAGGAGACAGCCTGGTCCACAGAACGAGTTGTGGGACAGCCAAGGCTACACAGAGAAACCCTGTTGTGAAAAACAAAAACAAACCAAAAAAACCCAACAAACAAACAAAAAACGAAAAGCCTACCCAAAAGAAACTTCAGTCACAAAAGAAACAGACAAACAGCTTTCCTATTTGTCAGTAATGAATCATTAGGAAACATGATGGGACAGAGAGCTCACTCGCTCAACACAGCACCCGAGGATAAGGTTTTTAAGGAATGGTGCAGAGCTCATATGAGGAGACGCACAGATGTTTACACAGCATATGAAAGCAGATTCAAATAAACAGAGCGAGTAAGTGGAAGAGCACATTCCTGAAAGGGAAGACTCAATATTGTCGGTAGGATGTCAATTCTTTATAAATCAATTTATAGCTACCGTCTAATTCAGGCAGACATCGTGTAACACTAACTCAACAAGCTGCTTTCTTTTTTCTTTGTAGTTTTGGGGGGAAAAAAATGGGTCTAAAGTTCAACTGGTCTGCTAGTTGTTTCAGATACAGCAGCCAAAAATTATTTCTGGAAAAATAATACTGACAGAGATCGTCTGCACTACCAGATTTTAATACACAAATAAAAATTCTGTAATTAAAACAATGTGGTTTAGTACTAGGTCAGACTGGAAGCGAATACATGTGCTAAAAATACATGCTCCTTTGCCTGCAAGAATTTAGTGTAAGAGAGGAAGTGATTTAAATCGGTGGGGCAAAAAAAAAATCTTTTCCTAATCAGAACAGCAAGAGTCAGCCATTAAGAAAAAGTTATATTTCTCTTATGTCTCTGAGCAAAATGAGAAACCAGGACAAAAAGTTGAATGTGCAAAATGAATCCCCAAACAAGTAGAAGAAAATGCAAATGAACAGATAGCTAAAGCCAGGAACGGGGAGGATCTTGGTAGCATAAAAACCAGAGAAGCAGGCCCGCTGAGCCGAGGAACAGGGCAGAGCAAATCAGGCCTTCCACGCACCCGAGAAGCCATAAATGAATTGAAAAGACAAATGACGAACCAGAGAAATAGTCCAGCGTTACACCAAAAGGTTAATCTCCTCGTATGCATAAAGAGTTCTTATAAATCAATAGGAAAAAAAAAAGATAAATATAAATAGAAGAAAAGCAAAGGACAGGAATGTCAATAAGTGCCAAAACAAATGTTCTAGCCCACTGGTAATTAAGGAAGTACAAAGTAAGACCGCAGATGCCATTACTCACCTACCTAACAGACTCCAATTTAAAAATTACAAAAGGCAGGAGTGGAGCACACTGCGTGTTCACAAGGCTGTGGGAGGGCCAAGGAGCCTAGTCTGTCTGGGGGCAATGTGGCCACACAGATCTTCATTGTATGCCTGCCTCTGCGGTGGAGATTGCTATGTCCAAGAATGAATCCTAAATAAATACTCCAAGGTGTCCACAGCTATTGGTTAAACACCATCGTATGGCAGTATATTTTATAGTAAATTTTTATAGCATTAAATAACCACATTATCTGAATATCCAACAATAGGAAATTAAAACGTGGCATATTAGCATAATGAAATATAAAGGCAATACAGTCTTCTAAAGATAAGGTTTCTGAATGAATAATAACAAGGCAAAATCAATACAAGATAGAGGGGGGGGGGAAGCAGGACATAAAATGATACACAGTTTCACCCCCATTCTGCTGAGGGCAAAACACAGTAAATTATAAAATGTTAATTGTTTTTATCTCTATGAGTGGCAAGATTACGCTTGCTTTTTCTGTCTAGTTTTTCCATAAAGAACATTATTTTTATAATTGGAAAGTTACATAATTTTTGAAAGATCAAACCTTGGTGATTCTATTTCTAGAATTCCATCCAAACATGACGTCATTTCACTCTCAACCATTCCGTAGACTGGTCTTATTATTTTTGAAATGACACGTACGGTCAGAGGCCCCTGTGCATCATGTGGCAATGGCAAATATTGCCCTCAGAACTGGGTCTGGGCGGATCTGCCTGTTACTAAAATTACGAATCAAAACAATACATAAGAATAGCCACCATAGTCCCACGGGAGGGGAAAGACATATATATATATTGTATGGGCAGGGCTGAATAATAGCATGGAGGCATTGTGGGATAGCACTCAGCTACCCAATAGTTGTTATTCTTAGGAATGACTTTGAATGGCGGGATGCTATTTGTCCTATACCGAATTAAAAAAAGCAAGTTGCAAAAATTCATCTGTGAACAATGGTACCAACCGTTTGTAAAAATGCAAACCGCAAGGCTGGGAGAAAACATAATAAAATATATTAATAATAGTTATCTCCAGACAATAGGTTTACTAGAGGTTATTAATTCACACCCCAAAAATTCTACATAATAGGCATCACTCTAGGTGTCAAAACATGCTCCACATTGATTTTAAACAGTGAACACTTATTTAGTCCCACCTCTCCCTTCCTGAGCCTTACCAATCCCTAAAGGCCAAGTTCAAGGCTTACTTCTCCCATGAAGTAACACCTGGAAGTTCCAAGTAAAGCTTTGGGGTTGGACGGATGGTTCAGCAGGTAAAGGCACTTGGCAGGCCAAGTCTGACACCCTGAGTTTGGTACCCAGATGGTGGAAGGAGAGAACTGACTCCTGAAAGGTGTCCTCTGAGTCCCACACGGGCATCACGGTATGCCTGTGCCCACCCAAACACAAATAAGTCAATTCAAAACCAACCACAAAGCGGAGCTTTCGTGGCCTCAGAAACTCTCTCCTGTGTCTCTTAAGGACATCGTGGCTCTTGGGCTGACCTCCCGATCAAGAACTCGGAGCTCCCCCAGACTCCTATGTCACAGCTGGGAACTCCGCAGGATGGCAGAAATGGTACCCACCAGAATGCCAGAATGTCACTGCTGTGTGTGGCCTGGTCCTCACAGCTGGGGTGGGGGGGATGGCAGAGGTGATATCACCAGCAAAAGCTGTGGACCTCAAAATTGGCTGCAGACCACAGCCTGCCTGTCCAGGATGAAGTAACAAAGAAGATGAGAAATGAGAAGATTCCAGACCATGGAGCAAATCTTCCAAAACACTACATTTATCTAATTCTTCTAAAATCCGGGTTGACACCCTTCCTGTTCTTCTGTGTTTTGAAAGAGGGGGAAGTTTTTAAGCATTTTTTATCAAACTGATACCTGGCAATCACATGTTACGTCTCTCATTTTTTCATGCTTCCAGCTCCATGAAAGAATAAATATTAAGGCTAACTTTTTGTACTGGGAAGGGGGAGTTTAAACAATTTATTACCTTGGCAAGCCAAATATTAGTGCCAATTAAACAAGGCTGAAATATCTGTTACCCATCAGAGAAGTATCCCTAACTCCTCAATGCAACACACCTTATTCTTTTTCGTGTGTCAATTATATTTCTTTGTAACATTTACAATTATCTAAATCGCATTCTGGTAGGTATCTATTTAGTTTCTTTCTTTCTTTCTTCCTTTCTTTCTTTCTTTCTTTCTTTCTTTCTTTCTTTCTTTCTTTCTTTCTTTCTTTCTTTCTTTCTTTCTTTCTTTCTTTCTTTCGTTCTTTCTGTCTTTCTGTCTTTCTTTCTTTCTTTCCATGTCGGGTCTCCCCATGGAGACCGTACGTTCCATACAGATAGGCTTAGTTGGGCTCAATACTGACATGGGGTAGATACTCAATCAATATTTATTAAATACATAAAGAAGAAACCGGAAGCTGGAGACGGTGAAGGCTCATCGCACTTAGTCATTGACCAGAGTCTCAAAATACTAGAAAATCAACTTCAATGCTAAAATCATTGATAGGTTCAGCTACGCAGGAGCTTGTGGGATCTTGGGCCTGGAGATAACTCTTGTAAAGGATTCCTTTGCACCCCAGTCACTGTGGAACTACGACATTTGAAAAGGGTGAACAAACGCAGAACAGAATTCCTGGCTGGCAGCACCGGCTTGCACGCAGCAGGACACAGTGAGTGGAGGCAGATACGTGCCTCAGTTGTACGCAGCTCTCCAGCCCCCTTCCCTCCCTCTGATAAACACTCTCCTAACACCACCTCTCCTCTTCCCTTTAAAAACAAATCTCTCTTATAGCAGTTGATGAGAAAATGCCCTCTTGTGGGCGTGACAGTGGACCACCTCGACAGGGTCACAGATTTCTGAAAATGTAGTTGTTCAAGAGAATGCCTTCACTTGATACGAAGGTGTTTTGCTTTTTTTTTTTTTTTAATTCTCAAGTATCAACCCTTTGTTAAATGGCAAATACATTTTGTAGGAAGCCATTAAATGATCCTCAGTTCACGTCTGCCGTGTCTAACTTAGCAAGTTCTGCTGATCCACGTCGTCACAAAGATAATTATTCTCTTTTCGAAACTTCTGTGCGATTTCATAATGACTGGGTGACTTTTTTTTTTTTTCTCCCCCTAATCATCGCTCAGAATCTGCCTCCTTTCTGCTCCCAGGAACCCATCACCTGAGATTGACAGGCAGCAATTGAAAATAATAAAATTATGTAAGATGAGCTTGTAATCACCTGCATTTCACAAGAAGCAAAATGCATTTTGCTCCGGCTGGGGAACAGAAAGTTTCTTCCTCATTTTAAATCTGTATCAGAGGTAAAGCCTTCTATTAAAACACAATTCTCGGTATGCTCGCAGCCTCTGGCAGACTGCCAAGGAGACTATCATGCAGCTACTGCCGCAGAGAAGCAGTTTGTCAAAGGCGCCGAGGATGCTCCCAAGAAATCAGGCAGCCTCCTGATGCTTGGGAGGGTTTTGCCCATACCTACCCCAGCTCCGCCTGCACATGGAAACACACACACACACACACACACACACACACACACACACACACACACACACACAGCCATCCTTTTTATGAGGAGCCACAGGAAGGAAAACATTGAGACAATTCCCTCTTAACTATCTTTTACACACACACACACACACACACACACACACACACACACACACACACTCGTGAAACAAACACACCACCACATCTGGCTTTTTTCCCTCTCTCTTTTTACTTCCTTTTTCTCCTTTAACTGTATTGTTATTTTCATTTATGGTTATTCAATTGCACACCCTTCAATCCAAGACCTGGTAAACTGCAACCTTTTTTTTTTTTTTCCTGGATATTATTTACAGGTCTGTGCGACCACTTGGGGGCACAGTTATTTGAGAACACTGGCATGGTGAGAGGCGAGCTCCTAAGGTTTGATGCCTGCTTAGCTACCATTACGACGGTCTACAAACCTGACTCTTTTAAGCCCCCCCCCAAGTGGAAAAGAACCCTGGAGAATTAATTTTTAAGGGGAGTCTACGATCGCTGTGACAGACATATTTTATAGGGGATTATATGAAGCCGACGGGTCCCTCCCTTTAAAAAAAAAAAAAAAACTGAAAAACTGGCTGTTTAATTTTATATTATGAGCTGGCATTGCCCTGTTTCTGTTAGTATTAATAAGAACCTATACACAAACACCTATTGCTTACTCCAAGGGCAGAGAAATGGCAAAATAAACCTTACTCTTAAGCAATATTTCACTCTTGGGCTAGACAAGTATTTTTTTAAGTATAAAAATATGAGGATTATTTTAATAATTGGAAAATTTTAAAGTAGGGAGATAGCTTCTATTAGCATTATATTGTATTTTCAGCTTTCTCTGTGTGTGTGCGCACACACACACACACACACACACACGCGCGCGCGAGCACGCACGCGCGTGTGCATGCTTCAGTCTCACCATAATTATGTTTCTGATGTCTTTTAATTGACCACGTTTCCGTTATAGTTAAAAACTATTCTTTCAACCAAACATATGATAAAAGTCACATTAAAAACCTCACTCTCAATTTTCAAAGCAGCCCTTTCTATTTCTTCCTAGGGTTCCCAGTGAAAACTTTTCATGCTACTTTTAAAACCTCACCCCGGTTACCCAAATGCCTGACAAAGAACACGGTCCTCCCGTAATAAGCCGGGCTTTCTGCTCCATGACCCGGCCGAAGCGCATGCTGGTGGGCACGAGGGAGACGTGAACTCAAAGGAGAGTTCGGGTAGGAACGTGGAGAGCCAAAGACAGGCTGGGCTTTCATCAGGAACGCCAAGGACTTCGCCACCTCGGGTTAGCATACCACATCATCCATCCTGGGTCGGATTCAGAGGTACAGTCATTTCACACCCTGCTGATGGGATCCCTTATCGAGTCACACGTTTTAAGAAATCGTCCTTATTTGCATGTGACAACAGCTAACACAGTCAGGGAGGGAATTCTGTGCGTTTGCACTTCTGCAAGCCCGGCTGGGAGCTCAGGATACGGTCCCCGGCTGTCCCCGGACTCTTCTACAAGCTAGCTTGTTGGGAATGGCTCGGGCTCTGCCTAGCCCATCTTCGACAGGGCAGCCTTTTCTCGGCCTCATGTTTTCCAAACCGTCATACGCAAACACTGGCCTAGATCTTTACAGGGAAATCAACAAAAGATGGAATATATACAACAAAAGATGAGGCCACCATTCCTCTCTCCCACCCCCACCCCCGCCCCAGGAGCACAAGGCAGGCCAGCAGGGGACTTCCACACAGCTAGGAAGCAGCCACTGGGTACCAGGGTGTCCCTACCCAGCCTGCAAGGGAGAGCAGGGACCCAAACAGGCAGACAGGATGGCAGAAAGGGGGCGGAGCAGGGGAGGTGGAATGGAGTTATTTCAGGCAGCAATCTAGAGGCCCCCCCTTGCTCAGCAATGACTTTCCTGAGCCTCCAGCCTCTACAGGAGAACAAGTCTGTTAAGAAGCAGGTAGTTTTCTCTGTCCCAGGTCCCCCCGTGTCTAGGCCTTGGCTTGCAGACTGGGGCTCTGTGCTTCAGGTCCAGACTAAAGGTATCAACACGGCTAAAGAAGGTATCGACCAGCCCCAAGGGTCCAAGCCAGAATAAAAGAGGCTGAGCTGGGTACTGGCCACCTGACCCCTCTGTCTGGAGGAGGTGGGGGTGTCTCTCTGGTCGGCTCTGTGGGTAACAGTCAGAGCTGGGGATAAATGTGTGCAACAGGCTATTACAGTTCGGGGATGTCAACCTGTGAGGCCGACCACCAAGTCATTACGTCCAGTGAAATCACCAAGTGTGCTGGCCCCCGAGTGCACTGCCCTGCAGCTTCCTGCAGGGGTGATGTCTTGGTGGCCACACAGTGTCTAGTCCTCCGGCTGGCCATCCTTCTAGAGAGACAAACTGACAAAACGCCTTTACCTCTGGGTAGGCGGCGAGTCCGATATGTCCAGTCAGAAAGTGGTGGGGCCCGGAAGGACTGACTGGAGCGGGCACAAGAGAACTTGTGGAGTAGTGAGAAGCTTTTATTGTTTTAAATGATGATCGCGTAGGCACCTGCAATTACTGAAACTGGGTGTAATGAACATTCAGATCTATGGCTTTCATTATATTGCCTCAACTGTTATAGAATACATCAAATAACCACATGTCCAGCATAGTGTTGGGATGAGGTATACAGCAAGTATACCATATAAGCTTTGTTGAACTTTTGAACTTATTTCCCTCCCCCAAGATGAAGTCTGAAAATAATGCAATTAAAGAATCAATTTGGGGGTCGGTTGGAGAGATGGCTCAGTGGTTTAAAGCACTGGCTGCGCTTCCAGAGGATCTGGGTTTGATTTCCGGCTCATAACTGTCTGTTCAATCCGGTCCCAGGGAACAAACATCATCTTTGGGCCTTCTCAGGCACTCAGGGAGTACGCAGCTACACGTCCAGACAAAACACTCACGTACATAAAATAAAACAAAAAATACATTTTAATTTAAAAAGAATCAGTTGGGAATATTTGGAAATCTGTTTTTATCATCACAATAAAGGACAAAAACTTTAAAAAAAAATCTAGCCTTTCAGTCATTTTAAAATGTACAGTTCTGCGACCTTAAGCACACTCATTTTGCTGGGTAAGAGTCACTACTATCCATCTCCATACACATTCATCTTTTCCAGACGGAAACTGTAGGTCCATTAGACAGTAGCTTCCTGACTGCCACCGTTCGGTCTCTCTTCCTGTGCATACGGCTAATTTACGTACCTCATACGAGTGGACCCACAGGGCACTTGTCCTGGTGTGACGGGTACTTTACTTATCACACAGGTGAGAGGATTCCCTTCCTTCCCCAGGCTGGATGCTACTCCTCTCTAGGCAGGTACAGCATCTCGTTTGTCCAGTTATCCATGGATGGACATGGCTTACTTCTGCCTTTGGAAATCACGGATGCTTCTGTGGCTATGAGCCACACTTGTGTAGGGGACCACGGACCAGCCTCGGCATTGACTTCTATGTGGTATCTGCCCAGAAGTGGAATTCTAGGCTTCGTTTTTTGTTTTTTGTTTTTTGTTTTTTTTTTGTTTTGTTTTTTGGATCCATTGTATTCTCCACAGTGATTGCCCCATTGTGCGTTTGAACCAGCAGTGCCCGAGGCTTGCATTTTCTCTACATCCTTTCTGACACTTGTTAAGTTCTGGATTTGTTTGTTTGGTAACCATTCTCTTAGCGTGCACCAAGTGACATCTCGCTGTGTTTCTGGCTTGCATTCCCCTCATCATTGAAATGTCAAGTGTATTTTTGTGTGGTTAGTGGCCTCTGACTATCTTCTCTGGAGAAACAGGCACTGGAATCCTTAGGTCATCCTTTCATCATATGGTTGGGTCCAAAAAAAAAAAAATTTCACTGTAACCAGGAAGTCCTGCCTTCCCTTCTGTCATGGGTGCGGTCTCTAGATAACAACTGTCTCTTCCTCCTCCTCCTTCCCCTGTTCTTCATCCCAGGGGGCACATGGGTCACCTCCAACACAGAAACAAGACAAGGTGGTGAACCGATTTCCCCGTTTCCCAGCCCCAAGGAGAACCAAGTGGTCCAGGTGTTTATTCCAGATACTGAAAGAAAAAAGAACGTATCTGGAGACCAGACATTCTGGGAGGTAAACCAAGAATAAAAACAACAAGCCCTTGAATTGTGACTTCGCAGTTCACTGGGTGCCTGCCCACCCCTGGGGCCTCCCCTAGGACTCCTAAAGCCAGCTTGTGTGTGTGTGTGTGTGTGTGTGTGTGTGTGTGTGTGTGTGCATGCGCGCGTGGTTTCTGCAGAACTGAATTGCAATTTTAAATTCTCAGGTGGGAACCAGAGCAGGGCCAAGGCTTTGGAATGTCCTGATGTCTCATGGCTTAGAAGGAGAGCCCACCATGGTCTCTCATGGATTAGAAGGGGAGCCCACCATGGTGTTTCATGGACTGGAAGGAGAACCCACCACGGTCTCTCATGGACTGGAAGGAGAGCCCATCATGGTGTTTCATGGACTGGAAGGAGAGCCCACCAGGAATAACAGCAAGGGACAAGACGCTCATTACGTTCCTTAGCTGGAACCCAGGGCTGCAACCCTTTCCTGAGGACACATCTCAGACCACAGCGAGGGCTGCTTTGGGGACACTGGTCCTGCCTGCTTCATTCTTTTCTGTGTCCCAGTCCATGGCGCCTGCCAGCGCCACAAGCCAAACCTCTTCTCTCCAGGGAGCTCTGTCTACTGTCCCATCTGACCTCTAAACCGGGGCTACCGGAGCAGACCTCATCAGACACATGGGGCTGGTGAGGAAATGGCCCTCCCTGTCACAAGAGAGGCGGAGACTGTATAGAGCAAAAAAAAAAAAAAAGAAAAACAAACAAACAAAAAACCCAACCCAAAAATGTGACTTCTTCAAACACGGTTTCCAGGAAAATCATTTTTCTCCTCTGGGGGAAAAGGAACTGTTACGTCTTTGTGCCATTTCACCGTGGAAAAAGCCAGCTGCCTCACACCGCATGAAGAGATCCACACACGCCTTTCCGATAGCACGCTGCGTGGACTGGTGGATTGAGAGACTCTGGCGTGTCCCTGTGGCACATCGAGGCTTCAGCAAGAGTTATGCTCCTTTCACAGTTGGAATATTTTTCCAGTTTTGATGATTAAAGCTGGTTGGAACAGCATGAACCAAATAGATTATAGCATTCCACTCACAGAAGGCTCTTCACTTGAAGGACAGGCTGGCTATGACGCTGCCCGCGGCCTCATAGTCTAATGAACCCAGCTTCTAAGCGTGGCCCTTGCACTTCCCAAACTCCACGGCCCTTTAATTTCACTCAGAAAACCTGATTGGGACTCTCCCGAGTAAGGTCATCATCCATTTCTTCCTATCACTCCAATAAGCAAATTCAATTTGGACAAAATAATCCATCTTTATCCCAAGAGTTCAAGGCAAGGCATTTTAACAAACTGGCTTCAACACGGAAGTGGGTGGGTACATTACAAGGTACCCAGGCTAGGACCCTCCCGGTCACCTTAGAGAAGCCACTGAGCATGCCTATGCAGGCAGAGCATGCAACCTCCTTGCAGTTACCAGAAATGCTAATCATGTGCTGGGTAGGAGACAGCAGGCAGCTGCCCCTGCTAAATTGAGCACTGGTGGACTAGGCAGAAGTCAGCCCACCTGTCAGGCCAGAGGTGGGAAATTTAGCTTTGATAATTAGGGATTCCAAGCCCCAAGTGTTCGAAAACCCTGCCCACGCTTTGACAAAGCAAACTACGTCTAGGTTTCTCCACTGTTCTCTACCTCTATCGATGATGATCAAGTGTCTGGAGGATTTTTTTTTTTTTAATTTTTAAATTTATTTATAAAATGTTTTCATTTTATGTGGATGGGCATTTTGTCTGCATGCATACCTGGGCCCTCGTATGTGTCCAGTGCCCTCAGAGGCCAGAAGAAGAGTTGCATGCCCTGGGGACTAGAGTTAAAGACAGTTGTGAGTCACTATGTGGACGCTGAGAATTGAGCCTCTGTTCTCTGGAAGAACAGCTAGGTCTCTTCATCAGTGAGCCATCTTTCTAGCCTCTTTGAGTTTTTGTTGTTTGTTTTTTGTAGCAGGGGTTTCTCTGTGTAACAGCTCTAACTGTCTTGGAACTCGCTCGGTAGACCAGGGCTGGCCTCAAACTCAGAGATCCTCCTGCCTCTACTTCCTGAGTGCTGGGATTAAAAGCACGTGCCACCACCGCCCAGTTTCTCTTTAATTTTTTTTTATTGTGTGTGTACACATGTGTGCACTGTGTTTTTGCATGTGTTGTGTTCCATGTGTTCACTGCAGTGTGTTTACTGTGAGTGTGTGTGGGTGGGTGTGTGGGCATGTGTCTATGTCCTCCTCTATCTGATCTCTGTCTTATCTCCGGAGAAAGAGTCTCTCACTGATCCCAGAGCTGGCCATCTCCAGCTAGATTAGCGGCTGCCCCCTCCCCACCCCTTCTCCAGCACCGGGGCACATATGGTAACACGCAACTTTTGACAAGAATACCGGGGATCCGAACTCAGGTCCTCATTCTTGTGCGGCAAGCATTCTTACCCACTGAGCCATCCGCCCCGGATTTTGATTTTTGTTTTTATTTCCCATCTGTTAAGAACCGATACGCGGAGTTAGAGATGTGTGGCTCAGTGGTCTAGATGACATTTTACCTGCTATGTACAAAAGCTCTAGGTTTGATCCCCTGACATGGGAAAAATCAAACAAACTTGAATGTGGTCCTACTAGGCACAGCCAGAACACTGTCCACAACTCTGTTGGTGTAAGTTTCACTTTGCTCCCATTGCCCTCTGCCTGGTTCACTGAGAGGAGCCATTGACTGTGTTCTTGGCCACCAAAGCAATGTTAAATGCAATCCTAGTTTCTAATAGCTCACTCTCTCAATTTACCTTGGC
Organism: Peromyscus leucopus; assembly: GCF_004664715.2. Taxonomy (NCBI): domain Eukaryota; kingdom Metazoa; phylum Chordata; class Mammalia; order Rodentia; family Cricetidae; genus Peromyscus; species Peromyscus leucopus. The sequence goes on from NC_051081.1 coordinate 38,281,796, forward strand.
ACCAACTGTCTGGAAAGACACCGTGGAGGAGACCTTTCCACTGGCTGAGAGAAACTGAGCCATGCATGACAGCAGCTGAACAGACCCCAGGGGTCAGGGCAATACTGCATTCATGAGCCAAGCCTCCTCCCTGGAACATCTCTCAATTTCTAAGTAGACCAGGAATTCTACAGTGTAGCTGACCAGTAAACATCAAGATGTGCCAGACCAGGCCAGAATCTAATGACAATGTGGTCCTTTAGGACCACAAACTCCATGTACCCAGAAATAACTGCTTGTTTCCAATATTTGGCATATGCTGGAGCTGTTATAAGTGCTTTGCAAAAAAGAATTCATTAATCCTAAAATATTCAGTCCTTGGATATTCAGGTGAGCACTCCAGGGACCTCTGACCTCAAGGAAAAGGCACCAAAGGCATCAGGTAGACCTAAGCCTCCGATGTAGATTCACATGCGAACTTTTGCTCAACTCAGAAGATAATAAGTTTATGTGTGAAGGTACTTGAAATTACAACAGTAGGTCTCTGTTTCTTTGAGTTTATTTCACCCTTGAACAGAGAAAATTAACTGGACTTCAACTTCATGCAGCATCACCTGTGGTAATTAGAGAGCAATGTGGTTAAACATGGGAGGGTTTTTATTATACAATAGGCCATTTATAGTCCTTATAGAAGGCATATTGGCCCGAATTCTCCTTACTCTATAGGCAGGCAGCTGTGTGTAGATGACAGGCTTGGTATCTCATGCCCATCTCTCATACTTGAGCTGATCTTGGGCAAACATCTGCTGCTCTCTCATCTACAAAATAGCACCAAACATACCAGCAAGGTTCCCTCAGTGGCTAGGTTAAATGGTGATTGTGATCCAGAAGCCAGTGTCTCTAGCTGGAAGGGTTAGTTCAACAGAGAAAGTGAAAGAGAACAGTGAAAATGAAAGGTTTGTTTCATTTTTCTCAAACCCAAGCTTCACTCTTCCCAGATAATTGCTAATGTTACTAAACAACCAAAAAATAAAGTCAAGTCTCTAATGCAGACAAGTCTGTGACTAGCATTTGGTTTTTCAGAAAACAGCGGCAGCATCTTCATTTGTGGAGCATCTTCGTGTGTGCAGCATCTTTGTGTGTGCAGCATCTTTGTGTGTGGAGCATCTTCGTGTGTGGAGCATCTTCGTGTGTGCAGCATCTTCGTGTATGGAGCATCTTCGTGTGTGGAGCATCTTCGTGTGTGGAGCATCTTCATGTGTGCAGCATCTTCGTGTGTGGAGCATCTTCGTGTGTGCAGCATCTTCATGTGTGGAGCATCTTCATGTGTGCAGCATCATCCCTTCCCCCTTCTTCTCAAACTCGGACTTGGATGAAAAAGTCCCTTGATCTACCTTTTATACACAGAGAAGGGAGGAAGGCAGAGGTGGTGTGTGAACTGGGTAGCAATATAAGAGAGGCCTGCCAGCCCAGAGATGGCCAGTTCTTGCAGTGGCCAACCCCGCCCTCGCCCAGAACATTGCCTGTGTTATGGCTTCCTCGAAGGCTTGACCTCAGGTCTGGAATGAATGCTCCTCTTCCAGTGAGCCTGGCTGCACCTGGGTGGGAATCCTTAAAAGACAGAACAGAGACGGTTCTGTGGCATGTGTGTGTGTGTGTGTGTGTGTGTGTGTGTGTGTGTGTGTGTGTGTGCTGGAGGCTCTGTTCACACCCTTTCCCATCTCACAGAGGACTACTACAAAACGTCAGGCCAGGAGAGATACGGATGCAAACACAATGCTATCCTTCTCCCATGGCCTCTGTCTCTGGGATTGGGAGTGTTTTTATTTTTCTTTAAAAACAATGCTGTTTATGAAACACCACAGATTTTAAAATCTGCGCAGGGAAGACACTCGGTAAGTGAGCCCGTTATGAAAGACGACTCTGTGTCGGCTCTCCGAAGTCCCAGATAGATCCAGTTATCACTGGGTTGATGCAGTTCCAGGAGAAAATTAGTCTTCAAAGTCTCAAGTCATAAATCCTCCAAGATTCCATTTAGATTACTTAGAATTCATCAACAAGCATATTTAATAGATTTAGGCCCAAATATAGTATCTAAAATTCCACACAATGACAAACTCTGAATGCGTAACTAGACAGTCCACGCGAGTGAAAAGACAATCTGAAATGTATGCTTTGATATTTATCACCCGATACCTTCTCTGGGTGGAAATGTGCACAGGCAAAACATTTTCATGGAGGAATTTAATGCCAGACACTACACTAACCCTGATATTAAAACTGGGGTAAGTTCAGTTAGCCTTTAGTAGGTCCAAGTAGGTCTAAGTGTATATTTGATTCTCCCTACATCGCTTTTTTTCCTTCTTCGTAGCTATTTAATTTTACGCAGACTCACTATAGAAATGGGTCCCATCCAAGCCTATGAACGTTGGGTCTCATTTGTCTTCTAGGAGTAAATGGAAGCAGGTTAGACTGGTTTAAAAAAAAAAAAAAAAAAGAAAAAGAAAAAAAGAAAATCCGGAGAGTGAATGTTGGCCAGATTGGGTTAATAATCTTAAACTTGCGTTCCTTCTAATGTTAAAATTAATTAGCAAGAGTGAGGCATGATGGCCCACGCCTGCCTTTAATCCCAGTAATCATGAGACAGAGGCTGGAGGATCTCTGTGAGTTCAAGGCCAGCCAGTTCTATGCTAGCCAAGGCTACACAGGGAGACTGGTTGTCAAAAGAAAACGTTAATTACCATGGGAAACGAAGAAACTCCTCACACATGAAAGGCAGCATGAACTGGTACAAATACACTAAAACTCTGTGTGCACTATCAGAAATGCACAAGGGGCTGGGGAGGTGGTTTAGTTGGTGGAGGGCTTACCTAGTTTGCATGAAACCCTGGATTCTATCCTCAGCATTTTACACACACACACACACACACACACACACACACACACACACTTGCACGAGAATTAGTAGCTGAAGGTTCTGTGTTCGAACTCAGCAGTATGATGTGGCTGGACATGGCTGGGCTTGGGTATAGGCCACTTGCTCACCTCTGAGCTTCCTCGTCATTTGTAGAGTGTGGATAATCCCTACTTCATGGGTTTGATGTGAGGATTAGAGATAATATATGTAAAGTACTAAAATATGGTGGGCAGCCCTAACCAGAAGCTCTTATTATTTGATTATTGGGGCTTGAGAAAGGTTTGCTGATTGAATAATAGGTAGATTAGCTGACCTCTGAAATCCATGGCAATGCTAAAATTATGATACTAAAAATGGAATTAAAAGTTCATATATCAAATCCACTCAGGGTGTTTTGAACTGTTGGAATTGTGATGCAAATAATCTTACGCTGTCCAGAACTCATATTATCATATGAGGTTCACAGACTGCAGCATACACACGCCCTGATGTATCATTAAAATATTTAGGATTCATGCCTGGAGGGCTCAGTATACATCCCACTTCAATCGGCTCCATGACTTGCAGTCACCTCTCTGAATGCTCCAGAGCTTTGCTACATGGAGAGTCTCTCTGTGGAACAGGTTTTAACAGAGTTCCCTTTTCATTTTGGAAAAGAGAATTTTTTTTAAGTTAGTTAATTTTTGCGTGTGTGAATGCCTTTTTTTAATTTAATTTAATTTAATTTTTTTTTTGAGACAAGGTTTCTCTGTGTAGCATTACACCTTTCCTGGAGCTCACTCTGTAGACCAGACTGGCCTCGAACTCACAGAGATCTGACTGGCTCTGCCTCCCGAGTGCTAGGATTAAAGGCGTGCACCACCACCACCTGGCTGTGTGTGAATCTTTAAAAAAAAAAAAATCTAATTTTGCGTGTATGCATGTGCCATGGCGTGCTTCTGGGAGGGGTGATTGACTGGCACCAGGAATCAGTACTCTCCTTCCACTATGTGGACTTTTGCAGCAAGTGCCCTTACCCAGTAAGCCATCTCCCTGGCCCAAGGGCGTCCCCTCTTCTAGCCCTAGACTGCTACTGTGTTTTCTTCACATTTTCAGGAACAGAGGCCTTGTGAGACGACAGGTCTTCCCAAGGTTGCCCAGAGACTGGACTTCAACTCCCACGTGAAGCCCTGACCGCCACCCACTCTGCATTGTCACTAGAATTCAGCCAACTGCTCCCACCCCACACCCCACCCCTTGCCGCCTGCTCCCTGGGCAAAGCACGAGGGACTGGAGAGACTTCTGAGGGAACATACACACCAGATAGGAAAAACAAATGTCAGTAATACCTGCTGCGTTTGATATTTGACATTGTTTCGACTGACTGCGTTCCTACCAAGTTCTTAAAACCCGAGACCTACATTTGTGAGTGCTAAAGTGGCAGAATGCAGTGGTCTTATCTCTGGGTGTATGCCATCAGAGAATGAAAAGCCTCGTTTCCGGAGATATCTACACAATCAAATTCACAGCAGCATTACTCACAGTAGCCAAGAGGTGGAAACGACCCACATGCTCACCAACAAACAAACTATACATATGCTTGATGGAATACTAATCAGTCTTCAAAAGGAAGAAAATTCCGACATATGAGACTGCATGGATGAAAAACTTGATCGTATGATGCTAAGTGAAATAAGCTAATTAGGAAATGATAAAGCGTTTTGTTTCACTTGCTTGCAGCATTCTGGATGGTCAAGTTTATAGAGACATGAAACAGAACGGTGGCTGCCCAGCAGAGGGAGAAGAGAATAAACACTGGCATCTAAGGGCATAGAATTTCCATACCACAAGATGAATAAGTTTCCACAACCCATTGCTCGGTAACGTGAGTAGGAATACCACTATACTGTTCCCATAAAAACGGTGAAGATGGTAAATTCTGTGCTATTGTTTTAAGCCATAATTTTACTAAGTGGCAAAGTATGCATTTCTATGTACAAAGGCAAATATATGCCTGTACGTATTTGCATATATTTATCTCAGATTGCTCAATGATTTAAAGGTTTCAAAATGTCCTAACATGGATGCTAAAGAGAGGCACCTGTGGTGCCGGCAGTAGCCTTTAACGGATGGGGAGTTGTCCTTTTCACCTAAACCGGATGCCTGTCGGGCCCATGCTCCAGGGATCTTGTTCGGCTGTCTGAGCCATCTACGCAGCTACAGCATGGAGTCCCGGAACCATTTCTATTTCACGAAGCTATTCTGCCTCATTGGTGTGTGTGTGTGTGTGGGGGGGGCTCTCCTTTCCTACCCTAAAGGCGGAAATGCCCCCAGAACGATGACGGTCATTCTCAGCAGCAACTCTTTTGCAACTTCCGGTGATCCACCAGCCTCTTTCTAAATTGAAGCTCCAGTTTTCCTGGTTTCAGATGGTTTCCTTGAAGATGGTAGAGTCTGCCTGTCTGACCCCAGGTTTGAGGAGAGCAAGGGCGTAGCTGTTGGAGGAAGAGCTTTGGAGTTTGATTTCAGGATGGCTGTGATCCCAGCATTTTTTTTTTCTCCTAGATTCTACTGTGGAATTTTGATATATATACCTCCACTTATTAACCAAAATTATTATAACCATTTTCTTGCAGGGATCACACTACCTAACTGTTTAAGCATATTAGGAGAGGACCTTAGATTTTTTTTTTAAGCAATAAAAAAGATTCCTCTTCTGCATCAAGTAGAAATATTTTCCCAGTTTCTGAACATTTGTGTTGAGACGTGCCCTAGCACTAAGAAAGGTTGGGGGGGAAGAGGGGCGCACATCTGTCTCATTCTCCAGTCTTCTTTCGCTGTAACTACACCAGTTTGGCTTCATTCACAGCCGGCAAAGGCTGGATTTCTTATTCCTGGTGTTTCTTACTCCTCCTACCCCCAAGTAGGCGCTTAGTTGACTGATTATAGAATCATAAGGTTGGCCATAATTCCATTTCTCCTTCTGACTTTGAACTTAAGTGTTCCAATTACTTTGCCCGATCCTAATAAGTCAGTAGCGTGCAAATGCTTGCCTTGATATTTCTGAAATATACAGGGCTGTGATTAGCATGGGATTGCATCATTAGAAAGCAAAGTTGAAAGAGGATGAGCAAAATCATCGCTTGCAGGGAAGTAAAACTGCCTGTTCTGAGGACTTACAATGTTACTGTGATCCTAGAGACACTTGGCACTATGACTAAATATATATTATATTTGGGGGGGAAATCCTCTGATGTGCTGGAACCTTCTGGCTTTATCCATTACTGGAAGAGAAAAGATCTTAGAGAAGGACAAGCCCACTCTGATACGCGGCTTTGATGGCTCTTCAAGTCCGATAGAGCTAAAGACACAAAAGAATCCTCATACCACCAAAGGAGGAGGGGGAATGGGAAAAGAGGGTAAGAGGGAGAAGGAAAGGGAGAGAAGGGTATGGAGGAAAAACTTCAGTCAATTCTGTTAGAATAAAACTGACATCTAGTCATAAGGTTAGAAAGCTTTATAGTAAGCCTGTGAGGAAAAAGAAAAACAATCTCTCTCTCATCTCTCTCTCTCTCTCTCTCTCTCTCTCTCTCTCTCTCTCTCTCTCACACACACACACACACACACACACACACACACACACACACACGTAACAAATGAGACACTAAAAAGCTACATCAGCACTGATGGTGTTATCTGAATTAACTTCTTTATCTCTCTGTGTTACTGGGAATCACGTAAACTTTTGGAAACTATGTAAGGGAGACGGGGACATGCTTTCAATTAGGAATGAGCTGCAGCCAAATCAAATGATAAATGGGAGAGGGGCAAGATGGTACTGCTGAAATTGGTGCCAAAGATTTATAAGGTTGATTAAGTAAACAAAACCAGAGTGGATCACCATGGAAATGCATGAATATTGAAACAGGCAAGATTTGAATAGACTAATGATATGCCTCACTTAGACTGACAGTGTTGGTAACAAGTGTGACAGACAGTCCATCTACACCAACATCTACACTTCTAACATGTTTATTCCTAGGAAACAGGGGCTGGATTTAACGATTCCTTTAGTAATAGCTTACAAGCAAAATACGTCTTCCAATCTTAAAAGAATACGGACTCCATTCTCATCTACTTAAAAAAAAAAGAAAAAAGAAAAAAGAAAAAAAACAAAAACAAAAAATGGCTTTATGCATTTGTGTTCTGGATGTGAGGAGCCCCAGTTAGCAGAAGTCATTCTCTTGGGCTTCTCAGTAGTCTTTGTTCTAATAAACCCCTCACAAAACTGAATTCTGGTGTGGCTTGTCTCCCACACTGAGTATGCGGAGTGTGACCACCATTCATTAGAAACATAACTTAAGAGACCCAACATTAGGTCCCCACCCCCACCACATACAGAAAAAACCAATAACCCTTAATCTATTTGTTTCCATGGCTACCATAGGATGTTTTATTTCAGTAAAACTCTTAGGTATTTCGTTTGGATTGTTGCTTGCAAATGGAAGTTGGAGACCTATTCATTTCCACAACTACAGTGGAAATGGGAAGACTGGACCAAAGACAATGTTTTTCTTAATCATGGACTAATAAGATCCTTGTGCAGAAAAGTTATTAAAATTGGCTAAATGCATCAGCCCATAAACCAAGTTAAACATTATTAAATTCCTATAGGGTTTAAGGGCACACATGCTACTGATTCCTTGATTTGTAGTAAGGTGATAAATTTAATGCACTCCAGAGCAATATATGGTACCATAGACACTGTGAGCCACTGCTCCATGCATGTAGGAACCTGCAGACTGAGTATGCATGCCTGACAACCAACCCTTAAATTATTATGTTTACCAGATACGTTTTCTCCAAGTGTCAGGATGAACAATCTGTACAGTTGTTCAACACCCCCCTCCGCCAGTGAAAAATAATTAAAAAGTTAGCTCTCCATCTCCCCCCTTAATTTAAATTTAAAAAGTCAGGAATGAGTTGGGCTAATTAAACGTGCTGTCATTCAGCCCGAACGGAAAGAATTTCTCAAATCTGCCCTCCCCAGGCTGAGTTAGCAGTAAGACCCACACCGCAGGGGAGAAACTCTGTAGTGACTAGACAAATGGCTTTAAAGAGAATGAAATGAGGATAAATACAGCTGTAACCAGGACAGATCTGTCACTGCAACTGGAGTCCGAATCCTAGCGTTGCTCAGCTGAGGAGGGGCTGGAGCCTGCCGCGGCGGCGGAGGAGCTTGAATGTCCCAGAGCTGAGGAGTGGAAGTTTCTCGGCAGCTGCAGCCCGGCGTCCTCCACGTCTAGTCCCTCCGGCGAAGAGGTCTCGCCTAATGCTACATAAATATCTGCGTTCACGATTCGCCCCGGGCGCGCCGCGTCGCAAACACCATGGGGAGAGAGGATACGCTTCGCAGAGCCGCGCGCGTGTGGCAGCAGCCGCTGCTCCTCACCCATCATCATCCCTGGGGACCCACCGGAGATCTGTCAACTGACCGCCGCCGCCTTTTGGTTCCAGAGGCCAGCGATGAGAGAACGTGCTTCTCAGCAGGCGGACCCAGGCATCCAAGACTCACGCTTTGCAGTCGCCCGCTCCTCTGAGAACAGCCGCAGGCAGGCAGTGCGTCTCCGCCTTCCCCGGGCAGTGCACATCGAACCTGCCCCGGGAACAGCCTCGGACCGAAAGTGGGCTCTGGGCTCCGCGATCTGGGTTGGAGCGAGCACGCCTCTCTCCCCTGGGGCCTGGGGCTGACACTGCCCAGCGCGGGCACCCGCGCACGACCGCAGATAACCCTACAAGCTTTCCGCCAGCTCCAGGCCACGGAGACCCGGACGTGAGCCCGCGGCCAGCCCGCACCGCCCGTGGCAGTCCGGGCGCGCGGCCACACTCCCACCTACGTGTCTCCCGGTCCACTATCCCACACATAAACAACCCCTCCCCACTCGCCACCACCTCCCCGCCCTTCGCATCCCCGAAGCTGTCCTCCCACCTCCAACCCCCGCTGGAAACCACAAGGTGTCAAGGGAATGAACGGGAGGTCACCACACGGTCTGTGTGGGTTCCATCCAGAGGATTTTCAAGCTCTTCTACCTCGAAAGTTACTTGGGATCCAGTGAAGAAACCCGGTCCCCAAATGCTGGATCTGAGAACGCCAGGGGCAGAACCCATCACCTAGCTTCCCTTGGCACACAGGCGCTCACCTCCCCAACATGCAGGGCACACGGCCGCCCTGGGGACCAGCTCTCCAGTGCTTCCTGGGCACCCCCCCACCCCGGCACTGCTGGGGCCCTGGGCCGCGCAGGGGGAGGTGGCCAGGAGAGGGACGCACACGGCCGGGCCCGGCCCAGCGCTACCCAGCTCCGGTGTCATATTCGCTTCCAGCACCTCCGACCACCGCGACAGTCCCCCCAGGCATTCCCTGCATAACACACCCGGGGGCAGGAAGTTTTTTCCCCCTTTTTTTCCATCCCCAGAGCAGCGCAGGCGCAAGGGCTTCTGCAGGCTTGCGAGTCCAGACGCGGGAGGCTTCAGCTCCAGCCGCCACCACTGCCAGAGCCGAGCCCAGCGTTCCGGGCTCCGGGCCCCGCTCCCAAGTCCTGCCTGGCCCTGGAATCCCCCCAACCCCCGCTCCGCATCCTAAGAGCCCCCAACCTGACCCGGCTCTTACCTGCGGCCGCGCCGCTCCGGCCCCGGCCCGACGCGCAGAGAGCCCAGGGTCGCGGATGGGTGCAGGAGGGCTGATGGATAGGGGACGGCGCCGGCGGGTAGCGGTAGCTGGGGCCGCTCGCGTCCTGGCCGGGAGAAACGGATCCAGGTCCACCTCCTCGCGTTCCTGCTCTCCGCCTTCTCCCCCTTTCCCTCCTCCTCCCCCGCCGCCGCCGCCTCCCGGCAGCCCAGGGAGGATGCCCGGGAGAGGGAAGTCAGTCCTTCTGCCTGTCAGCCTGCGAGGCTATGCGCGGTGCGGCGCGGCTCTCATCGAGGCGGCGGCGGCGGCGGCGGCTCCGGCAGCATCGCCCCCGCCCTCTCCCCGCAGCCGCGGCGGCCGCGGGCTGGGGCTGGCTCCGGGCTCGGGGCTCGGGCTCCGGGCGGGGGCTGAGCTCAGGCTCGGCGATGGCCGGGGCTGCGGACGTGCGCTGCGGAGCCGAGGCCGGGGCTGGAGCTGCGGCTAGATCGGCGGTGGCAGGGACAGCGGCGACGGCGGCGGCGGCGCGGGGTTGGCGCGGCCGCGGCGCGGGGACCATGCTCCCTTCTGGCTCGCTCCTCTCCGGGTACCGTCTGCTTTAGCTGCGAGGGAGGCGGGCTTCGGCGCGCAGCCAGGGGCGGGCGGAGCCAATCACCGGCGCCCGAGTAGGCGGGGGCGGAGGGTGGGGGAGGCGGGGCGCCCCCGGCCCGGCTCAGCGCTCGGCTCCCGGGGCCCCAGGGATCCCCGGCAGCAGCGCGCCGGGCCCCGGGCTCAGTGCCAGCGGGTGTGTCCATCGTCGGTCCGCCGCCCCCGCCCCCTGCGATGACTCCCGGCTCGCCGGGCTCCGTGGCCGCGCCCGGCAGACTCACGGCGCGTGGCCGGGCTGCTGGGCCATGGCCTCCGGGTTCCGAGAGCCCAGGGTTGAGGGATCCGGACTGAAGGGAGCTTTCCCTCCTGCTCTCAACACCTGAGGAAACTGGTGGAAAGTTTGAGAAAGAGAAGTCCAATCGTCTTTCCGCTTCCGCCCTCCCTAGGACACTCCGGCCACGGGAAGGAGCAGGAAATGTCCACCTCTCTGAAGGACCACCGCGAGCCACGCCAATCCTGTCTCCTTGCATCTGCCCTGACTCCTGAACCTATGAGAACTTTTGCTGTTTTCACAGACCTCCCTGGGTTGTTCAGACCACACAGGCCTGTCTGACTACTCTGACACTCCAGATGCAGCAGCACCCGGCCGGCCAGCCAGCCCTCCCAAGGTCCCCTCTGCAGGCTGTGTACGCAGACCCTAACTGCAACACTAAGAGGAAACTTGGGCTGGAGACCTGTGGCTACCCGGTGTGGGCTTTTTCATCTCGCCAGAACACTTCTTCTTTTTCTGTGCCTGTCTTCCTTGGCTTGCTAACTCTGCAGGTCTGTGTCTTATTCCCAGCCACCCCTGACCGCCCCCCGCCCCCGCCCACCTGTTTTGAGATTCAGAGGAAAAGCCTGTGACTCCCCTCCAACCTCCAGGCCAGTCTGAAGGTTATGGTCAGTGGTTCATGTCCCCCCTCTTCATTTCTCTCCATCCATAACACCCCTCCCCCCCCCCGCTTCCGGGAAAATGAGGCCTAAGGGTCTGGTTAGAAATTGGGGGTGGGTGTCTGTAATAGGGGAGGGGCACTGCTGGTTCTTAGGTCCACTCCTGTCTACCGGAGAAGACGGAGGAGAGCGTGCCTGTGGTCCTTCCTCTCGGCGACCTCCTATGATGTCAGATCCATAGCTCTGCTCTCTTGGCTGTAACTCAGCGCAGGGGTTGTGTATTCTTTAATATCTTGTAGGAAGCACAGTAGAGTGTCATGGCTGATAAATAATAAATAACAATCATCTACTGAGGGTAGCAGGAAAACTGTCAGCGAAGAAGAAGAAGGACACCAGGGAGATGGTCCATTGGTGTTAGAGTAACTGCATTTCCTGGCATAAATATCAGAGGAAGTTTTGGTGTATGAAGGTTTGAAAGGCTGGGGTGTGTGTGTGGGGGTGTGTGTATGTGCAGAATGACTGCATCCCAGAGCCATCTACCCCCGTGACAGGACCTCCAGGACAGCTAGTGTGACAGTTAGGCAGTGACAGAGGATCTTCAAAGGGAGATAGGGTGGGAGCTGAGGGGGGGAAACAGGTGTTAGAGGGCCTCAAACCACATCTGAAGGTGAATGGTCGGTCTGGTTGGAATACTAAGTTGGTGCAATGGTGAATGAGGGCCTGGAGGAGGGTAGATAGAAGGGGAGGGAGTCTGGGTCCCTTGGGATTTAAAACAGATGCATAGGCAATATCCCAGGTAACTCAATGCAAAGCAAAGGAGGACGACGCCACGGATATGCCAGTTCTGTGGGCAAGCCGTCCTCTGAGATGATCTGTGCCTGCACACTGATCGTGAGAGATACAGGACTCCACCGGCTGCGTTCTGAGCACTTTCCTATATAGCGGCTGTGGGCATTACTGAATGTGGCCAAGGTTAAAATCTGGCATTTTTGGACCTGTGTAGTTTCTGACCAATCGTTTTGAACGATCCTCAAGTAAATGAAGAAACAGTCCACTCCAGGAATCCTTCCTGGGCTCTCTTTAGGTGAGACTAGAAGAATTCTCCCAGTTGCCTTGCTGAGCATTATCATGAGCATTATTATAATGCTCAGCAATATCACAGAAGAGAGGCAGACCTGAGCGATGCCGAGGGTGGGGGGGTCTGGAGTGTTGCAAAATCTCCAGATTTGAAGCTGGATAACTGTTCACAAGGGGGCCAAAAATGTGTGTGTGGTGGTAGTGGTGGTGGTGGGTGAGCTGTACGGATTAGAATCACAGAGGGTGTGTTCCCACCCCCCTCACCCTCCCCTCTTTTCATCTGAGCCCAAATGCAAATCAGATCTTAAGAGAGCACATTTTCTTTTGTGGAATTATGTCTAGCTATGAGCTATTTGCTCTGACGCTCGCTGTTTGTACAAAGGTCTGCCCTTGTGCTGGTTTAGTTCTTTCTTGTTGTTATTGACTTGACGCAAGCTAGACATTTGGTAAGAAGGAACCTGGAGTGAGAAAATACTTCCACCTACTTGGCCAGTAGGAAAGTGTGGCTTGTCACATGTGGCAGGGTCAGAGACCCTAGAGAGTTCAGGAGAGGCTATTGGTCAATGTGCAGCCTCACTTACAGTGGAGACCCATACAGGATACGTGCGAGATGCCAGAACCACGGGTCAACCACCAAGGACAGTGGCACGTGAGGAGTTGACTGGCTTAAAACCTAGGAGAACAGCTACGTTTGCGGTGGGTGGCAGAGCTGGAGAGGTGGGTCTACCCAAGTCGTTTGGAGCCCAGAAGGTTTGTGAGTTTAAGATGTCAGACACTGTGTTATTACAGTGTTGGAGTTTGACTTTGCTTTAATTGTTACTGTGCCCTGGCCTTTCTTCTTGGCATAAAGAAGTATTTAAAGCTGTTTTTTGTTTGTTTGTTTGTTTGTTTGTTTTATAGGAATCCACACTTGAGAGGCTGTGGACTGACTTCAAAAGATAACTTGGACTTTTAAAATATTGAAAAGTAAAAATAAAAATGGTTATACTGAGTTTTACATTATGATATGAGCAGGAGATCTTAGGATAAATCAAAGAAAAGGTTATTGGTTGAATAGTGATGTGTTTGTGTTTCAAATTGACAAGAGATCAATTGTGTGTGTGTGTGTGTGTGTGTGTGTGTGTGTGTGTGTGTGTGTTTTCCAACTTGACACAAGCCAGAGTCATTTGGGAAGAAGGACCCTTAACTGAGAAAATGCCTCCATGAGATGGGCCGGTAGGCAAATCTGTGGTGCATGTTCTTGATTAATAATTAATGTGGGTGGGCCCAGCTCATTGTGGGTGATGCTATACTTGGGCAGGCGGTCCTGGGTTCTATAAGAAAGCAGTCTGAACAAGCCAGTAAGCAGCATTCCTACATGATCTTTTCAGTTTCTCCCTCTAGGTTCCCGCCTTGAGTTCTTGCTCTGACTCCCCTTCCTGATTGACTGTAAGATGAAATAAACCCTTTCCTCCCCGAGATGCTTTTGGCTGTGGTGTTTATCACATCAATAGACAGTAGACTAGGACTACTCATGAGCTCCATTTCATCTGGATCGTGGTAGTTCATTCCCCCATTCCCACTGCACCCGGGGCCTTGGGTCCATGTTGTGTGAGGGATCTCTCACCTGCCTTCATAGCTCTCACTTATGTCTTGATCTCTTCCGGGTTGTCCACTCCCTTGTTTTGTGTGCCCCAGGACAAGCTCCGCATTTGGCATGGATCTCCCTGCATGGTACTTGGGAATTGTTGGTTGCGCACGGGGACCTTTCTGGCCATAGCTGAGGATTTCTCCATTGTGGGGTGCATTCCCATAGCCAGCCCTTTTCCTGTGCTGAGTCACAAGTTGGCTTCTAGGATCAGGATTAATATGCATTCATCAAGTGGGTGGGTTAGGAAAGAATGGGCTCATAATACACAGGGAAGTGCATCGGAACACTCCAGAACATTCATTTCCTCCTCAGAACGTGTGGCATTCTTTCTGCAGCCAGACAAGGGCTTTGTGCTGGAAAGTCCCTGCTCTTATCTGTAGGAAGCCACCATCAGGATGGCCAGGGAGTCACATATATCTTCTGTGCCAGGATGGATTTCTCCCTTTATTTGTGTCTATAGCAACAACCTCAGCAGCGTAATCACTTACTTAGTGGCTACTGCATGCTGAGCACCATACCAGTGTCTCGTATTAATGATACCTTGTCAGTCATCACAGCTACCTGTGGAATTGATATTATTGACTACCTAAGTCCAGGGAGGATAAGATGAGCTCCTGCAGTCACCCAGCGAGCAGGTAACGAAACTGGAATTTCAGTGTGCTCACTTCCAAAGGTACTCTTTTTGTTGTCTCGCTCCACTGAAAACACCAATGCAACATCTTTTGCGGGTAGCCCAGCATCTTCCCCTTGCGGTGGACACGGTGGATGCTGATTTATGCCTTTACTCATAGTCAGTTCTGAACCCAGAACTAGAAATAGTTTTACACTACAGAGCACTCATGTAGGCGAGGGGCAAGCGTCTCTTTGATTAGTGAATGCATGGGTTCCTTGGAAGAGTGGAAGCCTCGTCAGAACCCTCAGGTTTGACAGGACATCTGTCTCCAGCAATACAGCGGATATAAACAGAGCAGCTGCCAGGCTCTCTGCTGGCTGAGCTTGTGCTTCTATCGCAAACCTGTTTTTCTAATATAGTGCTCCACTAAAACCACCCCTACTTGGCACCAAAAGCATGAATAAATCCAACCCAACCAACTGTTCTTCCAGTGGCTAAATCAGTCCATAAAAATCTGGGTAGCACCTACTGTGTGTCCTGCAATCCGACCCCACACCCTTGACGGAGACAGGAGGTAAGTCCCAGTTGCTGAAGTGTTCCTGGGACCACCTTACTCTGTGATGGGTCACGTGCCAAACATTTAAGCTGGGGACTATTTAACTGCATACGATGGCTGATTGTCATCATTTCACCCTGCTTATTCGCAGCACAGGGATTAAGGCAACTAAGTAACGTTTTTTGAATTGTTCTTGACAAGGATGAAAATAACAAACAGCATTAGCACATATTATCACTTACTGTTCAGATATGGGGGAGGGTCTCCAGATGGGAAGGGGGGGTCACAGATATCCCCAAGAGCAAGGCTGGTCAGCATGGTTTCTTGGAAAGGGCAAGTTCTAGTAGATCTGGGGTAGCTGGAGTATTGGATTAAGGAACTCATTCTGAAGACAGTTTTCTGAAGCATAACGCATTGCTAAAAGCTATTGGGGGAGGGGTGAAAATGAAAGTATAATTCCTCTGTTGCCTAAATCAGTGAAATATTTATTATATTCTAAAGCTCAGAATGGCACTGAGCTTTAGTGCCATTCTTTTTTTTTGCGGGGGGATTCTTAATGGCAAGAATTCAGCACCTTTTTTTAGTACCACTTGTTTGCAGGTGGCAGGGTCGCTAATTAAACAGAGCCCCTAACAATTTTCCTGGGTGGCTCTGACTCCCAGACTGGCAGGAGACGTAGTGTGTGTGTTCCTGGGATCAGCTTCTCTCCCCATTGATGCCGTGACGCATCCACGCGGGGGAGGGCGTGGTGGTGGAGGGACGCCTGCCCAGAACATAGTTATTGGTTAATGAATGATTTATAATGATCAAGCTTCAACTTTACTTTTCAATGTTTAAGAAGAGGCCAGTGTTTATGGGAGAGTATAAAAATAAAACCCAAATGATGGGTAGGATCTGGGAAGGGGAATTTAATTGCAGTTTGGAGGATTCTTTGACTCACTGAAGCCTGTTCAGTACGGATAAAATTCAGGAGTCTTTTGAGAGAGGATTGAGCCCCGATGGCTCCTGACATTTCTGAGCTGTTTTTAAGAATAAAGAGGCAATGAGCTTTGCCTGACCCCCGCTGGGTTCCGGAGTCCATTGATGTCACTGTTTGTCAACTCCCTCTGGGTTTTTGGCAGGGCTGAAGGCTGGGATCATGTCATGATGGTCATTCTGAAGCCCAGAATTAGACCAGAGGCGGAACGGTAGCCTCTTATATAGAACAGGGACCCAGATTGTTCCTGTTCTATTTATCCATTTATTTATTACTCTTTGACAATTTAATACACGCATATAGTATAATTCGGTCATTTCTTTCCCCTTTCTCACTCCCTTCCTTTCCCATTCCTTCTTTCCAAGTCTTCCTCCTTCCCCCCCATGTCGTTTGTTTGTTTGTTTGTTTGTTTGTTTGTTTTGATTTTAGTGACCCGCTGGGTTTAATTAGGGTTGTTTGCAGGAGCATGGGTGGGAGGTTATTTACTGGAGCATGGCTAACTAAGCAGCAGCGACTGACTGCGTTGAAGAAAATGACTCACCCACCCTCCAATACCATTAATTGCCAATTCTGAGCAGTGTGGGGCCTCGTGAGCCTTCCCCCACCCATTCGGGGGTGTTGACGGGCCCCATCTTGTGTGGGTCTTGTGCAGGTAACCACAGCGGCTGGGCATTATCAATGCAATGGTTATGTCATGTCAGAAGACCGAGTTCACGCCACTCTTTCCCATCTTCCCGCTCTTGTCGTCTTTTTGCCCCCTTTATTCAATAAATAAAGTGGCGGTTCTCAACCTTCCTAATGGTGAGACTCTTTAATGCAGTTCTTCATGCTGTGGGGACCCCTCACCCGGACCATAAAATTATTTTCATCGCTACTGTTGTGAATTGTAACGTTAATAGCTGATATGCAACCCCTCTGGAAGGGTCATGACCCACAGGTTGAGAACTTTAGTGCCATGTTCCCTGGTCTTCACTAGGATTCATGCATGCTGTCTGATTGTATGCCACAGTCTCTATGTGCTTCGGAGGCATAAGAGGCAGAGGCATGAGGATCTTAGTATGGAGCTTTAGGCAGCAAATCTCATTTCTATCCGCCATTTAACGAACAGAGCCCTGGCCAAGGCTTTGTCTAAGGAGTTTCTGTTTGTCTGCACTCCCAAAGCAGAGATATCCTGTGGCATATATACTAGTCACAGCCAGTCCTTCCTCCAGGGAGTGCATCCTTTATTTTCTCCACAAACGGAAAGCCTGAGAATGAGATGCCTAGCAGTCAACGGAGTTTTGAGATACATCTGAGTTTGCAGTATCAAACATCTAACGGTTCCAGCTGCTTGGGGGAGCCTTTGGAATACGTAAATTTTCACTTCCTCTTGTTCTCTATTTCTGAAGCTGCGCCATGCACTTCCGGTACACAGGAACCCGGGAGGAGGAACTCCTGAGCCCACGGCCCGTGGAAAGGTGAATGTCAATAACGTTGTGCAGAGGCCCCGCTCTTGAATCGAGGGTGACAGAGGTAAGGAAGGAGACGACTTATTTAGCTTTAATAAAGGCCATTGAGGGTCCACCGCATCTTACCAAGTATTTGAAAAGAGCCCCAAGTCTGTGATCCAGGCCACCATCTGGTCCAACAGTACCTTGTGGTAAGAAAACATGAGATGCGAATTCTAAACCATGAAGCTGAAGAGTTCGCCAGCTTGCGTTCCCAGAGGATGCATGGGCTTTCCGTCCTAAGGGAGCTTTTCTCTTGGATGCTTAATCGGTGGCTGTTTTACTGAAAATTCCACTCACGTACAGCTGCTCAGAAACACATTATTTTTATTTATTTAAGACTTATCACTGACCGACTTCTGAGAGGTCCGAAGCAACTCATAGGTTAAAACACACAGTGAAAGGAGGTCTTCAAGAGTGAAGTAGAGGAGATGATGCCTAAGAGAAAGAGATGGGGGGGAAGCCTCAAGCCAAAATATAAAAAGCACCGCAATTAGGCTGTAGGGGAAAACAGGGCAGCGGTACCTCATCATCTGATTATACAAAGGAAGGTGCATTTTTTTTTTTTAATCATAGCATAAAATGCTCTGAGTGGAAACTGCTTAAACATGATACTATTGTCACTGGGAGAATGGAGTAGTCGAGATAAAAAGGTTTCAGCCCTAGCATTCTGGGAAAAAAGGTGTCATACTATCACAGCCCTATCTATCTAGGTTCATGCACTTCATGACTCTCGAAGCTTTGAACAATATTTACCATTTATGATCTTTATAAGTTGTTTTGTTGCAGATTCAAGGGAAGGGGCAAATGAGATGCATTTCTTGCAGACAGTTGTGCATCTTCCTATACAACAGCAGGTACCTTCTTACTGGTATCCAAGCCCTCAAAAATGTCAATATAGTTTCAGACAATTTCAAGATTATCTTGAGAGTTCTGGATGATATAAAAGTTTGGTAGAAACAATTAGAATTTAAACCTGATTGGAATGAGGCCAGCTTGGACATTAGTCTCGAAAACTGAATATTGTTTGGGACCTGGGATCTTTGTACATCAACCCACAGGATAAATTCAGTTCAACCGAACTTAGGATTTCAAAATGGTGGCAGCTAGAATCTCATAATTATGATCAAGACTGTTGTTATTGGGCATAAACACATACATGTGTATGTGTTGTTCAAAGGCAGCAGACCTGTGAGTTCAGGCGAAAGAATATAAAATAAAGATGTACCAATGATGAAAATGCCAATAATAGCAGACATTCATTTAGCACTTCCTGTACATCGGACATTGTTCAAAAACTCTTTTCTCCTTCTTTCTTTTCAAATGTTAAATTGTTTTTCTTAATCCTTACATCAAAAGATGTGGAAATCAATGAACCCCGAGTGTAAAATTTCAGTGCTGACACAGAGAGAAGGCAGATAGCCTGCCATTACCAGGGAGTCTGAGCCATCCAGCAAGTGGACAGTGTGGTTGGTTCCTTGTAGACACAAGTCTCAAACCCCCCAAAGGGAAGTTGGACTGTACTTTGCCCCAGGTAAACTCCGGTTGCTCATGGCTGATGGTTGCACCTCTGGTACTGATGAAGTCTGGCCTAAAGTGTGGAAATTCATCTGACAGTGAACGTAAGAGGTTCAGTTGTATTAAGCATCACCCCCAAATTCTTAAAACTGTCTTCCACAATACCGAACATAGCTGGGCGGTTTGGGCTTAGGAATGCTTATAAAGTTGCAGTTAGATATCAGTTAGAGTTGTAAAGTCAGCATTCCTGAAATCCAGGAAGTACACCATACCATGCCCATTCTTTCATAGGCCTCATCGAATCTAAGAATGTGGAGGTACCCAGCCCCCAGGATGATATGCAGGCGTTCCCAATGCTCTTCTTCACTTATTTATTTTGTGCATGAATATGTGTGCCTGCATCATGTGTCTGTGTGAGTGTCCACATGCCACGACCCATTTCTGGAAGTTAAAAGAGAGTCACTTCTCTTCTCTTGCCATGTGGGTTCTAAGGATTAGAATCAGGTCATGAGCTGTACACCCTGAGCCATCCCGTTGGCCCAGTGATTCTGAACTCTTAAGACTGGACTGAGACAAAGGGTTTATTTCCAAGCTCATGCGTGAAACTATTGGCTGTAGGCCTTCGGTCCTTGTTGATAAGTATGTCTTTACATGGCTACTTCAGGGTGTGGCACTCTGTGTGTGTGTGTGTGTGTGTGTGTGTGAGAGAGAGAGAGAGAGAGAGAGAGAGAGAGAGAGAGAGAGAGAGAGAGAGAGGAGAGAGAGAGAGAGAGAGAGAGAGAGAGAGAGAGAGAGAGAGAGAGAGAGTCAGAGTTCAGAGAGAGCATTTTGGAAGCTGGCCATTTCCACAGTTATCTTAGATTCCATTGTGTCCATTAAGCTGAAGAATGAGCAAGGGAAGATGTATTTTCTGGAGCTCAGGAATTTGGGATTTTGAGGACGGACGGCTCAAGAAGGCAGGGGTTGTCTTAGTAGAATCCTTAATATCTAATTACCAGAGTTGGAACGCCTGTTGCTGCAATCCGAATGGCTCATGGGGAAGGTCACCTTTGGGTAGAGTGGAAAGCGGGGGAAGATGGACATAAACAGAGTCGCATAGACCTTTGCTAATTAGGTTAATCAAGGCAGCAAAACTGTAAGTACAATGAAAAGCTTTTCTTATTTGGCATGAGCAGAAAATTAAAAAAAAGAAAAAAAAAAGGAACAGATAAGTGATTGCAGAAAGTTGTCTGATGGTAAGGATTTCTGCAGACCAAACTCTTCCTGAGTGCTACCATGTACCAGGCAAGGTGCCAGGTGCCGGGGATACAGAGATAATTAAGAAAAGGACACTGCCCTTGAGGATCTCCCTGTCTAATGGGATAGCAAACCTAAATGAATGCCACTCAGCATGATCAATACCATAATGAGAGGCAGTCCAGGTAGAACAGGGAGAAGGAAGGCTTTATTAGTGCCCCCTAGGGGCAGGTGAGTCATGGAAGACCGGCTTTGCCCAAGAATCTTGGAGAGCAGGAATTTGCCGAGCAGACAGAAGGAGGGGAAGGCAGAGAAAACAAGAGCCACCCAACATTCAGGTGGAGCAGAACGCGTGAGCAGGGGACCCTGCTGGTGCTTTATACGATCACAGCAAGCCAGTCACGGTAATTTGAGAGGAACAGGGAGGCCACTTTGCAAAGAGCCCTGGGAACCTGAACAGAGTTCAGAGTGGGCAGAGCAGAACTGTGCACAGAATGACCCACATAAGAATCAAGTGGGAATCCTGAAAACACAGATTCCGAAGTCTAACCACCTCATCCACTTTGGCCTTATTCTTCACCATAAGTCTCTTCCTGTACTACACTACACTCCCCAGCCTCCCTTGCAGTTAGACTACATTTCCCATCATCCTCTGCAGCTATGTTATGCTATTTCCTATAGCCTCCTTTACAGTTAGGTGTACTCATGTGACTGAGGTCTAGCCAATGGCATGCCAGTAGAAGAAACCTGTGCCATCTCCTGATCTGACCTGTTTAAATTTGACCTTCACTTTCTCCATTCCCCTTGTCCTCTTTTCTCTGTTGTTGTAGACAAACACAGGTACCTTGGAAGTTCAGTGTTGAAGACTGACAGATCATCAAACTTGAAGAAACCCTTGGAGATGGCTGCCCACTGATCTAGGACATTCATTTGGGTACTTGATGAGAATGAAAAATAAATTCTGTTCCTGAGCTACCACCATGCACATCGGGATGAGTTTTAACACCTGTTCTTCCCTGAGCACAGCAATTGACTCGGCCTCTGGGAAGAGAGTTGGAGAATTTTATATATATACATATGTATATATATGTGTGTGTATATATACATATATATATGTATATATATGAGGAACATATATATATTGGCAAGTTCCTCAGTTGAGTTCGAGAATCAGTGCTGGAGGGCAAAGGAGACCCACGCCCTTGCAGACTTACAGAAGACCCATGAACACAATGCTGTTGGCCTTGTAGGATGGGGAGGAGAGAGAAGAACTTTGCCTCCTTATCTCTGCCAAAGAGAACAATCTGACTGAAAAGGAAGAGAGAACTTTGGTAAGGGAAAATTGAAGTTTGAGATGAGTAAAGATATTCTAACGGCACCAAGCTGCTGTAATTGAGCTCAAGCCTCTTGGGCAGGACAATGGTACTCCAGGGAGTAGAGAGAGCTCACTACTGAAGATGTAGTGTAGATCTTCCTTCCACCGGCGAGGTTTCAGGAATGTAGAGACTGAAAGAAACTGGAATTCTAGCAATAGCAAAACAGCTCTGCTTTTCAAAGATGGGGAAAGAGCTGGCAGCTCCAGAAGCAAGTTTCTCCTATCCGTCCTCATTAAATTCCCTGATCAGAGTATTGAGGACGATTCATGAGCATATGAACACAACAAAAACAACAACCAACAACCAACCAACCAACCAACCAACCAACAAACCAGAGCAGAACTCTCTAGAAGCCAAAAGCAAAACTCCAAAAAAGTAGCTGTGTTTCCAGTTTTGTGGTAGGCTCATGGACTGGTTAGTCTTTTTGTTACATGATACAAGCTAGCGTCATCTGGGAAGAGGGGACGTCAACTGAGAAAATGCCTCACCGTGGGCAAGTCTTGATTAATGGTTGATGTGGGAGGTTCCAGAACACTGTAGGCAGTGACACCCCTGGGCAAGTAGTCCTAGGTTGTATAAAGAGAATCAGGCTGAGCAAGCCATGGGGAGCAAACCAGAAAGCACTTCTCCTCCTTTCGCTTCTTGTTTCCCCGGTTCCTGTCCTGCTTGAGTTCTTGCCTTGGCTTCCCTCCGCGATGGACTATGATTGGGAACCCTTTCCTCCCCAGGTTGCTTTTGGTCATGGTGTTCTATCACATCATTAGAAAGCAAGCAAAGGTAGCTTGTTAGAGTATTATGTCAGGGAGCTGTTTAGGCTAGGCAGACACAAAGCATACCAAGGCTGGATACTTATTTGGGTATCTCATGATGAATTTGTGCACAAGATGAGGTACAGTGGGCCTTCCACACTTGTGAGTAGGACAAACCAAGGATCATAGCTATTGGGGGAAACCGTGTCTATGTTGGCCATGAAAGGATTAATATTTTTGATCATTATTCCCTAAGCACTACCACACATTTACATTGCATTAGGTATTATAAGTGATCTAGAGATGATACACCACGCATAGGGGCACATTCATAGGTGGTATGCAGTGATGCCACTTTACATAAGGGATTTGAGCATCTTTGGGTTTTGACTTTGCAAAGGTCCTAGAATATGTCCCAGGACAGCAGCAAACAACAGCTGTAGTTTTAACTGCATACCGGAATACCCAGTAGGAAGATTTAGAGTTGCTTTACGGCCATACTCAAATATGCTGACTAATGCCACTGTAAAAAAAAAAAAACAAAAAACAAAAAACAAAAAAACCATTTGGTATCCTTACTAGAATTATAGATATCAATGACTTCTTTAGATAAAATGCAGAAAATACTTTTATTGTCATAATAAGGCCCAAAGAATAGACTAGAGCACTAAACTAAATCTAATGGTATGAAGTGCAAGAAAGAAATTGTAGCATTAGACATCTAAGCCTTAAAGAGTCCCCTGTGAGGTCAGGGTGAGAGCCATCCGCTACAATACAAGAGAGGACATCAGCTACAATTATATATATATAATTTATATTATATATAAATATTATATATATATTATATATATATAATCTTATATATATATATAAGATTATAGCACATGATGTCATGGCGTCCGTTGGCCATGCTGTTTACCTGCTCCAGTCATAAAGCCCTTGATGGTTTGATTGACGGACGCCTGATGGAGGAGCACTCTAGGTTCACTGGGAGTCGTGCCCTTTGTGGAATTTAGTTATGATTTCCTTTTTGTAAGATGCTTAAGAGATCCAGAGGATGCCTACCAGAGTTTCACCTGGTAGAGATGTGTTGGTGGGTATCAGAACTTTCTTATTTGAAAATTATCTGAAGAACTGAGGAAAATGGGTCCAATGTCCAGGAAGTGCAGAGGTTAAGTGAAGCCTCTGGGGTCACCTGAGACCTGTACATATTTATCTGAAGGGGTGTCAGAAGCATCAAGGCTTAGGGAAATGGCCTGGTGGGCAATTGTGGTGCCTTTGAGAATGAGCTCTCTATACATCTATCAGCTGCCCACAAGGGATGGGCTGTCTATAGAGAAAGAGCGGAGAGCAGTCGACCCCTTTGTGATGACTTAGAAGAGAAGACTGATTGGCATCCTTCCAGATATCAGTAGCTTCTATTATTGGCCACTATTTCTAAGAACTTAAAGTGTACCTGGCATTAGCCGAAGCAGGTTCAAATGCTCTGCCTGGTTTTCTTGGGTGGTGTAGCAAATTAGCACGGTACCATTGGCTTGAAACATGGCACATGTATTATCTTACATGGGAACTCTAAACTTAAAGCGTCTTTAGCACAGGCCCTTCAGCATACTCCAGGGGAGAACACTTTCTCTTGCTTCTCAAGCTTCAAGGGTCTCCCTACATCCTGTGGCTCCTGGTCCTTTCTCTGCCTTCAAGGCTCACAGCAACACAAAATCACGATTTTTGCCTTGTCTGATTCTGACCTTCCAGCCTTTGCTCAGAGGGGGCTCTTGGTACTGTATAGATCCATCTGGATAGTCATAATTTATCTTTAAATTTCAAGGTCTTGAAACCATATCTGTGCAGTTCCTTTTTCATGTAAAGTAAGATGATCCCAGCTTTGGGGGAATTAGGAATTAACAGCATAATTTAGAGAGCCGTTATTCTGTCTACCCCCAGCCCTTTTGTATATTGATTCATTTAACTTATGGTCTCATTGCTCTTGAGAGTTGGGCATCGTTTCCACTCAAACAGAAAGAAACAGCTCAGGGAAGGTAAATAGACCCACGGCAGTGCCATGCTCGGATGTGGCTGGGATTTGAACCTGACTCTAGCCCAGTGTCAGTCCTGAACCACTGTGAGTTGTACCACTGGGTGGGTTATCCTGGGCTCAGCCAGAAATTTCAAGCACTCACAATTGCTTTTCTTTCATCGTGTTAATTTACTCATGACATTATTGTGGTCTATTTTTTTTCTAAACTGTACCGTGAAGTCAGGCACGGCTGGCTAATATTAAATTTAACCGGTCTCCTCTTGCTAGCGCCTTAGCATCTTCATCTAGCAGCTTCTTCCTTTCCTGGATTCTGTCACCCCGGGCCTTCTCAGACACAGGAGTTTGGAACAGTGTTATTTTCTGAGTTAGGATCTGACAATCTTTGCAGACTAAAGGTTACACAGCTGCAAACATTTGTTTTGAACCCATACAAGGCTCCCAGAAACGCTGGTTAAAAGCCTTGCGGTTCCTCAGGGCAGCCGACAGTAGCAATGTTGGCACCACATGCTGGGGTGGGAGATGTGCAAGCACAGCGTTGGGGGGGGCAGGGGCGGGCGGGCGGGGGTGTGTGTATGTGTGTGTGTGTGTGTGTGTGTGTGTGTGTGTGTGTGTGTGTGTGTAGCTACTGCTTTTCCCTCACAGGCCCGGCAGAGTGGGCAATGAGCAAGTGTCCTGCTCAGGCCCCCTGCACTGGGACATTTATTCCCACATCTGAACATCAGTGGCCTGGTTTACCCCCCATGCCAGGCAAGCAGAGATAAAGCAAGGGAGGGCCCCCATTCTACAGATGAAACCCTGAGGCTCAAGCACTGACTTGTTTGCATAACCAACTCAGGGTAGAGAGGGAGGTAAGTTTAGGGACCTGGGTTCTAGTCTGTCCCTGGGACAGAGAGTGTGTGTCATATCTTTTCTCTGGCCTTCTTTCTAGCACGTTCCTCTTTGACCGCCAGGGCCTTCATCAGCTACCCACAGCCCAGATCTGCCTACATTGTGCTATCCTGGGCCCCGGGAATGGCATGTGGACTGCGCCCAGCTGGATGGAGAGAGGCCTTGGGCACATACACGGGGTGGGGGGTGGGTGGGCAGGATGTCAGGAAGATTCCGCCAGCATCAGGCAAATGAGTGGAAGAGTTCACAGGGCTCAGGAAGGGATGGACGGCCTGGAGTCAGGAGCTGTGTCCAGACTGTGGTAGGGAAGCGGTGGTCGAAAGGCTTCCCACCCACCGGGGGCTCGCATCTTGTTCAACTATGGGCACTACCTGACCGCCTGAGCCAGTGGTTTCTAGAGGATTCTTCACACAGCAGTGTCACGGAGAGTTTGTCAAGTCCACACCATAGGCGCCGCCATTGATGCAGGGCCTGAGGGTCTAGGAAGGAAGGAAAGTAACATTTAAAAAAAAAATACTTAAAAAAAAAAACTAATGCCAGATACTGGGCTGGAAGGGCCGCAATTGCCCTTCCTGGGTATCTGTTTTGTGAAACACACTGACTCTGGACGCAAGGAAGAATGCAGCACAGCTCCCTCAGATTGATCGAAGGTCACAAGCCAAAGATTACAACCGCGGACAATGTAGGACCCGGACCGGGGATTTTCAGTGAAGATAAAGAAAGTAGTAAGAATAACAAGGGACAAATGAGGAGGAAGAGCTGGGCAGGAGCACCGAGCCTCTGATTTTATGGCAGCGCTGGGGTATTAAGGCTATGACGGGAGCGCACGCACGCACGCACGCACGCACGCACGCACACACGCACGCACGCACACAGAGCTTCCTGCTACACAAGTACTACTGCTGCTTGAACCCAGGGCCTCACCCATGCTAGGCAAATGTTCTGCCTCCGAGCGACACCCTGACCCAAGAAGTGCCACTTTTAGAACTCGTCTGCCAAGGGGACTCCATTTCTTAAAGTCCACACCCTCCTGCTGTGTTCACTGATGGCTTTATAGCCAGTTGGACTTTTCCCTCCCAACACACACATGCATAAAACGTATTTAGGTCATATCCATCCCTCATTTAACTCCTCTAACTCCTTCCTAGACTACCCTTCTACCCTTTCTCTCTTCCTCCCTTCCCCTCCTCCCTGCCCCCCTCTCTTTCTGAACCCTACTGAGTCCAATTAGTGCCTGCCATATGTGCCTAGGTACAGGGCCAGTTACTGGAGCATGGACAACCTACCGTGGACCTAACCCTCGAAAAAAAAAATTGACTCTCATTTTCCAAGGCTAGCGAGCCCCACCCCACCCCCGCCCCAATACTGGAATGCTGGCTGGCTTAATCTTGTGTAGGCTCATGCTGGCGACCACAGCTACTGTGGGGTTATGAATGTAACTGTCCTGTCGTGTCTGGTAGACAGTGTTAGGCCTGGTACTGTTGGATCTCTGGCTCTTTAAATAGTTACGTTCTTTCTTCTGCAATGTTCCCTGAGCCGTGGGCAAGGACAGAGTGTGATATAGTCCACTTAGGGCAGAATACTCCACAGCCATTTGTTCTCTTGTGCTACGGCCAGTTGTGAGTTTCTGTGCTAACCATCTCCAGTAAGAAGCTTCTCCTAGGAGGGGGTGAGAGTGAACGCTACTCTATGGTGCTGTGGGATGTTCTCTATGCTGTGAATGTGTTGCTCTGATTGACTGATAAATAAAAACGCTGATTGGCCAGTAGCCAGGCAGGAAGTATAGGGTAGGTGGGACAAAGAGAGAGGAGAATGCTGGGGAGTGGAAGGCTGAGGCAGGGAGACGCTGCCAGTCACCGTGATGAGAAGCAACATGCTAAGATACCGGTAAGCCACGAACCACGTGGCAACTTATAGATTAATAGAAATGGGTTAATTTAAGATATAAGAACAGCTAGCAAGAAGCCTGAGCCATTAGGCCATACAGTTTGTAAATGATGTAAGTCTCTGTGTGTTTGCTTGGGTCTGAGGACCAAGGCAGCCAGGCATGAATAGGATAACTTCAGCTACACTATGGGTCTAAGGGTAGGCATTTAGAAGGCAGTTTGATACTATGTCTATTTAGCAAAATAGTAGTAGTAATGTGTTCTCTCCTCCAGGACTCTTTAATCTTCCTGTATGTGGGTCTTAACCAAGTGAACTTCATTTCTTGGAAGGATCCCGTCCCGACAGTCAGCATATCTTTGATAAGATGGAGGAATGTGAAAGAACTACTAAAAAAACATTTGATTGATTTTTCTTAACAAAATACTTTAAGTTACAATTTATATACCATAAAATCCATCCATTTTAAGTATGACATGAAATGAATTTTAGTAAATGGATAGAAAGGTGCAGCTGTTC
This sequence comes from Peromyscus leucopus, assembly GCF_004664715.2. Taxonomy (NCBI): domain Eukaryota; kingdom Metazoa; phylum Chordata; class Mammalia; order Rodentia; family Cricetidae; genus Peromyscus; species Peromyscus leucopus. Next base: position 38,309,415 of record NC_051081.1, read on the forward strand.
CCATATCCAGCCTCAGAACACTTCAATTATCAGAGAGAATAATTGAAGGGCGCGATACCGTGAGTGTGGGTTCACTGGGCCTACTTGAACACACATTACTGAGAGTGTCGCACCTAGGAAAATCTGCCAGTGTGTTTTGAGTAGTTCCTTCATGGTGTGCTTTTGGGGGCAAAGAACGTGAAATGAAGCTGAGGGGGGAAGAATCCGTGTGCTTGAAATCTTAAGAAATCATTATCTATTTTGTGGCTCACTTCATTAATAAACAGATTATTACAAAAGTAATTATTTTAGAGATGGGAAGTGCCATTAGCCGGTACTATGTTGTTGCCTATTGGGACATATAAGAAGTCTTTTTAATTTGCTCTTCAAAAATCACTTACACCCATAAAACCACTCCAGTCAACGAAGGAAATCGAAGTCTGGGCAAACCTTCGTTACCATGGTAAAAACAGCTTTACCTTTTTTTTTTTTTTTTTTTTTTTTAATTTAATTTATTTATTTCCAGTCAGATTTGCTTCCTCTCCAGAAGTCACTATTTGGGTGCAGGACTTGTTTGCTGAGAAGGGCCCCAATCCTAAGACTTTGTGAAAGTGGCCACTCACACGTAAAAGGTGCCTCGTAGTCACCCAGGCCCTCAGGAGGGAAGAGAGGACTGAATTGGGTGGGTGCTCCCGTGAGTTCTACAGGACACACCCATTTTAGGAAGCCCAACAGTCAGCTGGGCCTAGTGGTACAGTCCTGTAGTCTTAGTTATTCAGAAGGCTGAGGCCGGAGGATTACAAGTGGAAGGCCTGCCTGGACTACAGAGCAGGTTCAAGGTCAACCTGAACAATTCAGGGAGACCCTACCTCAAACTGAGAAGGAAAACCAGGGCTGTGGATGTATCCCTGGTAGACCACTAGTATAGTATACATGAAGCCTTGGATTCAAACCCTATTGTGAGGGAGAGAGAGAGAGAGAGACAGAGAGAGAGAGAGAGAGAGAGAGAGAGAGAGAGAGAGAGAGAGAGAGAGAGAGAGAGAGATTAGAAGAACTTCCCTGCAGAGTATGCTACACAGCTACACATCCCTGTCCTTCATCAGCTTGCTCTATGATTATAGGCTCATGAAATATGAAATCTGTCTCCAGGTGAAATAGAATCAGTTTTCCTATCAAAATTGAGAAAAATACAAAATGCATTATCTTTACGTTAGAAGGGCTTCCAGTGCCCTGGAATTCTGTCTGTGGGGATACGGAAGGATGGACATTGTGCTCCTGTCCACTTTAGTGGGAAAGACAGATTCCCCCAAACTAAACTGGCATCACAGACTTACTTCTTTTTAAATTAAAAAATGAATTTATCATACAGTCAAAAAGGTTTACCACCTTAAAGCGACAGCCTGATGCATTTTTACCCTGAACAAATTCATGTCAAGGTAAGGAGCAAACACACCCCAAGACTTCTCTGCTGTCCCACGAAGCCACCAACATCTGTTTCCTATCACAACTGATTATTTTTTTTTTTTGCCGTATAAATAGAATCACACAGTATGCATTTTTTTTTAATCTGACTGTTTTCATTTCATCTCAGTGTCTGCGCAACTCATCATGCCATTCCCTATAACAATGGTTCTTTTTTTTTTTTTTTTTTTTTTTTGAGACAGGCTTTATAGAGTCCTGACTGGCCTGGAACTTACTATGTAGGACTTGAACTTGACACAATCCTTCTGCCTCTGCCTCCCGAGTGCTAGAATGATAAGTGTGTGCCACCGTGCTGGCAACAGCTCTGTGTTTACATTATGGGATAGTATCCCATTTTAGAAACACACCCTTGCTTCTCTTGCTGGCCATCCGGGCAGCCTGCTGCCTTTTACCTGTTCTATGGCCTCTTCCACTCAACATCATCCGGGCAGTGAACCCACCTGAGCAATCATATGAGTTCCTTGCCTCGTGGCAACCAAATGGCTGACAAGAAGCTCCTGAGGGAAGGAGGCAGGTTCATTTTGACTTACGGGTTAAGAAGGGAGACAGCGCATCGTGGTGGGGGAAGGCAAGGCAGATGCATGAGGTACCCGGCCGCATCGTGTCTGCTGGAGGCCTAGAGCAGATGGAGAGTGGGGCTGGACTGTAAACATTTCAAGACCAGCCCCTAGTGACTCACTTCTTCCAACCAGGCTCCATTTCTTAAAAGTCTTACAATCTTCCAAAGCAGGGCCACCACCTGGGGACTAGTGTTCAAACAGATGAACTTCAGGGGACTTGTGCATATCACACCACAATAGTATCAGAAACGTCCATTTCATCTAAGCTGCACGTTTTATTATTGGCACAAAGCTGTTGATAATGTTATCTCATTAGCAGCTCACTATTTATGTTTCCAGGGATGACAGGCCTTTCATTATTTTTTATTAGTAGTTTGCTTTTTCTCTTTTCTTGGCATTTCTATGGATTTGTAAATTTTATTAGTTTTCAAAGAACCAAATTTTGACTATGTTGATTGTTTTCCTTTGATATTGTTTGTTCTAGTTCCTTTTCTGCCTTATTATTTATTTCCACCCAATTTATTTTGCCTTCATTTGGTGTTCTTTTCTAGCTCCTTGCTCCTCGGTTATTTTTCCCTGCCCCCCTCCCATATGTGTTTAGGAGCATAGTTCTTTTTGTTTGTTTGTTTTGAGATAGGCTTTTTGTTTGTTTTGTTTATTTGTTTGTTTGTTTGTTTTGAGATAGGCTCACTTGGTGGCCCCGGCTGGTCTGGAGCTCATTATGTATCTGGTGTTGGCAGCCAACAGGACAGTCTCTCTTCTTCAGCTTTCTAAGTGTGGGATCCGAGGTGTTAGCCACCACACCTGGCTTGAGGGTATCAGTTTTATCTTGTGAGTTCTTTTTGGTACTTGCCAAACACACATGTGTAGAGGTCAGATGCTGGTGTTAGATGTCTTTTTCTATTGCTTTTTTTTTTTTTTTTTTTTTTGACACAGATTCTCTCATTGAACCTGGAGTTTATCCACTGGCTAGACTAATTGGTCAACAAGCCCCTGGGCTCCACCTGTCTCCACCCCCCACCTGTCTCCACCCCCCACCTGTCTCCACCCCCCACCTGTCTCCACCCCTCTGGGCTGACTTCAGAGACTGGGTGCTGCTCTACCCAGACTTTACATAGGCACTATACAGCACTGAGCCATCTCCCCAATCCCTCAATGTTACTTTTTCCTTATCATCCAACCCAGAATCCTTTTCTAATGTCAACTGACACTTCTAATTTTTAATTAAACAAAAATTAATTCATTAACTCATTTTGAAACATATAGATTACTTGGAAGTACTAAGTAAATTCTCAAGCATTTAGGGGCTTTCAAAGTATTTCCTATTGATTTCTAGTGTATTTTCCTTCTTGTCAGAGGACAGACTTTGAGTTCAGTCCTTTGAAATGTGCTTTGAAATTTCCTTTGTGGGATGTTGCCCGCGCACTTGAAAAGGAAGCATCCCTATTGTTGTTGAGCTCGCCGGTACATGTGTCACCGAGGTCAAGTGTGTTTATCATGTCGTTCGAGTCTTTATCTTTCCGGACTTATTGTCTGGAAGTTTTTCTATCAGTTACTGAAGATGTGTTGGAAATCTTCACCTATGATAATTGATTTGGCTTTTCCCTTTCGCTTTGCATGTCTCAGATACGCTCGGGCTTCAGATGAGCCAATCTCCCCGATGAATTGACTTTTCGTCATTGTGAGCCTGGCCTCTTTATCTTCGGGAATACTTTTTGCCTTTTTACTTCACAGTCTTGTTTTCTCTGATAGCGGGCAGAGCTAAGCCAGCCCTCCCTGGGTTAGTGTCTTCGTGGCATATTGTTTTATATCGTTCCACTTCTGAGTTTTTAGACTCTGTGTTTGAAATAACATGTAGCTTTTTTTTTTTTTGGTGATGGTCTGACAATCTATCTAAATTAGATGTTGAGTCTACTTAAATTGAATAAATTGAATGAATTCCAGATGTGTTAAGAGGTCACTCCATCTCCTCATTTTATATTTCTAAGCTTTGACGACCACAGACAACTACTCCTTTACCTCCTCCTTCCCCATCTTCATCACCACCTCCTTCTTTCCCCACTTTTTCCACTATTTTTTTTGGGGGGGGGGAAACATGGTGAACTGTTTATTACCTTCCAGGATGGACCAATAGACTGTGAGCCTGATTCGGGCCTTGCTGAAAGTTTGTCAGCCTCTGCTGGAGAGTCACCCTATGTCTCCGAAGAATTCACCCTTCAATTAATAATTTCATGCTTCTTAAACAGCACATGGGCCTTGCAAACTTTAATCCCACTCCCCGACGCTCCTCCTGGTTTGCTATTTTGGTCCCCTCCCGCACGTTACTTCTTTCCGTATTTAAGATCCTCCAAGACTTCGCTGGTTTTAAACGGTCTGTACTCAATTACCGCTGTTCTCTGCTTTTCTATTTTGGCTCTTGTTACTGCTTTTGCCCTTCACTTTTCAAACTGGGATCATTTTTTCCCTTCCCTGAATGATTTCTTTAGTATTTCTTTAAAAAAATAATAAAATAAAATAAAATAATGCAGTTTAAAGTTTATGCTTTAGTTCATAAATACATATAATGTATTTTTTTTTTTTTTTTTGGTTTTTCGAGACAGGGTCTCTCTGTGTAGCTTTGCACCTTTCCTGGAACTCACTTGGTAGCCCAGGCTGGCCTCGAACTCACAGAGATCCGCCTGGCTCTGCCTCCCGAGTGCTGGGATTAAAGGCGTGTGCCACCACCACCGGCTACATAATGCATTTTTGATAATATACCCACCCTTCATTACCCTCTCCTAGGGCCCCTCCCATTTCTGCTAAATGTCTTCTTCCCACTTCAAAGCTGGCTTTCTATTTTCCTGTCTTTTCTTCCCCAGTGTATAAAATATTAATAACACATTTCTTTGCTTTTTTTTTTATTTTCTTGAAAACATTACTTTAAAATGTAACCTTGGGGCGGGGCCTGGAACTATGTAGACCAGGCTGGCTTTGAACCCACAAAGATCCCCCTGCCTCTGCTGCCAAGCACTGGGATTAAAGGCGTGCGTCACCACGTCCAGCTGTGTTTTCATTAAGGATGTTTTCACTGGATGTAAAATTGTCCTCTTCAGCCCCATTCCTGCTGTGTTGGGTAGGAACACTGCTTGCTCATCTGTCCTCTCCCTGTCCCCTGTTCTCTCTGTGTTGGGTAGGAACACTGTTGCTCTCCTCTGCACGTTTAGAAGTTTTCCTTTGTCCTTGGTTTTTGGGGGACGGTACTTCCTACTACAGTGTGTCTGGACAGTCCTCTCAGGTTGTGTTGGAGTTTCCTTAGAGCCCTTTGAATTTGTGGATTGGTGTTGTTCTTGGCCATTCTGTAAGTGCTCTATGTCTGTACCATTTCCCTGCTTCTGTCCTGCTGGATTCAGTATTTGTTACTTTTCACTTGCCACCCACGCCGTCCCACCTCTCCTCTCTCCCTCTTTCCCCCTCCCCCACCACCCCCGTTCTCTCTCCCCACATCTGAACGTATAGACAGGCACGTTTGCGCCTCCATCCTCTCCATCCATCTAGCCGTTTTTCTACTGACCTAATTTCCGCTTTAGAAACCCTGTCTTCTGCTGTTAAACACATCTACTGAATTCTTAGCTAGTCATATATTTTTTTCCCCTCAGCTCCAGAATTCATAATTCTCTTCTCCGTCTTTTCATTTTGTTTGGGTGAAAATATTTATTAGCATGAACACATTGAACTGTTTGTTAATGGTAGGTATTTAAAGTATTGACAGTACGACTATATATCTGTTCCCAGGGCAGGTTTCAAAACTTGGTTTCCTTTTCCGTCTCGGGGCATGCTGGGTAATGCCTTATTGAAAATTAGGTATTGTGAATGAAACATTGTTGAGCCTCTGGATGCTGCTTTCATCCACAGAGCACTTTTTCCTTTTCTCTTCTCTCTCTCTCTCTCTCTCTCTCTCTCTCTCTCTCTCTCTCTCTCTCTCTTTTTCTAGCAGGGGATAAAGAGATGATAGATCACCTTGAGCCCATACAGAACTGAGAGATTTTGAGACAGGCTTTCAGGCTTTGTCGGGGTTGGGCTGCACCTGGCTTGTCTTTTCTCTTGGCACATAACCGTTCTGCAGTCTCCACTCCAAGTCTGGCTCTCTGGCCAGGGCCCTGCCTCCTGGTGCCTCCTCAGCTTCCTCCTTCCAGAGTACCTCCAATTCTGCCTTTCCAGCCTTCTGGAAGTTTCTTGCTGCTTGCTTTCCTGGCTTCCTTCTTTCCCATGCAGTGTTCAGGAAGTCAGGGGATTCTTGGAGAGGACATCGAAGGCAGTTGCGTGACCTCTTTCTCCAGAGTCAGGGTCCTCTTAGTGGCTATGAACTCTGAGTTCCGTCTACTCAGACCGGTGTGACTGCTGTGGTTCTAGCCCAGTGTTTCCTCACAGTCTCGAGACACCCATGGGGAACTGGAGGGGAAGCTGTGAGGGAAACGGAAGGCTCTTTCACGGTGCTTCCCTTCTCTCCAGGATCTTGGTCCCTGAAGTCCTGCTTGCTTTCCTGACTCCCGGATGACTCCTAACAGCTGTTTTCTGCAATATATTTAGCCTTTATAGTTGTTCTCGGCAGGACAGCTAACCTGACACAAGCCACTCTGTCATAGACAGAAGGCAAAGTCTCCAGAGGTTTATTTTTAAAAGTGGTTTCCAGGACGAGTCCTGGGGCCATTGCACATTCAGCTGTATATCCTGTGTCTCTCGGAGGCATCCCCAGTAGGGGGCTGGCAAGGTCTCTTGGTGTCTTCAGCCTCATGGAAACATCTTGGTAAGAGCCGCTGAGTGGGATTTGCAAGTAGCGTTCTAAAATTGAGATGCATGTACCAAGTATGATTACTCTTCACCAGATCACTCAGTTCTCTCTAACACCTTTTCTACAGCTCTCTGTGGAGTCTGTAGTCTTTTCCTTTGTACTACTGTGAAGCTAGTTTGAAACACACACACACACACACACACACACACACACACACACACACACACACAGCCTCCTTTCTCCTCTGGGAATGTTGACTTCAGTGTTCTGATTCTTCTTGACCACCATAAAGTCTCTTTCAGTCCCTGGCTGTCAGCATCATCATTGGAAATAGGGATGGTGGAGAGGAATCGGCATAACGGGACACACCCGCGGGCTCTTTCTGGCTCTGTTGGTAAATCTGTCTTTTATGATTTGGGTGGAAGAAACTGTGAAATGACAGGACCCTGTAACAGGCCTCTGAGACCCAGAACTCATGCTCTGAAGTTGGTCTAAACTATGGGTCTCTGTTATCAATGGGGAAGGGGAGCAAATAACATGCCAGTGGGTGTGGGCAGGTTTTTCTGTCCTGCCAGCTCCCAAATAACCACATGAAGATTTCTTATTTATTATGAAAGCTCAACCAATAGCTTAGGTTTTTTGTGTTTTTTTTTTTTTTTTTTTTTTTTTTTTTAGCTAGCTCTTATAACTTAAATTAACCATTTCTGTTAATTTGCCTCCTGCCTCATGGCTTTATTACCTTTACTCTGTATGGCCCATGATGCTTTCCTCCATTCCTGGCTGGCAACTCTGCCCTTCTTCTTCCCAGCATCCTCTCTGCCCTGAAAATCCTGCCTAGCTATTGGCTGTTGAGCCTTTTATTAAACTGATCTGAGTGACAAATCTTCACTGTATAAAAAAGGTTATTCCACAACAAGTGGGTCTCTTAGGTACCTTAGCACAAACGACAGTCAACATCTCCTGCAGCATCAGGTCCCTGCAACTTCCACTCCCATGTCTCTTCCAGGATGTACTAGCAATAGTCTGAGCATTACTAGGTAATCCTGATCCTAGCTCAAGCAATCCCGTGGCTTTTTTTTTTGTTGTTGTTGTTCCTCCAGCCCGAGGGTGGCAGTAGATTTGGACTGTGTTTGTCTCCAGGGCACCTGGAACCTCTGCTCAGTCCCTAATTCTTTATCATGTGTAGCAGTCATCAGAGCTGTTCAAGAATCTCCGTTTGAGTACTTGGAAGGGCCGCTGCATTCGTGTTTAGATTCTGATTAGCTTAACAGCGAAACACTGTATTTATAACATCTTTGACTTTCATCCATAGGTAATAGAAGCGTCCCTGAAACACATTTGCCTCCATTCCTTTATCATCTCCCAAGATAAACAGTATCATTTCTTCATCCAACAAATATTTATTGAGACATTGGTAGATACTCTAGCTGAGTATTCTTTTAAGGGATACAGCTGTGAACAAGAAAGGCCCTGGTGGTGACCTTGTAGCACTCACAGCTTTGTGGGCAAGACAGCCTTGAGTTCCTAGGCTAAGGTGTGTTGAAACAGACCAAGGTAGGGGCAGACGAGTTGGCTAAGTCAGTCTGTGCAAGGAATATTAAACACAGACACTTCAGGTTCCTCTTCCATAGACGAGTACTCCATCTCATGTTACTCCTAACATGCTCAGATTCAGCAAAGATGATGTTACCTATTTCCTGGGATCATGTATTGATGAAATGAGTTGCTAGTAGATAAAGAGACAAGTGCCCAGGGAAACCGACTCCCATCAGAGGTTTATTTTTAAAAGCAGTTCCCAGAGTGCATAGAGACAGCACTACCATAAGACAGGTGAGCAGTCAAGTGAGCCTGGAAATGAAGCAAGAAGGGCTGAGGTCCAAAGCCTGGATACAGAAGGTTGCTAGGAGGACCTCCCAGTGGCCGGATTAAAGTCACATCATTGGAGAGCTTTCCTGGCAGTCAGTTACTGGCCACCCTGACCTGTGTATGAATGGAAGTGGGAAGTTTCTTTCTACTTTGCTTGGTCGAACGCCAGGAAGGACCGCTGGCATCTAGCCTGGGCTAGATCTTCTTTTTACATGCTTCTTGTAGTTTTTCTGTCACTCCGATCAGTGGCCTCCTCCTCCTCTCCACCCTCCTCCTCACCCTATTCTTCCCTTCCTCTTCTTCCTCTTCCTTTCCTCCTTGCTAACATCTGTTGAGCACCCTTCATGTTTCGGCTTCTGATGGCTGAATCTGGGTACAGCTGAAGTCAGGGGCTTACTTAATTCTTCCGTATCTTAAGACCCTAAATTCCAAAGATTCTTAGAGGGCTGCACATGCGTGCGGGCGTGTGGGTGTGCATGCACGTGCCGTGGTATTTTCAACTTTGAAGATTTCTAATCACCAAAGGCTCAAAATATGCCAAGTGTGATTGTGTTAGCATCGTGTGTTAAGTTCTGAAAAACTAAATCTGGGAAAGGGCTCCGATCCCTCTCCTTCTCTTTGTGTTCATGCTTGAGGGGCCGGTGAGTCAGTCTCATGGTGAGCTAGACCTCCATGCTCTGGAACCTACCATTCTCTTGCCTTCCCTAATAGACCACAGTCCGGGTCCTCAGTGGCTCTCTTGTCTCTTTGGATTCGGATTTCCATGAATCATTTATTTACATTTTATTCATAATTTTAATCATTCTGCAAACAATATTCTAATAGCATTAAACAATTGCAGAATCTAATAAAAGCCAGCCTTAACCTCATTGGAATCTCATTAAGAGGACGGCTGCTCTTTTTTTTTTTTTCTTCTAAATTGTTGAGATTATTTTGCCGGCTTTTGTTTTGTTTGCATTACCCAGGAGATTAGGGGCATAGATGGGATCCTAGGTTGCGGGCTCACACAGGAACAATATTTTACTCACTTTCTTGAATTTACGGATGAAGACGCTGAAGTCTGGGGAATGGAGGGGGTTTATCCAAAGTCATGCGTTAAACGGTGGCAGTTAAGAACCAGAGCTGTGACCCATGTCCCTTAGCCCCGTATCTCCCCTGTGATATTTGTGATGTACGTTTGTTCCTGTGGTCCTGGCATGGACACTGGTGTGTCGAAAGGTACTGTCTTCGGGAATACTGCAGAAATAAGGTTCTCCTCCAAAATGGTGGGGGTAGCCTCAGGCAGTGTTTGCTAAGGTTATCGTATTACTTGCCCGAGCTTTCCTCTACTAGCCCAGGAGCGTTCTCTTTAGTTCTGCCTGTCTGGGTCAAAGGCCTCTGGTGTTCTGGGCTCTGAGATGGGCAACTCTTTCTCTACTATAAGACAAATGAAAATCCACACTGGAATGACTCACTGAGAAGGTCACAGGTCAAAGAAAAAGAAGGAGAAGAGGGCCCAGTCAGAAAACCTTTTCTATGGTTTCATCGACACGTGCATGCTGGCATCTCTGACTCTTGGAAGAAGAAAATCATTGCTAATATTAATAATTATGCTGGCTTTTGTATGGCACTTTGCAGTTTAGGCTGTTTGTGCTGTGCTTTTGAATCCATTATCTCTTTTCATCATGTGCTGGGAGGGGGGGGGAGCAAGGAAGCTGACTTCTTTGGGGGACCGAGCTATCTATCTTTGTTTCTCCGGGAGTCAAGCCCTCCGAGGTGGGTGGTGCTATCAGAAACGGGCACTAAAGTTCCTCTCAATGAGACTGTGTGGTGGAGGGCAATGCCGGCCCGTCAGCTGTCTCCCTTGGAATGCCCAGCGTGTCTCTCCACACTCTTGGTTGGGTTGCCTGTGCTGATTTCCAGCCTGGGTCTTCATTTCTCATTGTGCTGAATGCCTGCCTGAACTTTGCAGCTGGTTCTGCTAAAGGCTGGGTCCTGCCCTGTGCTGGTGGCTGATGCTAGGGTTCTCCTCCTACAAAGCTGGGCCTGCGCTGGGACAAAGCCACTGTCACCAAAGGGACTTTGCCAACTGGCCAATCCTGAATTTCCTGTGGTGGTGTGTACCCTCTTGTAACGGAAGCGTAGACTATTATAGGTAATAAAGGGACTGAAATTCAAATCGAATAGTGGTGCGTGCAAGAAAGCGGAGCTTTAGGAATATTTCCAGAACTAGTTTGATCTTACTTTCTGGGGACAGTAGGAAAAATGGCGGTGATACCAAAGATGCATACCATGCCTACCACACTCACCACCCAGACCAATGAACCGGATTTCTTCTAGTTTAAAAGGCCCCAGAGAAAGGATAAGTCGGTGACAATTCACACCCCCATTTGTTCTGTGACTCCCTCCTCAAGCAGGCTCTTGCTCCCCCCTCCCCGCACCCACCTTTCCTAAAAAGATGCCCGGGCTTAAGCCATGTCCACATCTCCATCTTTAATGGCTTCATCTGCTTCACTCACTGTGCTGTGTTCCCTGCTCGTCCCTGGGGGCATCCACATCCAGCTCTGCTGTTGGATTGTTTGTTCGCAGCTGGTGGAAAAGAAAACGTGTGGCCTATTTCCTTGACCAAAGCTGAGCCTGGTGAATGATCTCAAGTCCCTTGGCGTCAGGCAACTCCTCAGTTCCTACCTAGTACTCAGGATAGGAGAAGGTGGGAAGGTGGTGGTGTCTTTGACCACTTAGAAAACTCCCTCAGCCAATTCGGATGTACCACGCTGGACACCTAGCGCAGCATGCTATTTTTCTGAGGACCGGTTAGTTTTACCTGGGCTCTGCCGGGGGAATCCAGGAGCTCTCATCTGTGTGCTGGGATTTCCTCGGGAAGCTGTCAGGCCCACTGTCAAGCTGTCACCACCCTCGAGGTTCCAAGTGCTAGAGGGACCCGGGAGTCCTTTGCCTTTGTTCTCCTTCTCCTGCCTCGGCTACCACGGCAAGGACGTTCGCTTTCATTTTTCAGTTCACTGGGGGCACATCTGTGCCACCTTCTGCCTCCGTGCTCTATGACCTTCTTCCAGGCCTCCCTCTACTTTCAGTAGGCAACAAGCTTTGTAATCTAGAGCATCAGAGGGATGCAGGGCAAAGACAAAAAAGAATCCCACCCCACCCCACCCCCAAAAAAAAGAAAAGAAAAACCGGTTTAGTGAGATTTAATTTCCAAAATGTAATTTCCCCTTTGTTCCCAAAGTCATTTCCCAAATGCCATGGTATTTTGTAATGTCATTGACAGCATGGATGGAAGAGCCCCTTGGACATGGTCATTTGGTTACCTTTGAATGTGTTTCCTGAAGCCCCAGACCTTGCTGGCTGGTGCATCTCCCTGCCCACATGTTCACAGAATGCCCACATGTTCATACGTTGTAGCCAAACGTCCTGAATAACCCAAGGCCACAGACCTTCCAGCTCCAGTTTCCTTATGGGTTTAGCCCACTTAATATAGAAATGTCTGCCCCCAATTGTGCTTGAGAGTATGCCGAATAGAATTTTGACGTATGTAGAAGGTTTTACAATTGCTGTCTTAATGTCTGTGTGTCTCTTTGTATGCATCCAAACAAGAAAATTCTCAAAGTGTCCTCTTTAGATACATTTTAAAGACAAAACAACAAGTTTTTGCTCATTCTGGGTCAAGCCTTTAGCAAGCAAATAGCCCCAGGGGTTGTCTGTGCCCTGTAACCTGTGAACTCTTTATGGTCTTCAAAAATAAATATGAATCGTGGGTGGTATAAAAGCAGTGGCTTTATAAGAATCTGTTATCCTGGGGAAGTTTGGATTGGGGGGCCAGCAGAGGGGATCGCGTTTTACTTTGAGATAGAAACACAAATCTGTTCACCTCCTTCCCCCATCCTTGGCGCTTGTATAAACAGAGTTTAGCCCCAGAGGGCCAGGTAAGTCTTCTAACAAATTACATCACTGTTCAGACCAGCAATGGCCACCCTCCTGGATTGAAGGGAGAATGTGGAGTTAGAACAGGGCACACTGTGGCCACTGTGGAGCTCCTGGAGGTCAGCGTGAACCCCAGAATGAAATCAGCTATTAGACCCCCAATCGGAATGCAGATCTCTTTTTGGTCCCTCCCCTGGGAACTCCCCTAGTCACTTGGCCTTCCGGGCTCCCTTCCGTTCTATGTCTACCCGTGCTGATTTTCCTGATGTGCTCCCAAACCCCACCCAACCTTCCAGCTGTGGAGTTCAAAGGTTTTAGAACTATGTTGTAATCCCTTCCCTGATGGTGGGGAGCCACTGCTGTGGGATGGTCTGTATGTCAAATTACTCTGATTGGTCAGTAAATAAAACACTGATTGGCCAGTGACTAGGCAGGAAGTATAGGCGGGACTAACAGAGAGGAGAAAAGAAAGAACAGGAAGGTGGAAGGAGTCACTGCCAGCTGCCGCCAGGACAAGCAGCATGTGAAGACGCCGGTAAGCCACGAGCCACGTAGCAAGGTATAGATTTATGGAAATGGATTAATTTAAGTTGTAAGAACAGTTAGCAAGAAACCTGCCACGGCCATACAGTTTGTATGCAATATAAGTCTCTGTGTTTACTTGGTTGGCTCTGAGCAGCTGTGGGACTGGCGGGTGACAAAGATTTGTCCTGACTGTGGGCAAGGCAGGAAAACTCTAGTTACAAACCACCTCCCATTTTTCCAAGTGCATCTTAAAGATGCCTTCCAAGTCCATGTGTTCTCTCCTCAGGGCAGCTCCCACTGCCCTGCAAGTTGCAATCTCAGCCCTCAATGCAGTGTCCTACTTACTATTCTGGATCCAGAAGGACTGAACTTTTAGCCCATGCAGTGGGCTCCACTGTCCACTCGTCACTTGACTTGGGCCTTCCTTCACCTCTAGTGTTCTTTGATTTCCTAATGATGAGGCCATCACATTTCTCTCTCCCCTGTTCCAGTGTCATCCACCTTGGGTCTCGGTCCATCACGGCGATCAATAACCGACAGGTGGGTGATGGATGGCATCTTCCTGTCCCTCCATAAACTAAAACCCAACTGACACTAGTTCCTTTATATCTGAATCACCCTCATCATTCAAAGACTGATTGGACAAAGCCAAATTGGAATGTGATTCCCGGCTAATTCTTTCTCCCTCCGCTCAGCCTGTTCTTACTGCCTCCCTCCCTCCCATGGAGGGTCCCTGTGGCTGAGAGGAGACCGAGTCACCCTGCTTGTGACAGTAAAGGTACAGTTGTGTTATCTCTGGATGGAGACTCTTGAGAAATCTTCTCTTTTTACCCAGATTTTTCTGGGAAAATGATGAAAAGACTGTGACCATGTCTCAGAAATATAACAATACACCATCTTTCCTCAGTGGAACCCGGGCAAATAATGATTCTTTTGGAAAAGAAGAACTTGGAATTTCCCCATAGCATTTAGAAAATACAGCGCATCTCTTCTGGTACAAGATCAAATAATGGCAATGACGACGACGACGAAGACGATGATGATGATGATGATGATGATGATGATGACAATGGCCGTGGTGGTGGTGAGTGTGTGGTCAGAATTGGCTGGACCTGTTTTCTTTTTCATGGTGGAGTATGGACACGCAGAATTCTAGTCTCTTGTTGTCTCATTGTCTCCAATGTGTCATCCTGATCTGCACTGCTGGTTAGCTAGCCATGGTTGTGTTGCGATAAGTTCTCTGTTGCTGTGGTAACCTGTGGAAATGCCATCTAACTATGATAGGACATTTTCCTCCACCATGTTGGGGGCTAGCCTACATGCTGTCTGGAGTCAGGCCATCTGCCAACTCCCCACTTTACTATCATTTGGCCAGGGAATGTGACTATGTATCCTGTATTGAAAGACACTTCTCAAAAGACTGGCGGAAGAGAAACTTACTGTGAGATTTACACAGCATCAAACAGCCAGACTCATCTGTGAGCCCCTTGCATGCCCCCTCCCCATACTAAATGGATGGAAGTTGGATTATTGCTTTGGTACCTGAGAGGTACAGTATGGAAAATGTAGAAAAAGCTTCAGAAATGTGGTGATCTCTCCTGGAGGGAAATCTCATCTGTACCCATGCCTAAAAAATGTTTGCTTCATCCCGACTTCCCACCTTCCCCTGACCCCCACCTCCACCCACACTCAAGTCCCTCTCCTGGAGGGCTTCCTCTCAGTATTCCGGTCTTTTGCATGCAGCCACCTGCTTGGAGTCTCTGCATGGTTGCTGCGCCGGGTCTTAAAGCAATCATCTCTGTTCAGTCTCTGTGAACAGAACTCTGGACATCTCCTCAAATCATCCCTCCCCGCATCTTCTCATCCCAAGGGCTGGTGCTCTTCAGGACAGAATCTAGAAGACTCCTGGGACCCTTCCATCCTGCTTCTCCCCCATTCCCTCAGGCTCAATAAAGCATTCATCCGTCAGTCCTTTCGCTACATTTTTCCTTTTCCTTTATTTTATTGAGACCGAGTCTCATGTATCCAGTCTGGCCTCAGAGTTCCCATTGTAGCTGAAGCCAGCCTCCTCTAGCCTCTACCTCTCAAGTGCTGGCATTACGGGCATAGGCCAACTCGTTCTGTTGATTCTGCTTCAGGAATCTGCTTCTTGGTTCATTCGCTACATGGACGTCTTCTTCTTCTTCTTCTTCTTCTTTTTTTTTTTGAGACAGGGTTTCTCTTGTGTAGCTTTGCGCCTTTCCTGGAACTCACTTGGTAGCCCAGGCTGGCCTCGAACTCACAGAGATCCGCCTGCCTCTGCCCATGGACGTCTTCTTAAAACTGAAGTTACACCAGATCACTCACCTTGCCAAAACTCGCCGTTGAATTCCCGTCACACTTAGAATAATACCTGAATTCTGTGTCCAGATCTCTAAGGCTCTCGAGTATCTCTGGGACCCTGTCCTCTGTTTCCTTCCTTCTATCTACTTTCCCTTCTCAGTGGCTTGTTCTTGGCTACACTGCCCCACCTCCCTCCCACCTCCTCTTCTATGCTGGAGATGGAGTTGAGGTCTCACGCCTGCTAGGCAAACATCCTTTAGCCCTAAACTCTATTCTCAATGGGAGAATTCTAATAGCTTCCATCTGTTTGAACTCCATGTGCTTTCTAATGGCCTTCTCTGCAGTGAGCACCATCCCTTCCCTGGCAACATTTCCTTCTTAGGTGTGTCTTGGTCACTCCCTGGGCATTTCTTCTCTGCCCACTGTGATAGACCGTGCTCAGCGACGTTGTGCCTTACTCATAGCCCTCCACATTCTGGAGTGACCTGCTTGTCCATTCCTCTGTGGCCTGGCTCCCTGCCTTGGCCATGAGATCTATGAGGGCAACACCGTGTGTATCTCCTTCACTGTGCCAAAAACAGCGTCATGAGTTGAGCCCATGGGAAGAGACAAGCAGGTGATGGTGACACTTGGGAAGAGGAGCCAAGACTGAGGGAAAACACAAGACAGCGTTGCTACCCCAATTCTAGACACGGCTCCAGCCCCACGGGGGTGACAATGGGCAAGCTTGTCACCTACATTTCTCATGCCTATTCTTTTTTTTTCTTACTTTTTTTTTTTGCCTCAGCTGTTTAAAGATAAACATGGACTCGGTTGTCATGCAAAAATTAGCACGAAGTTTTCTGTTAGAAATAGATGTTATCTGAAAATACTTGACACTCTGTCTAGTACAGAGAAACCCGAAATTAAAAACAAATGTCCTGAGCCGAGCGGTGGTGGCGTACGCCTTTAATCCCAGCACTCGGGAGGCAGAGGCAGGCAGATCTCTGTGAGTTCGAGGCCAGCCTGGTCTCCAAAGCGAGTTCCAGGAAAGGCGCAAAGCTACGCAGAGAAACCCTGTCTCGAAAAATCAAAAAAAAAAAAAAAAAAAACCAACCAACCAAACAAAAAAAACCCAACAAAAACAAAACAAAACAAAACAAAAACAAATGTCCTGTAACATTTTACCATATCCTGACCATTTTTATGACAGACTGCCTCTTACTCTTGGTGGGAGAAAGGAAAACATCAATGTGTTCCTAATACCATAAAAAAAATCCTCATTAGATTATTCATCATTATGTATATTCATTTGGCTCATAATAGCCTAAAGTAGAAATAACCCAATTATATATCAAGTGATGAACGTGTGAGCAATGTGTATATACTGTCTAATCCACACAATGGAGTATCATTTAGCAGTAAAAAAAATGAAGTGCTGATACGTGTATCACAACACCGATGGACTCTGAGACGTGCAGGGAAAGAAACCAGTCATATAGGATGCCAACCTATGACACAGAGTCAGAAGTAGACAGGAAGTAGATTACTTGTAGCCTTGAGCTCTGGAGTTCGGAAGGAATTTCGAGTGACTGCTAATGGATGTGGCGGTTTCTATTTGGGGTAATGAAAATGTTCTAAAATGGATGGTGGTGATGGATGTTCAACTTTCTGCATATACTAAAAACTACAGAATTATATTTTCAGTGGGTGAATTCTAATGGTATGTGAATTATATTTCAATAAAGCTGTTCGAATTAATTAATTTATTGAATTAAAGCGAGAGAAGCCTGGTTCTCGGATGACAGCATGACTGAACAGGCAGTTGGGGGTGGGGGCTTTGTGTTAACCGCCAACTTTGATTAGAAGTGGATAATTGATCATACCCTTCCGTCTTCCCTCTCTTCTCTCGTCTTACATTTAAATCCTTTGGGTCCTTGCCCCTGAGGTGAGCCAGGTGGGGTGGTTCTGTTGGAAGAGCTGAGCTGAAGTGTGTGGCCAGCATAGTGGCAAAGGGGTATGTTAAGGGTAGAGACAGTCTGTTGCCCGGTGGGCACAGACTGGGCGTCCTCGAGGCTCGGCTAGAGGAGAGAGAATGTGTGTTCAGAAATGTCTCTAGTCACAGCAAATACGCTAAAAGAGCTCTTAGGTGACTCCAGCAGGCGCCGGCTCTGTGGCTGAAGGAGGTGCAGAGATGACGTGAATGTTGGGTAAATCAAACAAACAAGCAAGCAGGCAGAATGGATTTTTGGCTTGGCGAAGCCGCTCAGATGTTTGCGTTTGGTGGACAGCTCAGATTGTGGCAGGCTGGGCAGTTTTCCTCATCTGTGACTTGCCTGACCAGGGAGGGTAGAGTAGGGTGAAGTCTTCTCCCAGGTCACGGGATCTAGCTGGAAGAAGCCCATTTTTTGCAAACCTTGTCTTTCTCCCTTGTGGAGCTGAGGGCAGGTGTTGCAGTCGCTTTTAGCAGGCTGCGGCGGTCCTGGCGGGAGAGCTACTGAGGACTCTGTGCGGGACATTGGCCGCTAGAGGGAGCGCCGCGACGTTCTACATCACGGGCCCTGGGCTCTCGGGGCAGCACAGCGGACGGCCACGAAGCCAGGCTTTTGGCAGGGAGGAGGGAAATGTTCTTGAGAAATTCACTCTCTTCACCTTTGCTCTTTCCATTTAAAGATTTCTCAGAATAAAGCAGACCTGAAAATCCTTATTATTATTATTATTTTTTTTGGTAGGGTTTGCAGAGCGCCCCCAGGCGCCCCCCCACTCCCCGCTCCATTTTCTGGGCCTAGAGTTTCCGGTGCCTCCTGAGGCCTGTATAACTCTGGGGTGCTTAATAGGAAGATGGAAGACAGAGGAGTAAAGTGAAGCCAGACTGGTAGGAAAGAGCTTTGGAGAACTGGCTGAAGAAACTGAAAAGGGGGAGCTGATGGCGTGCATGGTGGGTGGGTGGGGGACAAGCACCCATGGCTGGTCAGTATGTTCTGATTTGGCTTTGTAACGAGTCGTTGGGTGAGGGGAGCCTGGGCTAGCTAGAGCATGCCCCTGGCTTTTTTTTTTTTTTGCATGATAGGCTCTGACTCGTTCAGTTGTGCTAGCCTCCTATGGTGGATGACCCTTCTGGAGGCATGGCTAAGACTGGACACGGTGGGTGTTCAGAGCTAAAGCCTTGGTTCTTGGCTACCCCCTACACGGTCACTATGTTCTTGGACCACATCCTCGCTCTCTTACGACCCAAGCCCTCCTCTCATAGCCGGAGGCTCTGTCTCCTTCCCCGCGCTGGCTCTCGCATCGGGAAGACAGACCGTCTTAGCAGGGACTGAACGCAGGCAGCAGGTGTGTGAGGGATAGATGCTGGATATCTGCCCACCCACAGCTTTCCACAGAAGCTTGGGGAAGATGGTACCCCATCTGCAGCAGAGCAGGTCAGCATGGGCCTGCTGAGGCTCCCGTCACTGCCTTTGTGAAGGTTGGTGATCACCATGGTTACCTGGAGGCTGGGAGCTCTGACAGTTGGAGGCAGAGCAGGAGAAGATGGCCTGGAAACCTCTCCGGGTGAACAGGAGATCCTGGACCGGAGGAGATGTTTTGCGAGGGTTTAGGTGACCCATACTTAGGGGGTCCGTTTCTCACCCTGCTAGATCGTCGGTCCTAAGACTTAGGAGGAGTGAGAAGAGGGGAGGAGAGATGCTGGGACTAGTCCTTAGGGAGCTCAGAACAGGAGAAGGCAGGTGGTCACAGAGCTCCCTGGAGATTCAATACAGACTTCTGGGGACCTAGAGGAGGGCTCGGGTCCTTCACTCACCATGCCAGCATGGGGCTGTGATGGTCCCTTCCATAAGCAGGATTCTGGCCAGGAATGCAAGACACCAGCAACTGCCAGTGCTCACAAGCTCCAGTTCCCTTCTAGGTCTCGGTTTTCCAGTCTGCAAAATGGGGTTAACAGTTAGCAAGCCCCCCACCTGCTTCACGTTGATGAGGAGGATTTCTTAAATGAATAATTCTGTGTCTTGAAATGAGCAGACAGATTTTGAGTCTTGGAGAAAAGGCCTCATTTAGTATGAGCATCAATTCATTGAGCAGAAATTCCACTTAGTGCTTTTGCTGCCTCTCCATTGCCTCTGTGAGAACATGGGGCTCTTTGTAGCTGTCCAACCCCAGCTCTGGGAGTTCCTAGAGCCTAAAAGGGGAGGGGGCATCGTATGAGTCCTGAATAGATGCCAAGATCGGTGGAGAATAATGGAGCTGGAAGCTAAGACTCTGGTAGGACAGTAGAAGACTAAGGGTTGGGTCTCACAGAAGAGGCCCTTGCTGAATGGCAGAAGCTCCGGGAGAGGTGGGGGCTGGGGCTGGGTGCAGAATTCAATCCAGGTCAAGAAAGCCCGCTTCGAAGCTCCCCCCCTTTTTTTATACACTGTCATTATATGTTTACTCAAAGAATGAGAAACAGAGATACAGAAAAAAGGAGAATAAAAAAAACCCCATCAAATCAGTTGCATGAACCAAACAGTATTTGAACACATAGATTCTATGCTGTGCTAGAACAGAGGGTCCCCATGAGTGTGGGAGTGGATGGATGCACTCAAAATGGAAACTTAGAAATACTTGGTACCTTTCATCCACTCTATATAACATGCTGTCTGGTTATATTGCTGTGTAATTTTTGCTGTATTATATATCTAATGTACACTATGCCAGACAGACAGACAGACAGACAGACAGACACACACACACACACACACACACACACACACACACACACTCACACACAGGAAACTTGTTTCCCCCTTTTGAAAAATATAGTAGAGCTGACAATAACCAACACGAAAGAAAGGGAATGATGTGACCTGAGGCCATTCTGTGCTGGGCAGAAGAGGAGCCAAAGAAAAGCACAGAGTGACACCAATGTCCTGCCACACAGAGTAATCCCCACCTCTGCAAAAGCTGCATCTGTCCCTTGGTGTGGCTCCTGGTTATGACAGACATTTCCCAGAGTCTTGTCCCAAGAGTGCCTTGATTCTTGAGGCAGACTATATTCCAAAGGAAAACAAAAGACAATTATTAGGGAGGATATCTATCCTCTCTTTCTCTCTCTCTCTCTCTCTCTCTCTCTCTCTCTCTCTCTCTCTCTCTCTCTCTCCCTACCTACCTACCTATCATCTCTGTATCTATATCTAGTCCATATCTTTATCATCTGTATATGTCTATATCTATCTACATATGTCTGTCCCTATCCCATCCATGTCTATACCTGTCAGCTGGGCTTCTTAAGGCTCCCTGGTGTCTCCTTGTCTATCTATGGTCCCTCCTTGTGATAACTCTAAGCCTATAACCATCCTCAGTGCTTCCTTGGCCTGTCTTATTTGTACTAATAGTTCATCTTTTGTCTCAATTCTGAGTCTCCTTGACCAATGGTCTGAACTTCAAGGACTGTTGACTTCACACATCCTTTCCATGTCATCGAGGCCCACAAAGTGGCCAATGATATTGATGATAGTAACAGTCACGGGGCAGGAGGGTGGGGAGTTAGAAGCACTGCCATTCTTGTATAGCTCTATGTCACCAAGCAGGTAGTCTTGACCAATGCGCAGGTGAGGCCAAGATGAGAAGCACATCATAAAGCTGAACCTCCTGGGCTGGGCAAGACCATAATCCAGAGGCAGCATGTGGTCCACCAGGACAGATGCTTTCATTATGGGGTTCCTGAATGTGCACCTCTGCATACCCAGTTCTCATCACCTAAGATTTATTCTCAGTCTCTGGGTGTGTTGGCCAGTTGAGAAGATGAACTGCTTGGTCCTGAAAATCACAGCCCCCGAAGGCTGTGCCTTTCAGTTCCTCTGCCAGACTGTTTCTCTCTCTCTCTCTCTCTCTCTCTCTCTCTCTCTCTCTCTCTCTCTCTCTCTCTGTATCTCTGTCTGTCTGTCTCTCCCTCTCTCTGTATCTCTGTCTGTCTGTCTGTCTGTCTGTCTGTCTCTCTCTCTCTCTCTCTCTCTCTCTCTCTCTCGGGTGCTGTTGTTCACCTCTTTACAGTCATGTCTTCTCTTAGTTTGTATAAAGTCATGGAGCAAACATGGCTGCCATGTATGTCTTGGGGAAAAGGTAGGGCTCTCTGGCTAACAGGCTGGACTTACGGAGATGTTGCTTTGGATCTGATGATGTCATACCATTACCTATTTCAAGGGCACCAATGGCTTCCTATTGTGCGCAGAGTAGGTTCTGTGTTCCTTTTGCAGCTGGCCATATCTATGGGCCTCTATCTTGCCATTGTGGTTCTTCCTCTCTGCTCATCCTGCCTTAGCTTCTGAATATTCCAGGCTCTTTCCCAAACTAAAGACCCAGTCCTGCTCAGCTAGGCATCCTTGAGTGTCCTACACACCATCATCCCCTTGTCCAGCTTCTTTTCTGTGCTTCTGGTCTCAGACAAGATGTTGCCTCTTTGGAGAAGTCTTCCCTGGCCATAGTATCCAACCCTCCATACAAACAAACAACAAACAAGTATTATTTGTGTCTCCAAGTAGCCATCATGTGAGCTGGGCCTGTATCCCGTAGACGTAGAGGGAAGCAAAGTATGCAATAGTTCACAGACAGTCAGTAGATGAAGAGTTGGGCATCACGTGTAAGAATGTTCAGTACGCTGTGTCTTCACCTCAACCTAAGAAAGCCATGACCTGTCACTTTTTGACTGGTGTTTTGGATCACTGGGCACAGACATAGGCTTTTAGCATAGAAACATAATAGACAAATTACACATGTGTAGGACACATGATGGCTGGAAATCGGGGCTTTATGGAAAAGCAACTCGGCGTTATCTTTCTTACTTGGAAAGGGGAAGGTGTTCCAGCATTCTTTTTATTGCTGGAATAAAATACTGACAAAGAGCAACTTCGGTGGAGAAAGGATTTATTTGCCTTACACTTGTAGGTCACAGTTCACCATGGAGGGGAACCAGGACAGGAACCGGGAGCAGAAACCATAGAGGGACTCAGCTTGCTGGCTCACTCACAGGCTCATGGTTAGCTAGCTCTAGTATACAGCCCAGGACCACCTGTCCAGAGATGATGTCACCCACTGTGGGCTGGGCCCTCCTACACCAGTTCACAGTCAAAACAACTCCCCACAGGTAAGCCAACGAGCCAACCTGATTTATGCTTTCCTCTTAGATGACTCTAGACGACATCCAGTTGGCAAGGGTAACTGGACAGAAGGCTTGGGATCCCTGACAGCTGCCCATAGATGCTGGAGCATTTTTATTGTAGAAAGAGATGATTGATGCACTGTGTGTGTGTGTGTGCATGCGTATGTGCGTGCGTGCGTGCGTGCGTGCGTGCGTGTGTGTGTGTGTGTGTGTGTGTGTGTGTGTGTAGCACTTCTCCAAGGAAGTGATTCCTCATCAGTGGAGGCGATACTAGGAATTTCCTTCGGGGAGGTTATGGGGCTAGATGACCTTTGGTTATCAGGTGGAAATGTTTGACCATCTAAACAGGATCCTGAAAATGTCTTTGGAGGGTGGTTTCTACCAGCAGGGAACAGAAAGCAGGAAGAGTGAACATTCCCACCTCACAGGTTTAGTACTTCTTGTCTTTGAGAAACACATCCCCTCCCTCTGGCACCTTTGGCAGACTGACTCATGTTTTTTGGTGTATGTGTGTGTGTTCATGTGTATGTGTATGTACACATATGCATGTGCATGCATATGTGGGGGCCAGAGGTCAAGCTGAGATATTGTTCCTTAGGAACTGTCTAAGCAGGGTCTCCCACTGGGAGCCAGGCCTTGCTGATTAAGTTACACTGGCCAGCTGGTGAGGTCTGGGATCCCTCCCACCCTGTCTTTACCTCGCATGGCTGGGGTTGCTGACATATGCCATCGTGCCTGGCCTTTTGTGTGGGTGCTAGGAATCAAACTCAGGACTCTTACACAGCTGAGAGATTTCCCTAGCCACAGATCGGATTATTATTGACTGAATAATAGTATTTAATAATAAATAATTATTATTGAGGAAACACTTGTGTTCCCTGCTTCTCTCTTCTCTCTCTGCAGGATGGTGTATCCCTAGTGACCCTGTGCACAGTACATGGAGGTGAGAGTTGGCCCAGGCTTGGGTTGCTGGTGTCTGCAGTCTCCCCGTGCCCCCGCCCCCATGATGAGATAACCCGGATGAGCCAAAGTCGCAGAAGAAGGAGATGCAAGCAATGGAGCCAACTCAAGCTCAGCCCAGTGCAGCCGACTCCAGAGAACCTGCAAACCCACCAGTGAAAAGAAAGTCTGTTCCCGTAAGGCTCTGAGACTTGGGGGTTATCTTACACAGCATTATCCTAGAAAAACTAACCGATGCGTATGTTTAGAATGTCCTTTGCATGAGAAGACTTCATTGCCTCGGCCTTTGTGCTGAGAGTGTCATGGAAGAGATTAATAGCTTTGTTTCATGCCATCGAGATTTAAGAATTTTTTTTTTAGTCTTTTTTGTCACGAACTCCTTTCATGACCTGAAGTGTGTATTGTTCACACCCACAGGGTAATCCACCACATTTGTCAGATTGCACCTCCTCCCGGCCGGTGAGCCACTTCTAGTCACTCGGCCCTGCCTGTGGCCCACAAGGACTTTGCCTGTGCTGAGAAGACATCAGGTTTATGGGAACACTGAGCAGGTGGAATTTAGAGAGATGAGGGGCCTTTGAAAGGCGGAACGAAGCACAGAGAAGCTCAGTTGGCTGGACCTCCTGGGAGAGCAGGGATGGGGGGCAGCTGCATGCCCACCACGATGCGAGGTGTGGTGCCACATGCCCAGACTAGGCTGTTCCTTGTGACATGAGGTGGACATCACGTACAAGGCTCCTCCCTTCATCCTGCCTACCACAGACAGGTGGGAAGCGTCTTCCCCAAAACCTTTGCTTCTTATCACGCTTGCCTTACTCTCTGAAATGAAGTCTCCAACAGCTGAGTGGGATTTGGTGTGGAGGGCAGCAAACAGGGTTCAGAATGAGTCTGACACAGCCGAAGGAGTCAAAGCCCTGGAGAAGAGCATGAATGGACTTGGAAAGGACAGACTAAAACGGCAGAGGCATTTATACAGGTCTCCCCTACCTCTCAGAACAAAACAATTCTGAGATAAGAGAGGCATGGGTGAGAGGAAATGCTTCCATTTTTCACATCGCAAGCTGGAGAGATCCAATAGGCTGTTTATGAAGAACAATAAAAAAGATACATGAACCCAGTAAAGAGGTTGTTACAAATACATCGGGTGATTTTTGAAAAGCCAGGGTTTTCTCCCTGCTTTTGGATAAAGCTGTCAGCCAAGTATTAAAAGATTCTCTCTCTCTCTCTCTCTCTCTCTCTCTCTCTCTCTCTCTCTCTCTCTCTCTCCTGTCTCTCTCTTTTTTTTTTGCTTCCCCCCCCAAAGCAATAACTGACACCCACTGGTTTTGTTACAATTGGCAGAAAGAGTTATCATTTTTCTTTAGGATTTGGAAATGCAATCAAAGACGGGCAGATTGGAGCCCGAATTAAATGAAGCTTAAACAAACACAAAGAAAAATCTCGGCTGGCTTTTTTTTTTTTTTTTAAACAAACAAACACTGGAATTGCAGCTCCTTGTTGCTAATTTGAAGCTGTAAAGAATTTGACACTCGCGCTTGATAAAATGGAGCCAAGCAGAATGGCGGGGACTTTCTACATGTAAAGCACCGAGAATGTTCTGATCATTTTATGAAAGTAAAAACCCCATTGTTTTGGGGGAAACTCTCTAGTGAAACCTGTCTGGCAGTGTGTGTGTGTGTGTGTGTGTGTGTGTGAATCACAGAGGATCTTTCTTCTGTTGACTTGAGAACAGATTAATTCTTCCTGGGGTAAATTAAATAAATGAAAGATCTGGGGTGTGGGGGTGTCAGTTCTGTGTGGCTGATGTCACATTTGCTCTGTTTTCGGTTCGGTTCCTATGTACCAAATTCTCCCCTTGAAGGTGTAGTAGACACACTTGTGCCAAAGAGTTAGCCTTCTGTTGGTACAATGATTTCGTTTTGATTCATCCTGATACGGAAAACCTTCTTATACTCAGAACCCCCCCTCTCCTGGTTAGCTTCCACCGCCAACTTGACACAGCCCAGAGTTACCCCAGGGAGTCTCAATTCGGGAATTTCCTCTTTCAGATTGGCTCGTAGGCATGTGGATCATTTCCTTGGTTGTTGATCCATGGGGGAGGGACCAGTTCCTGGGTTGACTAAGAAAGTCAGCTGAGCATGGACCAGAGGGAACAAGCTACTAAAGTGGCTTTTCTTTATGGTTCCTGCCTCCAGGTTCCTGTCCTGCCTTCTCTCAATGATAGGCTATGTATGACATGGAAGTGTGAGATGAAATAAACCCTTTCCTCCCCAAGTTGCTTTGGTCATAAGCATTTATCATTATGCTTAGACCTACAGCACAGGCCTAAGAATCAGGACGGAGGCAAGGTGTCCCCTGAGGAGACAGAAAGATATCCACACAGGTTTGCCTTTGATATCTTACCCACTGGCCTATGGACAAAATGCTATGATTCTGAGAGCAGTCCATTTTTTGTGGAAAACTCAGAGTGAATTTGAATAGAAGAGAGGGCCCTCTATGTGTAGGGGCAGGGACCTCAAGAGCGACCAGGTTCCAGTCAGAGGCAGAGATGCTGCAAGACAGACTGAGGCTCACAGATGTGGTAGGAGATAGCTGTTATGGTTTGAATAGAAAACGGCCTCCTCTGGCTCAGGTGTCTGAGTACTTGTTCTTCCGCAGGTGACGCTGTTTAGTTGAGTTGTAAAACATGTCAGAAGAGAGGCCTAGCTGGAGGAAGTAGGCCATTGGGGAGTGGATCTTGAGGTTTATAACTCTACTTTGCTTCCTTTTGTCCATTTCTGGGTCCATTGGAAGAAGGCAGGTACTTGTGAGGAGGTAGCCCCACACTCCGGCCACTGCAGCTGTGACTGTGGAATATTAGTTTAAGATGTGTTACATTTGTTTATGCTGTGGCGCTTATGCGTTTGATGGCGCAAAGATGTGTTGCATTCCTTTATGTTGCGTTTGTTTAACTCTGTGAAGCTGTGTTACTCTGCCTGTCTAACACACCTGATTGGTCTAAAAAAAGAGCTGAATGGCCAATAGTAAGGCAGGAGAAAGGATAGGTAGGGCCGGCAGGCATAGAGAATAAAAGAGGAGGAGATATCTGAGAGAGAGGATAAAGGAACAAGAAAAGAAAGGAGAGGAGGATGCTGGGGGCCAGCCACTCAGCCACAGAGTAAGAGTGAAGGTGAGATCGACAAAAGTAAGAAAAGGAAAAAACCCAGAGACAAAAGGTAGATGGGATAATTTAAGAAAAGCTGGCTAGCAACAAGCCAAGCTAAGGCCAGGCATTTATAAGTAAGAATAAGCTTCTGTGTGTGATTTATTTGGGAGCTGGATGGCAGGCTCCCAAAGTGCAAAGAGTCAAAAGAGAAAAAGAGTAAAACAAAACGAAGCAACAAAACAACAACCACCACACACACACACACACACACACACACACACACACACACAAACCCAACAACCCACAACACTCTGCCATGCCTTCTCTACCAGGATGGGCTGTACCATCAAACTGTGAGTCAAAATCAATTTCTCCTCTCTTAAGTTGGCCCTCTCCCCCCCTTTCTTTTCAGTCAAAAATTTGGTTGCAGAGATGAGTAATGTAGCTACTACAGAAGCAATGCCGTGCCATCTGATTTCCTCAGTGGTGTATGTTTGTATTTGGAATTTCCAGCTTCCTTCTCTTCTGTATAAGGACCAAGGACGTGTGAAGCATTGCTTTGGTCTTGGGTTCCATGAAGTAGAATTTGAGGTACTCACCCTGTGTTAGGAGTGAAGGCCACTCTGTTTTGCCAGTGTTACCTTCTAGATGGGCTTGCCCAGTGCTGAGCCCCCTGCTTATGGATGCCCTGGGGCCCTGCCTAGCTGCCCAGCGGCAGTTCTGTTGTTATCTCTAGCCTCTAGGATGCCAGCTTTGAGGGGCCTTGGGTAGCTGATTATTGCCCCCATACCATGCAAACTGTCTTTTATAAGCACAGATTGAAAACAGTGAGTGTTTTCTCTACCTTCCCACAGTGGTATTGAGTGAAAATTGTTTAGGAGGTTTGTGGTATGTGTGTGTGTGTGTGTGTGTGTGTGTGTGTGTGTGTGTGTGTGTGTGTGTGCTGGTGTATGTGCTCACTCACACACAGATGGAAGTGAGAGGAGAGGATCCAGGAGTCAATCTCTATTTCTCTCCACTTTATTTTTTGAGACAGGGTCTCTTTCTGAACCTGAAGTTTACTACTCTGGCCAGGCTGACCAGCCAGCGAGCTCCTAGAATCCTTTTGTCTTTGCCCCCAGTGCTGGGGTTTGAGGCATACATAGGTATCCCAGGATTCTCTTGTCTCTGCCCCACCCCCACCCCAGTGCTACAACACCCAGCCTTTTAAAAGGTGGGTGCTAGGGATTTGAACTCAGTTTCTTTTGTTTTCACAGACAGCACTGAGCCATTTCCTCAGCCCCAAGGTTTTGTTTGGTTTTTGATAGTTAGCATTTTATGAGAGTGTTATCATTTAGAGAGAAAACACTCACACTTTGGTAAGGTCCTAATTTTCATCCTCCCAGTCCACCCATGTCCCTTCATGGTCAAATGGTGTGTTCAGGAACATTCATCTTCTTTCTCAGTGAAACTTTCTGACAAGGAAGGGGTGTATTCTTTATTTATACCATGCTTCTTTGTTTATCTGGTGTATGCATAAGCACATGCATATAGTGCATATGTGTGTCTATGTCCATGTGTGTGTAAGTATGTGTGTTGCTATGCATGTATGTGTGGAGGTCAGAGGCCATTGTTGGGTGTCATCTTCTATTGATCTCCACAGTAGGTATGTTTTGAGATAGGGTCTCTTATTAAACCTATATACCTCACTATTCTGCTAGACTGTCTGACCAGCAAAATCCAGGGATTTGCCTGTCTCTGGCACCCCCATTGCTGGGGTTATAAATGTTCACCATCATATCTAGCTTTCATGTGGGTGCTGGAGATCCAAACTCAGGTCCCTATGATACACTATAACCCATGAGCTATCACCTTAGTCCCTACTTATATTACCTTTTATATTACATTGTCATTTTCTAGAGACACTTGGTATTTAGTACTGAGGCTTATGTTGCCTTGGAATCAGAGGTGGCCTGCAAGCGAATCCTGCTCTGAGCTAGAAGCTCTGTCACGGCCAAGTCTTTTCACCTCTGTGGATCCCAGTGCCCTCATCTACTGTATAGGGAGAAATACCCTGTTTATGGACTATGGTGCAGATGAAAGTCGGTAATGCATATAAAGTGCCTCGTGCATTACCTGGCACATAGTAAGCACTCAATAAATTTTAATTCCCCCCTTTTCCTTCTCCTTTCTTCAGTTCGATCAAGCATTATGATAGATGTATTTCTCGTGCCGTGTACAGCTTTCTAAAGTGCATATAAATCAATTAAACAGGGCAACGCTGTAACTGATCATGTAACGTTTATTTAAGAGATGCAAGGGAGAGTAGAGGGAAGATTAGGGCCTTGTAGACTCTCTGCTGTGAACTCGGGGGAAAAAGGGAAGGCTAGGGGCTGGGCTGGATTTGGAGATCAGGAGAATGGCCTCAGGATCTGAATTCTGGGTAGGCCACAGAGGAAAAGACAGACAGACAGACAGATGAGAGGACTCACTGCAATGGCTTCTAGTTGCTGTCGAAGAGCGGAGTCTGTGGGTTTGCGCTGGCCTCAGTGTACCTAGACGAGAAAGCAAGGAACTCTAGATTTGAAACTACCACTTACTCTTTGGGAGAGGCAGGCACATCTGCCACACTTCCTTCTCCGGCTGCCCATGAGCCTGGAAAGCAGGGGGCTCAGGGGTTTCTTTGGATAGCTGGAACGCCTGGGTTGTGGCTTGGGGTGGCAATTGGAAGTGAGGTTTGCCCAAGACAGAATGCTAAGAGATAAGGGTCTCCAAGAAGTTGCTCATTCAGTGGCCGAAGAATGATTCTAAACATGCTTCAGATCCTAGGCAACCTAAAATAAAACCGGGACCATCTTGCTCTCTGGGGAAGTCAGGGATTCCGTTGACTCCTGCTGGTCCTTGCTCTTGCATCCTGCTGACCCATGCTCTAGAGTGGAATTCAGAGGAGGCGTCTCTCAGAATGAGCTGTCCTGTTAGACCAGGTTATCTCTGCTGCCCTTCCGGGACAAGCTCTCGGGATTTCTTTTTCACCCAGACCCTTGTGTAATTTTTTTCCCTCTTTGCTCTTTGGGGGGCCCACCACCTAGCTCCCAAATAAATACAGGCTGGGTTTGGGGGGGGGGGTGTTTCTCAGTCCTCGCTGCAGAGTTCAGAGATCACAGCTGAGTTCCGAGGGCAGAGGCGCCTGTTCAGAGGCCGTGACATTCAGGATGCAGGGGCTTCCTGTAGCATTGCCGACAGCAGCCTTTTGAACATTTTCTAGCATGTTCACGAGTGAGTGAGTGGTCTGTGGGTGCCAGGAACATGCTCATCCGTCAGTTTGACAATACATGGTGAGTACATTATTTATGCTAAAAATAGTCTGCGTAAAAAGACAAGGCCCTGGAAGCAGTACCACTGACGTCTTAGAGGTCTGCCAGCGCCCCCCCCCCCTTCCCTGGAAGGTGATTGATAAAGTCATTTTCTGTTGTGTTTTAATAAAGCTGAGCACATCACACACTCCAGCAAGCTGTGGCAACTCAATCACTGGACTGGGCCCTGTCCCAAGGTCTCTTCCTACCAAGGTGGTCCTCTGAGCTGGCTTCTCTCAGGGGGTCATTCTTGGGATGGTCTATTCCACACATGAGGGTGGATCTTGATTTAATATAGCACAACTGAAAACCAGTGGCTTCTAGCTGTGGTTTGATTATCTCCATTTTTTTTAAATTAATTCATTAATTTTACATCCCCATTGCAGTTTCCGCTCCCTCCTCTCCTCCCATTGCCTCCCCCCTGTCTCGCCCCCCCCTGCAACCCCCCCTACCATCCACTCCTCCTCTCTTTCTGTTCAGAAAGGGGCAGGCCTCCCATGGGTATCAACAAAGCATGGCCTGTCGAGTTGCAGCAAGACTAAGCATCTCCCCTTGTATTTAGGTTGGGCAAAGTGGCCCAGTATGAAGACTGGGTTCCCAAGAGCCAGCCACAAAAGCATTACGGGCAGCTCCTGCTCCCAATTGTTAGGAGTCCCCCAGGTAGACCAAGCTACCCAACGGTCACATACAGGTAGAGGGCTTAGGTTGGTCCACTGCAGTCCTTCTGGAGGTTGTTTCAGACTCTGTGAGCTCCTATGAGCCCCGGTTAGTTGATCCCGTGGGTTTTCTTGTGATGTCCTTGACTCCTCTGGCTCCTGCAATCCTTTTCCCCGCTCTTCAGCAGGATTGTCCGAGCTCTGCCTAATGGTTTGGCTGTGGGTCTCTGCATCTGTTTCCATCAGTTACTGGATGAAACCTCTCTGATGACAACTGGGATAATCACCAATCTGATCAGGCTGTGTATCTGCTATTGCGAGGAGTCTTAGCTGGGGTCATCCCTGGAGATTCCTGGGAGTTTCCCTTGCATCAGCTTTCTACCTGGATTGTCTCCATTTCTTACTTCTGGAAAGAGTGGGAAAGAGAGAGGGAAGCCGAGAGCCAGGGTCTGCACTAACCCCGACCACATTCAACTCTGTCTGTTAGGACCACGGCCATCGCTACTATTTATTTGTGTATTTATAACTGAAAAAAAATTATACATATTTACGGAGTACAATGTGAGGTTATGCATTGTAGAACGATCAAATCAGACTTTTAAGCCTGACCTGTCACCTCGCCTTCATTTAGATTTCCACCGCAGTGTATGGAGTTCCCTTTTCTCCACCTCTTTACTGGGGCTTGTCACCTCCCATTTTCCTGACAACGGAGCTGACATTTAATGAGGCCTTTCTCAGGACTGACCCTGTGCCAAGTGGCTTTCGCACCAGCCCCCATGTGTAGGTACTAGTAACACCTGAGAAAACCGAGGCCCTTTGAGAATTCTGAGGAGAGTTAATTGCTTTTGTGTCCACAAAGGGCTAGGAATGTTGAGGTTCGAGTCTGTGAGCTGTCGGTGGGATGTTCAAAGTTGGAAACAAGAGGCCATGGTAAGGATGGCTGGTTTTCTGGGGGAGAGGCTGGTCCAGGGTGGCTAGCTGAAGATTTCTGAAGGATTCATGCGCATCTTGGAAAGGCTAACGGAGGGCCTTCGTTTGAAACGTAGTCATGTCCACCAAGTCCCCTGCGGTGTGTTTTGGGTGTAGCAAGCCAGGCAGTGTAGTTTCAGATCTTTCCAGTTTGTGTGTGAGAAAACCAGCGGAGGCAAGCTGTGTCAGCCCTGAAACTGCACAGGACACAGAGTGGCACACAGTGAGCACTAATTGGAGCCACTTAGGGATATACCCCTGCCTCAGTTGAGTCTGTTTGCGAAGAAGTCAGTGGCTTTTGCCTGTCTCTGGCTTCCTTCATCTTCCTCAAGATTCCTTTATTTTATTTTATTTTTTTTTTTTGTGTGTGTACTTAGATTTTTATCACTATGTAGCTTAGGGTGGCTTTGAAATCACAATCCTCCTGCCTCATCCACCCCAGTGCTGGGATTATAGGCATGCACCAACATGCCTGGTTTCTTCATATGCTCCTTTTAATTAGGTGTTTGTGATCTGAGATCTCAGGGCTGGCCCTGTATCTTCTGTTTTCATAAGAAACCTGCCTATTCACGCAGGGGCTGTGATTGTGACTGTGGCTCTGAGGTCCCTGGACCGAGTTGGCTAGGGGCGAACTGATATTTGAGCATCTCAGTGTCTCAAGGGAGCCAGGCTTTCAGTATCTTCCTAATGCTGTTTTTTTGGGGGGGGGGGGTGGGTGGGGGGGGGAGTGGGAAAGGTGGAAGAGAAGCCCTTTTGCTGGTTGTGGAGGAAATCCAATTTTCATTTTCCTTACTCGTTTCTGGAACCGAGCTCGTTTGAGGGAGCAGGAGGGCCAGGCCATTGCAAAGCGAGGTCTCCTGCCTTCACTGTGGGTTTGTCTGATGGCCACAGATCGTGGCCTGATTGGAACTGATCTTCCCCCGGGCACTTGGCGCCTGGCCTAATAGGCTGACAGTCTGTCATGTGTCCAGAGAGGCCCGTGTCAACGTTGCTCCTGGGTCAGCATCTCTTCTGTCCCTCATCTGCTGCATCCAGGATGCTCCCTGACACCCGCGATATGCTGGAGCCCGTGCCAGACTGAGTAGGGGCGGCTGGCAGCCAGCCTGAGACAGGGGCCGCCTTCAGTGACCTCGGGCTTTAGAGAGGAGACCTGCTTGGCAACAGAGGACTCAGATTCCAAGTTGATGACCTCTTGTGAATGCAAGCCCTACTTCCCAGCCACAGCAGGGCCGGCTGAGCTATCTTAGCTCAGGCCCTACCTGCCACAGGCTACCCTGGGACGGTGCTGTGATGGGCACATGACCTACAGCGCCAGGCATTTAGGGTTTAGTTTGTTTAAACTGCCTTTTTTTTTTTTTTTTTTTTTTTTTGGCTTCATTAAGAACCACCCTGTGTGCCTTAGCTGATCCCAGGAGAGAGTAAAGACTAGGAGGGGTCAGGAGACCTGTGT
This sequence comes from Peromyscus leucopus, assembly GCF_004664715.2. Classification (NCBI taxonomy): domain Eukaryota; kingdom Metazoa; phylum Chordata; class Mammalia; order Rodentia; family Cricetidae; genus Peromyscus; species Peromyscus leucopus. The sequence continues at coordinate 38,342,461 of NC_051081.1, forward strand.
TTGGTCCTAGCTTGGCCAACTATGAAGTCTTAAACGTTCTTCTGGGCTTTAGCATCTTCCGCCTGTAAAATGGCTCGATGGGCCTGCAGGATTTCCAGATGGTCTTCTCCTTGACCCCTGGTTTCTTCTCACTCTCTACCCATCTCAGAACAGAATTGTTTGCACAATTGGCACCTGGTAAAGAGAGACTTACTGGATAGTATTTTGCCTCCAGGCCAGCACTGTAGGGAACAACCCGGAGAACTGACCCCACCACCTGTCCTGGCTAGTCTTAGGTCAACTTGACACAAGTGAGAATCATCTGAGAGGAGGGAACCCCAGATGAAAAAAACACCCCCATAAAATCAGGTTGTTAGCAGCCTTGTAGAGCATGATCTTAACTAGTGGTTGATGGAGGAGGACCCAGCCCATGGTGGGTGGTGCCTTCCCTGGGCTTGTCCAGGGTTCTATAAGAAAGCAGGCTGAGCAAGCCATGAGGAGCAAGCAAGCCAGTGAGCAGCACCCCTCCATGGGCTCTGCATCAGCTCCTGCCTCCAGGTTCCTGAACTGTTTGAGTTCCTGTTCTGACTGCCTTCAGTGAACTGTGATTCAGGACATATAAACCAAATGCACCCTTTCCTTCCTAACTTGTCTTTGGTCACGGTCCTTTCACTACAGCAACAGTAATGCCAGCTAAGACACCACCCCTGCCTGGCTAAGAAGAAGTCCCATTCTCAGCCCTTGGGTGGGGGAACATTTGTCTCAAAGGCTTTGGTAGCACTACGCTTGATTGAAGAGGCCTTTCTCTCTTGTGGCATCCTGACAGAGGTTTGCTAGGACAAAAGTTGGGCGTCTGTCTCTTCTGGGCTTCTGGCTGGAGCTGATAATTGCACAGCTTCCTGTTGTTCAAAGCGGCGTCAGCATCATCCAGGACCTGATTGGAAATGCAGGACTGCGACTCTCCAGTCCCAGGCTGAGTCAGACCTGTGCATTCCAACAGTGTGTGCCTGCATGCAGGGAATTTCCAAGCCCTGGTATAGCCTCTCGCCAGGCTCAAGGACTGTGTCCTGCCCCTTCCATGGCATAGCATGTGGTCCTTGTTACTGGTTCAGGTGGTCCACCTGCTCTTGCTTAGGCTTGTAAGGGAGACAGTCACGTCTGTAGGCTCCTGCTAGAATCCCAGGACTGAGTGTTGTCTCTTTGTGTCTGCCTTGGCTGAGTCTAGCTCACATGGAACAAATGTCCTTCCCACTTCTTAGACTGTCACACTCATTTATGTTCAAGAAGAGTTTTAGTGCTTCTATGGCCATTAGATTGCTTGGAGAAGTAAGTGCAACTCAGTCTTTCTCTTATAACACACACACACACACACACACACAGACCTATACATATACACATACCCACAAACATGAACACACATATATACAGACACACACATACAAATACACACAGATAAATATACACATATAAACATATACATACATACAAGACATATACAACTACACATACACATATACATACTCAGACATATACTTATACAGAGACAGATATATACATAGCTAAGCACACATTACTTATACATACACAGATATATGCACATACAGACATACTCACATACAGACACACACCAACACACATATACATATATACATACATGCATATGCATACATAAACAGAGAGACAGACACACACACATACCTATAGATAGAGACACATTCATACATAGACACAGAGACACACAGACATATACAACACACACACACACACACACACAACAAGATGGAAGGAAAGAGCCTTTAATAAAGATTGTGTCTAGCATGGCTTTCTAACTAATCTGTGTTTGCGTTTCTAGGGGAGTCCATAAGCTCGGAATTAATATGCTGAACATATGTTTATATATATTTTTGTCCCGATGAACGAGAAAGGGTCTATGGCTTTCCTAAATTCTCAAAACAGCCTATGACCTAAATAAAGACAAAGTACCCTTGGTCTCAGTCCAAGTCAGCTTCTTGGGGTTCACTTGGCACCTTGTGGTTGAAGATGAACCAGGGCCTGACTGGAGGGCTCTTATGAAAACAGCCCCCCGCAACGCCAGTTCGGCGTGGCTTTGCTCGCCTCTCTCTGCTCCTCCAAATTTCTCTTTGTTCTTCCTATTATCTCTATCAAGGACTATTTTCAGGGCTGATTGGAAACAGAGAGCGGGCCCGGCGGCACCGTGACAGGGGAGAATGTTTGCCGGAAAAAGCATGGGCAGTCACTGAGAGCAAAGGCAATTAGCCTTCGGAATTGGCTGGTACTCCTTACTTGCCTTCTTTTTACTAAGTGAACCAGCGAAGCCATTTTCTAGAAAATGGCCAAGAGCAGATTCAGGCCTGCAATTTCCTTGTCTCTGCCCAGATGGATGTTCTGGGACAGGAGCCATGTCACCATGCTCTGTGCTGTGCTGGGCATTCTGGTCTCTCAGCCTGATTGTCTATTCATCACTTTAGGGTTCTGCTGTGCCCACGAGCGAGGGCGTCGTCTGTCTCCTGGGTTTCCAGGCCAGTTGCATTCCAAAGAGGGAGCTCATAGACTCCTGTACCTGCAAACCACAGACAGAGACTGAAGCCAGCGGCGTTTCCAGGGACCCCGGCCTGGCTCTTATTAACCAGTTTCTGACCCCATGGTGACCTGATCGCTTATTTCTGTGAGCAGATGGCCTTGAATGCTGAGATTAAGTTCTCTGTCTTTGTACTGTGGCTCTCCCAAGGATGTGACGCTCATTCTTCCCCACATTTCCTATTCTTTTTAAGTTTTCAAGGCAGTTCTGACCATCAGATCCCTTAGCCTAACCCCAGTGCCTTGCTAGGTCTGGCCCATTGTGAGGGAGATTTGGTTATTGTAGCCCATCAGCTTTAGCAAACAAACACATCTATAATTCCTATTCTACATCTTTGACAATCAGTCTACTCTTCCTTATTTTAGGCCTGTCACATCCAATGTCTCTAACAATGATGCATGTCTTATTTGAATGAGTTTGCCCAGTCTCTTTTTAGACTGGATTCTTCACCACTTCCTAGGGGACTTCCTAGCCTCCAACCAAACCCCTCCTTTATTCTACACACAGCCTATTCCATTGTGGGGAAACCTGGGTCTTAGCAATGTTTTCCCGAAGTGTGATCTCAATATGTTCTTGAGTGTGACTTTCAAGAATTTTATTGAGCATTTTTGCATCTACGTTCATCAGGGAAATTGGTGTATAGTTTTCTTTTCTTTTCTTATTGTTATATCTTATCCAATCAATAAATAAGCCAATGAACTGTATAGATAGTATTCAAAGGAAGAAATGAAAATGGTTTGTCTTTCCAAGTCCAGCTCACTTCACTCCACATCATCTCCCATTCTACCATTTCCTGTAGATGCCATTTGTTCTTATTTATAGACAAACACATGTTTTCATTGGGTATATCTACCGTATTTTTTAACCCATTCTAAGCTAAGAATACTTGAAAAACAATGCCTGACATCCTTCTCCATCAGGGAAGTGAAAACCCCAGTCAGAATGGCCATTGTCAATAACACAAGTGACAACAGGTGCTGGTAAAGTTGTAGAGAAATAGGAATCCTTGCACACTGCTGGTGGGAGTGTAAACTAGTGCATCCTGTGGAAATAAGTATGGTGTGTAAACTAGTGCATCCTGTGGAAATAAGCATGGTGTGTAAACTAGTGCATCCTGTGGAAATAAGCATGGTGTGTAAACTAGTGCATTCTGGGGAAATAAGCATGGTGTGTAAACTAGTGCATTCTGGGGAAATAAGTATGGAGGCTTCAAAAAAAGAAGCCCCACTGGTGGATATACACCCAGAGAATGCTAAGTCAGCATACCACAGAGATTTCTCCATATCAATGCTTATTACCCTCCTACTCACAATGCCCAAGAGAAGGAATCAGCTTAGAATGGGTTAAAAAATACCGTAGATATACCCAATGAAAACATGTGTTTGTCTATAAATAAGAACAAATGGCATCTACAGGAAATGGTAGAACGGGAGATGATGTGGAGTGAAGTGAGCTGGACTTGGAAAGACAAACCATTTTTTTTCTTTCATATGTGGAATCTAGACTGAAAAAATATATATTTATATATTACGTAATCTCCACCTGTAGCTGGAGAGCTTCTCTCCAAATCCCACCAAGCCCTGGCAGTCTGACAGCCCACTTATAAAATAAACACACAGACGCTTATATTATTTACAAACTGTATGGCCATGGCAGGCTTCTTGCTAACTGTTCTTACATCTTAACTTAATCCATTTCTATAAATCTATACCTTGCCACGTGGCTCGTGGCTTACCGGCATCTTCACATGCTGTTTGTCATGGTGGCGGTGGGCAGTGACTCCTTCCAACTTCCTGTTCTTTCTTTTCTCCTCTCTGTTAGTCCCGCCTATACTTCCTGCCTAGCCACTGGCCAATCAGTGTTTTATTTATTGACCAATCAGAGTAATTTGACACACAGACCATCCCACAGCATCCACCTGTATATGTTATGCATAGGTCAGCCATGAAGGGAAAGGGGGACCATGCAAGAGGAGGAGGAAGAGATCTAAAGAGAAGGGGAGGAGGGACAGGAGAGGACAGCAGACCACAAGTGACATAAAAACAGAAGAGGGACAATTGGAGGCAGGCAAGGGACCAACGGGAGGTGGGGGAGGGTGGGAGAGGGCTGTGGGAGGGGCAAGAAAAACAAAAGAAATGACATATGTATGAAAATGTAACAAAATAACCAATACCGTTTGTATGCTAACTTAAGCAACAACATTTAAAAAGTTAATTAAAAACAAACTGTCCCCGGGTTGGGTAGATGGCTGGGTAGATAAAGATACTTGCTCCTAGGCTTGATGTCCTGGGTTCAGGTCCCAGAATCCTCATAGCAGAAGGAGAGAACTGACTCCTTCATGTTGTCCTCTGACCTCCACATGGATGCCATGGTGTTCACACATGCATACTAAAATAAAGAAATAAATGTAAAAATGTTCTTTAAAAAGGGGTCCTGGGTGCTGGAGAGATGGCTTAGTGGTTAACGGCATCTACTACTCTCACAGAGGACTCATGTCGCTGTTCCAGCTTTGACCTGGAAGTCCTACCCCCAATGAGGTTTCGGTAACTGTAATGCCTACAAGGCGGGCCGGAGAGAGGAGCCCTTAAGATCTGAGATCCAGATACACCAGCTCTCTTGGTTCCTGGATCCTGGACGCTGGAGGTCGATTGAACAGAGTTCTCCAGAGACCACCACCAGACTGCGCTACACCTTCCCCGGACTCTGTAACCTATCCCTTCACTTGTAAGTTACCTCACAAAATAAACCTCCCTCTTTACGTGGAGTTGCCTTAGTACTACAACCAATAGACTCACTCCCCCACCATGGCACCCATGTCAGGTGGTTCATAACCACCTATAACTCCAGTTCCAGGGAATCTGATACGCTCCTTTGGTCTCCACGGGCACTGCACTCCCTCTCACAATCCTGTACTCAAACACACACATGCGCACGAGTAAAAATAAATAAATAAATCAAAAGGGTCCTTGTGTCGTCTGCACCTACCCCTGACCCTGTAGTCCTCCGGTGTGTGTCCTTTGGGCTAATTAGGGGTGTGGGCTTTGGGATCCGCTTAGTAGAGTTGCAATGCCCAATTTCTGATTTATTAGCTGTGTGACCTCAGTAAAATTACACAGCATCTCCAGCTCTGGGGTCTGCTGTGAAGCAGGGCTGATGATACTCCTGAGTCCAGAAGGTGTTTGTGAGGGTTCAAGGTCACTGAGATGCGGCGTGGGAGTGCATTCGGGAAGAGCTATTGCTATCATTTTTTTTTTTTTATGCCTTCTTCTAAACTTCCCATTTGGCTTTTACATTGCTCTTGTTTCGTCTCGTCCTTCATGCTGTGTGTCTGTCTGGTCCACTCAGCTAACCAGGCTCATAGAAGGAAGCGTGGCAGCTTCCTTTTGATTCTCACCCCTTTCTGAGGTGGGCTAGGCCCGTCATACATGCTCACCTACAGGTGGTTAATTGATTCAAGTCAATAAGACTTCCACAGTTTAATTAAGGCAAACTTGCAAACAGTTCAAATTCAGCCTTGATTAGCCAAGCCTGGTGGGTTTGCACTGAGCAGGGCAGCGATAATTATTAGCCAAACCCTCTCTGCTCTTCCAAACACTCAATTCCCCGAAGAGGCAGAAGGCACTTGTGAGTTCTCCTGAAAAGCATTCTACCCAAGGCAGCTCTCTATCCATCCACCCATCAGGCTGGCAGCCAGGGACAGTACCACTAGTGTGGGAGGCAAGGAGAGGCCTTTGGGGGTGCAGCCACAGCATCCCCGGAACCTGTAAGGAATGTCCTGGAAGCTGTGCTGAGAAAAGGCTGGAGCTGGGGTTGTCGTGAGGCTTTGCTCATCCTGGCACCCCAAGGCCATGCACACAGGTGCAGTGAGCCCAGGGCTCGTGACCTGACCTGCTCCCTTCTTCCTATGTATAGCATCATGCATCCTGGTGTGGAGACATACAGAAAAACAGACTCCAGGGAGAAGCTTCCAGAAGCCCCATTCCTTTCCTCCTGCTTGTTTATCTCTATGCCCTGGGCTGGCTCTGAGGCTCAAGAGTGTCTGAGTCCCTGAGACTGAGGAGGCTGGGATTTTATTTTCCTATGATCAGGCTAGACTATGGGGAGGCAGAAAATGTAGAGATTAAGGGCGGGCTGCTTTAACGAAGGAAGCGAATCTTTCATAGTTTAATGTGCCACCCAGGCCTCTTGCAGTGAGTGGGGTTTGTATTCAGCTCAAACATTTAATTTTATTTATGTATTGCAAAGGAAATCGGGTCACGGGGACATTAAAGGTGCAGGAGAGGAATGTGTAAGGCAGAACTCACAGCAAGGCACAACCTTGAGCAAGCGCTACTGCTCATCAACTAAGCAGAAAAGCAACTCATTAGAATGTGGCTCTCCCTGGGCTCCTGGATGTGAGTTCCAACTCTCTCCCTCCCAGGACTGCCAAAAGTGCAAAGGGAAGCAAAACTCCCATCGGGCAATTGTCCTGGGGAAGTCGTCATGTTTTCTGGTCCCACTTGTTGTACACTTGCCTGGGAAAGGGGCTGTTCACGTTTGTAGTGACATGTAAGCCTGATCCTGATACAGGGTCATTAGGGAAGGTCTTTCTGTCCATGAAGTGAAGGACTCCAGCAAAGACGATGGGGGTCTCTGTCTAAGGGTCGCCTTGAGCCACAGCCCAGGTCTTTCCTCAATGCTAGCAGTCCTACCAGCGGCAAGAGCTCATCTCCTACCATGGGGAGCATGCTCAGGTGGAGCGTGTGGGGGAAAACACTGAGAAAGAACATCCTTGAAGTAGCCCGAGATCATCCGAGGAGACCAGGCATCATCGGCACTGAGCAGGCAAGAGTGGGAGGCCAGTTCCTGGGACCTTGGAGGGCCACATGAGTCCCTAGCTCTCTCTAGGAAGAGGAGAGGGTGTAGAAAGGCTGGCTGGACATGTCAGGGTATCCTCTGTTATTGTTTCTGTTCACCAGTTGGGTAGAAAATGCTCGCAGGAACTAGCAGGAAGTAAAGGGGTGTGGAAGAGGGAAGGCCCTGGGTGTCTGAATTGCTATCTGAAAGCCACCCAGAGAGCAGTGGACAGTTGCATTGGGGGGTAATTGAGGAATGTCTATTGGGCCAGGCCTCTTAGTATTTGGAGTTGTCTGTGCCACTGTTAGTTTATCCCGCCTAATGGGATGCATGCGTATGAACTGCTCATGCATGCTCAATTGCATGCTAAAGAAAATACGGGGCAGTTAGATGAGCGCCATCAGACACTGGTAGAGAGAACTCCAGGTGAAAAAGGAAGGTTATAAGGGTGGAGGTTCGCTTCCATACTGGCTCATATCGGAGGAATAATAATACATTGTCCTTGCTTTGTGCAGCTCCAGGTTCGTATCCGACTTTTGAGGGCAACAGGGGCTGGACAGTGTGACAGTCTGGCCACTAGACTTCAGACTTGATCCCGTCTCACACCCAGCAGGTCACTCTGGCATCTGGAGCCTCGGATTGCCCTGAGAGGCCACTGGGGAGAAAGGAGGGCAGCTCTCTCCATTTCTCAAATGACGAATATACTCTTTTCACCTTGTGACTTTTACACGGGCACAAGAGAAATGTGCATTCAGGAAGGACATGACATGATATCCTCAGTGCGCTTGATGGGAGGTGGTGGGGACCGGGTAAGGGGCTGGCAAGGGAAGTGATCCCAGCAGTCAGCGGGGACCCTGGTAAAGGTAGTGCTGGCAGCAGGTCTGGGAGGTATCAGGGCATGTCCCTGCCATCCCCCGCCCCCAGCCATCCTCTGGCTTCTTCTGGGGCCACCTTGGAGGTTACAGCACATGCATCTTTAATTTTTTCAATTAACAACAATATAGAACAAATGGAGTGGAGTTTTAATTATTCATAATTCATTTAGGAATAAAATCTTTGTAAACTAAAGGAAGGGAAGGGCCATATTACCTTTTTCCTTAAGCCAAAAAAAAAAAATGTAGAGCAATGAAAGGGACGGAAAATGGACTCACGAAGCTGATTTTGCTGCGTCTTCCCCCATGGTTTGTGCACTGAGAAATGAAGGCTGGTAGGTGATGGGGAGATTACCCGCTGTGCTGGTGGTCAGAGGATCGCCTTTACCCTGTCCCGGGAGGCCAGTCATGTACTGTGTGACATTGTTTATCACTGTCCCTTGCTGGGTCCACACGAGCCATTCCTGTCAAGAGCCCTGAAATGATCTGGACCATCAGTAAAGTCATTCTGCATCCTGTGTATTAGCAAGCGTGGCCAGGATGTCTCTTTATACCTGGATCCCAAGGTCTCCTGCTACCTGGAAGCTTTTTAGGAGGTGTGTGTCCCTTCATGTGTATATGTATATATGCATAGCACACAATAAAAAACCAACCAACAAACAAAAACAGTCAATACTCTTAGACTTGGAAGTACAACTAGGACTTCGTTGAGGTCTATTTTATAGTTTAAGAGTCTAGGTTCAAAGAAGGGGCAGCCAGGATGAATACAGGAGTTGGAAGTAGCTGTTCCTGAAGTCATCTTTGGGAGATAGGGTTTAATAATGTTAGGGGGCGACTCTCTTGAGTCCGTGCCTACACACTTTGGTATGTCTTATTTTCTGTGGATTTCTCTTAGAAACGCCCATACCCATGCTCTCAGTTATGTGTCTTTTCATTCTGACTGTTTCTTTTTCTTTCTTTGTGCTTAAGCTTACATTAGAACATCGTCATTAAACACCAATCCTGGGGCACGAGGAGATGGTTTTGTGATTAAGCATGCAGATCAGAGTTTGGATCTGCAGAAACCTGTGGAAATGCAGGTGGGTGTGGTGGCCCCCAATTCTAGCTTCAGAAGGCAGAGATAGGAAGTCTTCTGAGAAAGATGGATAGCAAGACTAGCCATATCTGCTACCCCTGGCTCCTTTTTGTTTGTTTGTTTGTTTGTTTTGTTTTCCAAGACAGGGTTTTTCTGTGTAGCTTTGGTGCCTGTCCTGGATCTCGCTCTGTAGACCACGCTGGCCTCGAACTCACAGAGATCCACCTGGCTCTGCCTCCCGAGTGCTGAAATTAAAAGCGTGCGCCACCGCCGCCGCCACGCTGCCGCCGCCGCCGCCGCCGCCGCCACCACCACCACCACCACCACCACCCCGCCACCCTGGTGTTTTATTGAGACATTTCCTTATTGAATAAGGTAGAAGAGTAATTGAAGATGGTTCCAGACACCAACCTTAGATATCCACATGCACATGCACAGACATACAAAAACACATGTATGTGAGTACAACACACCATACACACACACACACACACACACACTGGAAAAAGAAAAAAAATCCTGCTTTATGAAAAAAGCAAGGAGAAGAAAGGAGGGGGTTATAGCTGAGGTACCTGTAGGGTTACAATGGTGGGTGAGAATGAGACTGGCCCCTAAGAGTGGAGAAGTGAGTCCATAGTAGTGGGTGTGTCTCTAGGTGAGGATCTTGGTTCCATTTTTTTTTCTGCAGGCTTCCTTGCCATGCGCCTTAGTTACTTTCCTATTGCTGTGACAAAACACCATGACCAAGGCAATTTATATAAAAAAGCATTTATTTGGGTATCATGGTTCCAGAGAATGAGTCAATGGTCATCATGGCAGGGAGCATGGTAGCAGGCAAGCAGGCATGGTGTTGGGGCCATAGCTGAGAGCTTACATCTATCCGATCCATAAGCAGGAGAGGCAGAGAGAGAAGGCTGGGGAGAGAACACTAACGGGGAATGGTGTGGACTTTTGAAACCTCAAAGCCCACCTCCAGTGACATATCTCCTCTAATAAGCCACACCTCTTAATCCTTCTCAAAGAGTTTTACCAACTGGGGACAAAGCATTCAGATATATAACCCTATGGGGGGGCATTCTTGTTTAAACCGACAGATCAGTACTTCATGTTGGCTCAACAGTGCTCTTGGGTAGACTCTTGAATCTTTCAACAGCCAAGCATCTCTTTAAGTATCTGTGTCGAGGTGTGGCTTCTCTGATTAATGTCTGTAATTACTCTTGATACTTTCCAGGGTTGAATGACAGCATTCATGTAGGCAGTCCGGGCCTTCTGTGTCCTGATAGGAAGGGACCTGGAGCATGACTGCAGGAAGAGGACATGCATTTGAGGTCTATTATCTCCTGTTGGGACAGGGAAGGAACTTCAGTGGTTCCTATAGCTACTGGGGTGGGATTCAAGGGCCAGTGGGGATGCCAAGATGGCTGCTGTTATAATTGACATTGACAGGGGAGATGGGATGTCTGCCAAGAGGGACATCCCTGCAGGTGGTCGAAAACAGGGAGACCTTCCCACCAACACCGATGACAGCTCTCTGAGGGGGTACATGCCATCTTTGCCATATCCCCCTCCTCGGTTTCTGTCCCTGGAGATACTGACTGGAAGAGTGAAAGGCCTGTGCTTTTTCTTCTCAGGGGACATCAGGTGTATCTGTTGTTGGTTATAATCGGATGAGGACCTGTGGGATGGACCAGACTACCTGTAAGTGAGAATGATCAGAAAGCAAATAGATCCACTCAAGATATTGCTAAGGAACAGGGAGTGGGTTTGATAGAACGGGGATAAAGGCAGTAGTTGGGGAAAAAAATCAAGCGTATTTGTGATTATATGACACAGGATAAAGACTGATTAGCAGGCTGCAAGAGCCAGCAGAAAATGGCCTGAGAGAGCCACACCAGTTGTTCACGACGGGAGTCGGTTCTGATTGGTCGGCACTGGGTCAGTTGTTAAATATTCTGAGAGTCACCTCTGTAGACAGGTATAATCAAAGTGGCAGGAACACAGTCACCAAGACGGTTAAAATGGAAGTGACCGCAAGTATAATCAAACAATCATAATTTCAGGAACAGGCGGCAGCAATTATGCAAAGACAAGCTCCGGACCTGGGAGTTCAGGGGCAGGATCACAGAAACAGTCAGGCTCAGACAGCTGTAAGCTCAGAGCATAGGCAATGTCATGGGTTCTGGAGGCAAAGCACACGGCCAGGGGCAGGTGTGCACCAGGACTGGTCTCACCGCTGTGAGGAAAAGTATGGACAAAGCCTCAGATGGACATAGGCAGCAGCCAGTCTCATACATAGGAATGCCACCTCCCTCAGCTTTCCTGCCTGATGCTCTTTGAAGAAGGTGCTTCTGAGGGATGAAGCTCAGTGCTAGGGAATACTAATGGAAACCAGTACGTTAAGGTCTTCTTGGCTTGCCCTGAGGATCTGTGACCCAATTTGCCCCATCAAGTATGAACTGGAGATGGTAGAGACTCCCGTTTGGGGTTTATAAGACATGCTAGAGCAGTGATTCTCAACCTGTGGGTTGAGACCCCTTTGAGGGTCAAAGGGCCTTTTCATAGGGGTCACCTGAGACCATCAGAAAACACAGATATTTGAATTATGATTCATAACAGTAGCAATATTACAGTTATAAAGTAGCAATGAAAATAATTTTATAGTTGCGGCGGGGGGGTGGGGGAGGTGGTTACCACAACATGAGGAACCATATGAAAAGGTCACAGCATTTGGAAGGTTGAGAACCACTGCTCTAGAGAGCCAGGAGGCTTGAGGTGAGATCTGGGTGGGATTTCTCACAGGTGGTGTCTATACTTTTCCACAGTGTACCACTCTTAGTGAATGGGTAATGGAGCCTCCATGATCAAGGAGCTCATCCAGGCAGGCTACTTTTCTGGCTTCCCTCAGCCTGAGACCAAGCCCTGAGTGACGTCAGGAGTCATGGCAGCTGCAGGTTTGCCAATGGCAAGTGAGTGAAGAAGTGTTTTCCATGACGGTGCCGATAAGACTCTCAGAGAAAGCTTTGGTGAGTAAGAACCAGCAATGGCCACCCAACAGTAAGCCAGAATAGCGCAGACAATAGTGATGTCCTGGGTTCGTTGCAGATTTCCTAAGACACCAGTCTAGTTTGATCTAGTGAAAACTCTCTACTTCAGGGGCCACAGAGATGGTTCAACAGTGAAAAGCCTTTGCTGCTCTTGCAGAAGACTGGGGTTTGGATCTCAGCATTCACGGGTCAACTCACAACCATCTATAACTCCAATTTCAGGGTCCCAATGCTGGGGTGATATATTGTGTACCCCAATAAAGCTTACCTGGGGATCAGAGGACAGAGTCAGCCACTAAATTAGACATAGAGGTCAGGCAGTGGTGGCACACACCTTTAATCCTATCACTTGGGAGGTAGAGATCTGTCTGGACCTCTGTAAGTTCAGGGCCACATTGGGCTACATGAGAAAAACAGAACCAGGCAGTGGTGACAGATGACTTTAATCCTAGGAAGTAATATGGTAGGACACAAAAAAGTATATAAGGTGTGAGGAAACAGGAACTTGCTTTCTTGGGACTGAGAATTTCATAGAGGTAAGAACTAGTAGCTGGCTGTTCTGCTTCTCTGACATTTCAGCTTTCACCCCAATATCTGGCTCTTTTTTTTTTTTTAATTACAAGACCTTTTAAGATTTGTGTTACACAGTGCCCTCATTTGGTCTTCATAGACACAAGGCATGCACATGGTTCATGTGTACACATGAAGGCAAACATACATATAAAATAAAAATAAACTTATTGTCTAGGGTACCCTGGCGCTGTTTTCATCTGGCCAACTCTGGATTTTACCACTTGACCCAGAGGCCATGCTCTGTTGCTTGCTGAAAGGCTCCACGTCTTCACCATTTATCCTTAGATCATCAAGGAGCTTTGCATTTGGCTATGATCTGTCCACTTTGGTCATGGTCATCCCTGCTGGTTGGTTGATATCAAAAGGTGCTACGCTGGAGGGCTCTGTGCTCATGATGAATGCCTCCTGCACACTAGAAATCGATCAGTGGGGGTCTCAGCCTACACAGTGTTTCTTCCTTTGGCAAACAAATACACCATGAATATCTTAGGTTGCACGACACACTTTAGGTCTTCTCTCTTATCCATTTTACTTCCAGTACTATCTGGGCTTATGCCTTCTAGGGTCATCGGAGGACGTGCGACTCTGTTTCACAGGACTTCCATTATTCTCACATGGCCACGACTCAAATAACTTTTACAAGGAAATGGTGAGAGCTTCTGCCTTCCTGGTACACTGGCCAGATCCTTGTTTTATTATGGATTCCAAGAGGATCTTCCTTCTAACTCCAAATTGGTCCTGAAGGTCATTATGCTCTTTGAGGTCAGCGTTATTCTAGGTAACCGGAGAAACATTTATCCAGGGTGTGTTCTGAATACTGGTGAGCTCAAGCATGTGCTGGAGATGAGCTATAGCACTGAAAGCGTGCCTGGGCTCTGTGGGGCCTTCTCCAGATATTCAAGGTTCTGTTGTTTAGTTATTTTTCTTGATGCTGTCACCAAATCCCTGAGAAGAGCATCTTAAGGAATGAAAGGCTTATTTTCACCTTTCGTGTAAGACACTGTCTTGGTGAGGAAGGCCTGGTGGCAGATGTGTGAGGCATCTGGTCTTGTGTCCACAGTCAGGGTCTGACACGGTGGCTCACTTTCTCTGCTAAGGCTCCCCCTTCATAAGCATCCACCACTTTCCAGAAACAGTGCTTCCAGCTAAGGATGGGGAGTCTTCAGACACATGAGACTGTGGGGGTGCATTTCACATTCAAACCACACCTTCCTAGACAGAAGAAAGCCTTTGTTCGAGGATGAGGTCACCCAAGTCACCGAACTACGCCTGAGCACCAGTGGCGTGCCTGGGCTGTGAGCAGCATCTTGAATAGCTCTGAGTTACAGAACTCAATGCACCCCGACTGCCTGTCTTCCACTAGAGAACCCAAAGTCCTGGGTTTTCTGATCTCCATCATTAGCTCCCCCATGTCCCTGTATCTGGCATAGAATGATATGGCAGACAAGGGAGAAACTCAGTGATGCTCTGAGGTCATGCTTTTCATCCAAATTTCTTGTTATCTTGATCTTCTTTTCCTCTCGGTTCCCAAGATGCTCCCTTGAGAGCTGCCTCAGACTAGGCAATGTTATTTATTATATTGATCACCCATAACATCCCCCCAAGGCTCAATGTAGAGGGAAGTGACTGGTCCTAATGGCCCAATTAGCTTTATTATCTTCTGGCTCCTGATGTAATGTTTCTGTCGCAGCCTCTGCAGCAATGGGGACAAGCCAGGATGGGAAATCTGTGAGTCAAGGTTGTGAGTCTTGCTGAGTTACTAGCACTCCAAGTGACCTTGGATAATATTCTCTTTCCTTTTCAAGGCAATATTTTAATTATAAAAATATAAAAAGCATCGATTGGGTCTGAGACAGTACACTAAATACTTTAGTGGGTTATCTTGTTGAAATCTCCCAGCAAACCTACAAAGTAGCTATTGTTTTTAGATGTATTTATTTCATTTTGTGGGTATGAGTGTTTTGCCTGTGTGTGTGTATATATGCATCATGTATGTGCCTGGTACCTGCACAGCTCAGAAGAGGACATCAGATCCTCTGGACCTGAAGCTACAGATTGTTGTGAGCCATCATATAGGGGCTGGCAACAGAACCAGGACCCTTGAAGGAGAAACAAGTACTTTTGATGGCTGAACCATCTCCTACATCCCTACCCACCATAAGTACTATTTTCAAGGCATCTTATGGGCTCAGGGAGAGTAAGTGACATGGCCAATGTCTTCTAGTTCTAGGTGTTAGTCTGGGTTTGAACTTCAGGTACATGAATTTAGAGTCAGCAGTTGGAAACTTTCCATTCCCTTGCATCTTCAGCTGCCTTATAGGACAGTGGCTCTCAAACTTCCTTATGCTGTGATACTTTAATACAATTCCTCATGCTGTGGTGACCCCCAACCATAAAATCATTTCCATTGCTACTTCTTAACTGTAGTTTTGCTACTGTTACGAATCACAATGTAAATATCTATTTTCTAATGGTCTTAGGTGACCCCTGTGGAAGGGTTTGTTCAACTCCAAAGGGGCTGTGACCCACAGGTTGAGAACCACTGTTCTAGGCGTACAGCTAACCAGGTAAGGAAGACTGGCGTTTGCTGTCCATTGTGATGCCATCCCAGAAGCTCCTATGCCTTGTACCAGGATATGTAAGTATTGCTGTAGCCTTCCAGTCTTGGGTCCTGAGAGTACATGACTTTACAACATGGTTCCTTTGAATTCAGACCTGTGTACTTATATTTATTTATATTCCTCGATAGACAAAATATTTACATATATGGATACTTATGTATATATTTATCTTATGTATTTTATAAGGCTGGTTTCCCCCTCACCATGTAGCTCATTTTCTCCCTTTTTTTGATTTCAACTGACCCTGCAGGAAGAATCACCTGGACCTGCCCTCAGAGAGCCTGGATAGAGATGAGATTAGATTCTTTTTGTAGTGGGGGACCGCATCAGATACCTTAAAAAGGGATTTATGTATTTTATAATATTTTAAAATTTTATTTTATTTAATTAGCTTTTACAAATTTACTTTACATACTGACCATAGTTTCCCCTCCTTCCTCTCCTCCCATTCCCCCCAACTCTCATCTATTCCCTCCCCATCCACTCCTTCTCTGTCTCCATTCAGAAAGGGCAGACCTCCCCTGGACTTGAACAAAGCATGGTATATCAAGTTGAGATAGGACCAAGCTCCTCCCATTGGATAAAGGCTGGGCAAGGTCATCCAGCATGGGCAACCGGTTCCCCAAAGCCAGCTAAGCGCCAGGGGGCGGCCCTGACCTCACTGCTAGGAGCCTTACAAAGAGACCAAGCTACACAACTGTCACATGCTGAGGGCCTAAGTCGGTCCCATGCAGTTAGGATCCGTAACTGTTGGTGCAGAGTCCATGTGCTCCCATGAGCTCAGATCAACTGTCTCTGTGGGTTCCTCCGTCATGACCGGGATTTATTTATTTTTATTTTATGTGTATAGCTGTTTTGTTTGAATGTATGTCTGTGCACCATGTGTGGGCCTGGTGTCTGAAAAAGCCAGAAGAGTGCTTCAGATTGCTCCATAACCGGAGTTACACATGATGGTGGGCTGCTGTGTGGGCACAGGGAACCATACCCTGGCCCTTTGCAAGAGCAGCCCATATTCTTAACTTAAGCCATCTCTCTAGTGTCCCATATGAGTCTTTGAAGCACAATCATGATCTAATGACATGGATAATTGTGGAAGATCACTCTAGAGGCCCTGAGGAAGAAGGCAGGAACAGGGAGCGTGATGGGGGAGGGGGAAGAGGCAGGGGGATGTAGTTTCCTTTTGGACAAAGGACCACAACATGAGGCATCTTGCAGTACAGACTTTTTTGCCTGTTATGTTCTCAGCCCCATGAGAACAGTGGTCGAAAGTTTCACTCTGTTTGGGATCCTGCTGTTTTTATTTCTGGTTGTTGACCCCCTGACCTGTCCCCGGCCCCCTCAGCCCACAACTTTCCCATTCCATTTGATGGCTTAAACATGAGAAGCCCAATCCAAGTGTATTAAGTTTCAGTCCAGCTGGAGCTTGTGGGGTTCTAGGGCACTGTGTTTACTCTTTGATTTATGGTATCCTCGGCTCACTCTCTCTTGCATTCAAGAGGCACCTGGATCCACGGAAGGGTGACTTCTCAAATCGGAAGAGTCAGGAGCGCCTCTGATGATGGGTGGCCCCTCTGACAGGGCCGGATCTGGAGCTCCGGGCTCTCAGGAGAGCACACAGGCGCTTTATCCCGGGGTCCCTAGGGGCTAGCGGGGGCGGGTGACACCAAGGGCTGCCAGGTGCACTCTAATGATTGTTTTCACTGAAGAATTTTGGACACCATGCTATACAATTTTCATCCTTTTTGCAAAATGGATGATAATTTGGGTCTGTCTTGACTGCCGGCTTTGCATTGCTAATATCGGTGGGAGGAGGGTTTTGCCTAAGTTCTTTTAAAATATGAGAATTTCGGTCCAAAATATGTGAATTTTTAATTGCGATCTTGGCAGCCCCGGGGTGGGTTTTGTGTGAGCATCTGTCCCTTCCTCCTTTCCCCCTGCAGCCTCTACCTTGCCTCTCTTTCCCTTTCTAGCCTTTCCCTGGGCTGGGATGCTCTCCCCCGCCCTCTTTCCTCATTCCCTACATGGAGCTTCCCTCAGCAGCAGGGACCCAGCTCTGCTTTCTGCCCCAGGGTGGGGTCAGCAGCTGTGCATTACCAGGGTTTCTATTACAAATGCTATTTTCCAGGGGCTTCTAACCAAGTCATACACATTTGTTTGGGCTTGGAACCCAGCCTTCTGGGCAAGGTCTCAGACTGCACAGCCTCCGTGGTTCTGTGCAAAATCTCATTACTGTCACTCCGGCCGTTTTCCTGGTTGAGAAACTAGACAGCGGCCACTTTTACATGCTGTTTATTCCTCGTGTTTGCATGACAGGGGTAGCAACTGTTAAAGAAACGCTCTCCTCCACTCTGCCCACCCCAGCAGTGATCAAATACCGCATGAGCTGGGGTCGCCGGGAAGCCTCAAAAATATACCTTATTTCCCAAGCTCCTTAGCTTTACACAGCAACATGGTCTGACATTTAAAATTAATCTATGTGGTAAAGTTATTAGCGTTCGAATGTTAGCACTGGAATATCCACAGTGACCTCTCCTCCCGGGCTGGTGTGTGTTTGATGAGGATTCCCAGGCTGTGTCAGGGCTGAAAGCAATGCAGCCACACACGCTTTTTATTAATTCTAGCACTGGGCCTCACCTTGGGAGATCTCCAAGTGCTCCATAGGGGAGCTCTGATTTCTCCAGGCAATAGCTGGAGGAGCCACAAGCCAGCTCTTGCAAATGCCAAATAGGCTTCTTCTGCCCAGACAGACAATGAAGACCCAGAGAGAAGCCAATGGGATGTTTAACAGCTGCTGAGAGCCATTGTTCCTAGGGCTAAAGCAAGCACCTCACTGACCATGGTTGTCAGGCATAACCTCGTGCCCACACGTTTATGGGTGTCTGTGCTATTTCATGTCATGCCCATGGCCTTCTCCTAGCCAGTATCTGTCTAACCTAGGGGGTCAGAGAGGAAGGACCGATCCATCCGACCATGCCTGTCCTCATGATGGTGTATAGGACATACATGTTAGCTTCTAGGGGGGACTATGGATGGACTCGTGAGAGAGACGGAAGGGAAGCATGCTTACTAACAACTTCAGTAGGTAAAACTTGAAACAGGAAAGACAAGTCATCAAGTAGAACACCACAAATAGAACAGAAGATTGCGGGGATATGGAGGAAACAGCAGGCTGTGATTTAGGTGGAGAAGTGCTCTCTGATGAGAAGAGTTATAGGGTAGAAGTAGAGAGTTCTGCGAAACCAACCAACCAACCAACCAACCAACCAACCAACCAACCAACCACCCAACCACCCAACCAAACAACCAACCAACCAACCAACCAACCACCCAGCCACCCAACCAAACAACCAACCAACCAACCAACCAACCAACCACCCACCCATCCAACCAAACAACCAACCAACTAACCACCCACCCAACCAAACAACCAACCAACCAACCAACCAACCAACCAACCAACCAACCAATCAACCAAAACAAACAAACAGAAACAATTCACAGGGGCCTAGACTGTCAGTTCACAGTGGAGAATCCAGGTGGAGGGTCTTTTGAGGCATTGTTTGCAAGCAGATGTCGTGATCACAGGTCCAGAGGGTTAATGCAACTTCTGATTGGAGGATTATGGAGGAGAGGACTAGGAACCGGTTATTCCCAAGTATGACTTCTTGCTTGCTTCTGTTTAAGCTTTGAGAAACTCAGCCACCTAGCTGTCCTGCTGCCTTTGACATTCAAAGTCCTTGGCCATTCTCACCTGCCTGCCCTAATATATTAGACTTCCCTAGGATTCACCTTCTGATAAATACTCACCTTGCTCTATGGTAACACCTTCTCTGTGGTGACATCACCCACACTCCCACTCCCACCTGCTCTCCTACACACCTGGCATGAGCACCTTACCTCCTACCTATGCCATCCCCTGAGTGTGAGTCTGTGTGTGTACACGTCTCACCTTCCTGAAACACCTCAAGAATGTAGAGTCTACACCCATGAGTCCACTTGGAAGGCTTAGTGATTAATTTCATGACAAATCCAGCTGCAGTCTGAGGTGTCTCATGTCTTGGCTCCTTTTCTGATCTCTCCAGCTTGCTGAGTCTCCATCTTCTTGTCGATACGTCTTGTAGTTCTGTCCCCCATCCCTGTCTTCTTCATTTGCCATCTCTCCCTTTTCTGTTAGTTTAAAAGAAATTCTGCTTGCAGAAATCCTTAGGTCCAGAGAAGACATTGGTGTCAACTCTCCCTAGAAGCTGTTCCCTCCTTTGATCTTCATGGCCATCAGTCACTTTGCTTTGACTGGTTACAGGTGAGCCTAGGCTCTTGTAAACGAGCCCTGTGCTCCGGCCCGTCTCATTGCTACAAGGGATGTGCTGGTTCAGGCTCTAGGACAGTGGGACACTTTGAGCACCAGCTTATTCCACAAAGGAAAAGAGTGGGTTTTATTCCAAGCCACATCCCCTTCTCATCATGACTCTGTGAGGGGGAAACCCTCAAAGAAATTGCCTGTCCTCCAAGTGGTTCACAGAATGAGTTTGCTCTGGCTTTGAGATTTTCAAGAACCAATAGCACAAAGCATGTAGAAATACAGAAACCCAGACGGGCCTGTGAAACAACTGTTACTAGCCAAAGCTAAAGAGCTGGAGTGGTCCAGGGTTTCTGTGTCTTGGGTGTGAACCAACTAGGTAAGGAGAAGACTTGGTCCTGAGGCTGTGGAAGGCTTCCAGTCTTTCTCGCTATATCTACTTCCTGGCTCTGCCAGAGGATCATGAGTTGTTTTTCAGATTCCAGAGGCCCAGGGAATGCTCGCTCACCTTGGTGGCACTGTTAGCTCCTGGTACATGCAGAATGATGAGGGCAGAGAGAGGACCAGCTTGGCCTCACTCTACATCCCTCTCAGGACATGCAGAGAGCTAGGTAGTGGTCCCTGATAAACTGCCACTCTTCATGTGTCTAATCCTCTTTGCTCTCTCAGGGTTTTTTGGAGAACACGAATGATGTCTTTGCCATCCTTATCTAAGCCCAAATTGGGGAGTGGAAGCTCTCTCAGCAGGCTCCATAAATACCCTTCATCTTCTCCCATCTTCCCTTTCCCTTCCCCACTCCTATCTACATAAACACACACTTGCTGTGGAATGAATATAATTTACCTCTTTGAAAATGAGAGTTCTGGGAAAAATCGAAGGTATTTTCGGGTGGTGATTCTATATTGTGTGTGTGTGTGTGTGTGTGTGTGTGTGTGTGTGTGCATGTGTGAGCGTGCGCGTGTGTGATAGAGTAGAAAAGAGATGCCTTAGGGGCAAATTCAATGGCCACATGTCAAGGGACAAATCTGAATGGACAATACAGACCTCTCACTATCTGGTTTGTCTTTGACCTTCAGACCCTGTCTACCGTTCTCTTGGCCACAAGCCTCAGGTTGTGATTAATTTAGGAGAGATGACTGCCAACTTTTTTTTAATTAACACATTCTGCTTTTGTTCAGTGGTAGGCTTCAGGTAGGCTACCGTGCCATGCCCAGCCCGGACTTCTTTGTGTCTCTCCCCTAAGATATTGCCCGTGATCACAAGTGTTTCCTGGAAGGGGTGGGCTTTCCTCTTGGGGTAGGGATATGGGATGCCACTGACCTCCCCTTTCTACTGCAGCTGTGAGCTGTGTAAATGGCAAGGCCTCCCTTGCCAAAAGGAAACACACACACACATACACACACACACACACACACACACAGACAGACACACACACAAGCAAACAAACAGACAACAAAGAGCTCTGATGTGAAGTTCTCATCTATTTTCATGTTGTTCTGGAAAACGTTCAATAAAAATGGCTTTAAGGTTTTAATACTTGAAACATGAAGACACCCTCCCCCTCCCCAAAAAGAAAAGGGTTTATTGAGTGTATGCAAGGGGAGGAGAGCTGGGGAAGAGCAACGGTATTACCATCATGGTTTCTCTTATAGTTCTGTGACTGAGCCGTTAAAATAAAATAAAATAAAACAAAAACCAACAACAAAAAAAATCATTTTGTGTGATAATGGAAGAGACAGATGTGGAGAGAATATAAGAGTCGGAGGATGAGGAGGAACGCCGTAAAAGGCTGTCCCATAACGTAGCATGAGATGCCTATTACACACACCAACTCACAGCAGCTTTGGCTCCCCACCCAATATTCCCGCAAGATCAAGGAAAATTAAAAATTTCAGCAGGGATAGGGGAGAGTGTCCAGGATGTCTCACCCCCTGACTGAGGAGCTCAAGGCCATTGATGTCTGCCAAAGGAGGGGCAGTCACTCTTTTATGCCTCCGCGGATGGCCCTCCACGCACGCTCATAAGGGCAGTGCTAATAGAATTTGATGGGTTATTTTTTTAAAAGATATGAAGTTGGGTGGAAATAGGAGATACGTTGGGGGGAAAGTAGGAGGAGCTGGAGTGAGGGAGTAGGGGATGGGCATGACCAAGATATACTGTACACATGCATGAAATTAAAAAAAAATTAAAAAGTCCAACTTACTGCACGAGCTATATGAGACTCGAGATAGATTTTCCTATGTGGGAACACACGGAGAGATACGTGCCTAAGACTCTCCGTCTGGTTATCCATCAGTAGGGCTGGCAAAGCCCCGAAGAGAGTAGGTGGGAGAAAGACCCAGTTTTCATTTTGGGTGCCATCGCCCATTTAGTTGACTGGCTTAATTTCCAAGTTTCCTTTCAAAATGTGAGCAGCAGCTTTACAGTGCTTATCCATTTATTGTTTCTGTAGAGGCAGAGAGTATAGAGGATTTTGTGAATCTGTGCTTTCCTAGCCAGTCATGGAGATGTGTTAATTAGTTATTTAATATAGCCACAGTTATTTCTCAAGGAAAGAAATCTACAAACATGGCAAGTAATTGCTATTAATCTTAATTATTATAATGACCTCCCTATAAACAATAACTGCCTGGCTACCCTGTCACATGTTTATTTCATTACTGACAAGAGAGATCTTTAAAAAATCTCATGATAAATTAATGCTTTTACCGTTAGCTTCAGTATGCTGGCTGTGGGGAAGAAAAAAAACGATAGCTTGGTTTATAAAACTGTTCAAATAAATCCTTTCTCTCTAGCTCCCATACTCCAGATTTCTCATCTTAACATAATTCCTAATTCTTTATTCTCCATCTTTCAAAAGTCCTTTCCCGTTTAAATGGTTTTTGTTCTCTAATTGACCAGAGTGAATGCTTATGTCTGCTTTGCAATGATGCTTCCAAGAATCATCTAACTCTTCAGTGACTGGAATCAATGATACAAATGCCTGTGCTGATGATGGGTTATTATAACTTTGCTTCAGGCCACAGTATGTCATGCTTAGCCCTGTCTGAGGTAGCTAGAGGAAGTTGTGTTTATGTAGCATCTCCATTTTGTCTTTCAAGACAACAGAGAGGTTAAGACACTTTCCTTGAAATAGCCAGTAAGTCAGTTGTAGAATCAGGACCAGAATGCATTTAAGTGTGTATGTGTTCATACTGGCTCCCCCAACTACCACAGTAATAACCAACTGATAAAGCTGAGTTTACTATTTATTATTTTCACACATCAGTTTGAGTTGTGTCTGAGTTAGGCTTCTGTGGGTGTGATAAAACACCATGACCAAAAGCAACTTGGGTGGAGAGGGTTTATTTCATCTTACAGTTCTTGGGTCAGACTCCATCATGAAGGGAAGTCAGGGCAGAAACTCAAGGCAGGAACCTGGAGGCAGGAGCTGAAGCCACTAACTGGCTTGTTTCCCATGGCTTGTCCAACCTGCTTCCTTAAATCTCTCAGAACCACCTGCCTGGGGGTGGCACCACCCACAGTTGGCTGGACCCTCCCACACCAATCTTCAATCAAGAAAACACCTCATCGGCTTGCATATGGGCCAATATGATGGAAACATTTTCTCATTTGGGTTCCTACTTCCCAGTTGACTCTAGTTTGTATCAAGTTGATTAAAACAACAACAACAACAACAAAACAAACATCAGATTAACAAGGAAATGTTACTTTAATTAATCCATTAATAACACCTTAGACTTGTTTAATAGCAAGTATTTGTTTTTGTAATTCTGACTACTGTACATTCAAGATCAAGGTGCTGAAGGTGTGTGTCTGGGTTTGCAGATGGCTGTCTTTGTGTCTTCAAATGGAAGAGGTTAGAGAAAGAAAAAAGCTAGCTCTCACGGGTCCCTTCACATCAGGGTGCTCATCCTATTCAAGAGGGCTCTACATTCATTATCTACACCACGCTCACACCTCAGATCCCATCACAGTAGTGGTTAGAGGCTCCTGTGACTTTCAATGAGACCCAGACACTCAGTCTGTCACCTTGTGGTAAGAGAGCACAAGCTTGGCTGAGCAGGCCAGAGCCAAGCTGGGCTATTTACCAAGACT
Organism: Peromyscus leucopus; assembly: GCF_004664715.2. Lineage (NCBI taxonomy): Eukaryota > Metazoa > Chordata > Mammalia > Rodentia > Cricetidae > Peromyscus > Peromyscus leucopus. The sequence continues at coordinate 38,366,456 of NC_051081.1, forward strand.
GAAGTTAGCACCATGGCGGACCTCTCAAGGTAGAAGGTCAGTCAGAACTCACGGGAGTGGTGGATCTGATACATTCTGTCTGGAGACAACGAAAAGGCCTTAAAAGACTTAGGGAAGGAGTTCAAAGGGTCTCAGGAGACAAACTGCCACTTGCTGCTTTCTCTTCAAGAATCAATGGATCTTCCCACAAGTTCCTGGTTTGAACAACTTTTACTCCCCTGGACAGGAATATCCTGGAAGGTGAAGTCGTTTTAGTGTGAGTCTTGTGTCTGGTTTGATTCTTAGCATGTATGTGTTTCGTTATTTATGCCTTTAGTTATTTTTATTCGTCTTTTGATGTGTGTTGATTTCTGTACTTCCATCACTGCAGGCTGCTGTCTGTTTCATCTTCGCTGTGGGTAGAGCAGTGGCTCTTCCCTCCTCCACCCCAGGGCACCTACCTACCCCTCAGAAACAGCAACAGAGATCTCAACCCCCCTTCCCCCTTCACCTTGAGCCATGAAGTCAAACTTGAGTTTCTTAGAAATATTTTGCATGTAAGTGGAAGTTAGAATCACCCTAGATGAAATTACTTAAGACCCCATCCCCTGGACTTGAAGAATCCCTTGGCGAGGGGGATGTTTAGATTTCTGCTTAATTATTTACAACCTTGGAAACTGCCATTCTCAACTAGGGTACCTGGGGACAACAGAGAGGCAACTGCAGATACTCACAGGCGTGCACTCGGAATACTGAACAGTAGGTAAGATGAACTTGCATGTCAACTCTTTCTGATGAGCGGCATGGGTCGTGGGACATGGCAGAGGAGGAAGCACGTGTTGCAGGAGTGACAGCATCACGACACGTCTGGGCCGAAGGGAGCTAGGTTGCTCGCTGCCGAAGAGAACTTTTTATTCTTTGCTGATAACAGAGTAAGTAAATCAACTCTCTCAGGCAGGGACCCAGAGCTACAGGGAACAGCGTGATCATTTGTATGGAATGCGGTCACTTCAAATTGTTCTGGGAAAACGCTACCATTTGAAAATGTGCCACAAATGCTCAAATCTGGGGACAGATACTGCTTCAGATGGTCTGTCAGCGTATTGGTTAGGGTGACGATAGCTCTTGATAGCTGTTACTCAAATGTCAATGGCCTAATATAATAGGTTTATGTCTCACCTATGTAGCAGTCTACTTGGGGTATTTCTGGTTGGCAGATGAAGTCGCTCCAAAGGGTGATTTAGGGGGATCAGAAGTTTTTTGTCTTTAGACTCCACCATTAGTTAAGACATCTGTCTTCTATACCCAAGACCCTAGAGGTGAAAACATACACTTAAAAGAATCCCTGGCTTGGGAGTGATACACAGCACTTCCACGAACATTGCTTAGGGAAGAGCGGCAACGTGCCTACATGCAAGAGTGACCATGCCAAAATGCAAGGGAAGGAGCCAGGAAATGCAGCCTAGTGGCTGGCTGCCTCCTACGGACAGCTCCATGCAGTAGCATGAAGTGGTGGACAGCTAGTTGTCGCTACCGCATCATCATGCCCCTGGAGACTCAAGAAGTCTAGACAGATCCTGCCTCCGACACTTTAGATCAGTCCCAACAAGCTCCATTTCACATATCCAGCTCTAAATCCTGGAATCTGAGCCACCAGGTCTGGGTGTGGTTGATTGTGTCATAGTGGTCAGAGAACCAGAAGTCATGTATCCTGCTCTCTCCTCTGTCAACCCAGTGAGTGTCAGGGAGCAGAGGCTGTGTTCATTTTACAACTCTGAGTCTGTTCTCTGAGACAACAGCCTGCTCACTGGCTCTGTAATCTGGAAGGCTCCCCACTCCTTTTCTTTTCTCCCTTTACTGGCATATCTAAGGGACAATGTTCCTTTCTTGCTTGCTTCTTTATGAAGCAAGTTGAGCCAAGAGGATGACTAGTAAGTGACAAGTGTTGAAAGTTTAATATTCATACTTTTTTAAAAAGAGGCTAGGATTGTAGTTTCTTTGGTAATACAATTTTGTCAAAATCTCAGCAAACTTCTCATCTGCTTGTTCTGTGCCGGTGAAGATGGTCATAAGCTCACCCAGAGTCCTTTCCTACACATGATGAAGCCGGTTTAGTTTGTTTGTTTATTTCCCTTCATGCCTCTGACTCTAAGCTTCCTGGGAGCTGTGATCTTGAGGCTGTCTCAAACAGCCTAGGTGGGAAGATAGCATCCTGATTTTGTTCTCTGCTGCAGGGTGGAGTCCCTATGCTTAACTGGGAAGTCCTCATGGACCTGAGTTATGCAAGCATTCTTCTTTCTAATCCCTTCCTCTTTGGGATCTCGCAGTTGGGTGCTGGTTTTAGTTCTTTAGATGCTTTTCCTTACAACTCAGCCATTATATTTTCCATTTCTTTGTGAAATACTGCCTTTCCCCAGCCATCACCTTGAGCCATTCACTCTGCAGGCATGTGACCTGCCTTCCCGTGATGGCAGATAACAGTTTTGAATTATTTCCCTTTGGCATAGTGGTGGGTGGCCTCCATCACCTCAACCTGTGATAACTATCACTCAGCTACCGCCCAACTGGGGATGGCAATGCATGCATCTTATTTTTTGCTACTGTGGTATAACAATTATTTTGCTATTCATACTCGTTTCTGCAAAAATCTCCCCGCTCTGTGCCAGTGTGTCTGACTTTGCCAGACTTCAACCATTTCATCTCTGACACTCATTGGGTTGATAGAGGAGAGAGCAAGATACATGGTTTCTGGTTCTCTGGCCATTGAGACACAGTGAACTATACCTAGACCTGGTAGCTCAGATTCCAGGATTTAGAGCTGTATATGTGAAATGAAGCTTGTTGGGAATGATCTAAAGTGTAGGAGGCAGAATGTGTCTATCTAGATTTTGATTCTCCAGGCTCCTGTACCTGAACCCAAGTTTCTGGGCTTTGTTGTGATTTCTCAAATGGTCAGATTATGGGTAATTTTTTCACCTGATCTTAACTGCTTACAAAGTGTGTCATTAATTATGACTACACCTAAGGTATTGCATTTTCAATATAAGCATACACAAAAGCTGTGTGTGAGCAGTTCAGGCAGGGCATGGCTAACATTCCATGAGGACCGATTGATTTTAATATTAGTCTTAAAAGCATGTTTATAAGGAGAGAGGCTGCAGTAGCTATTCTCAGAGTGACATCAGCTTGTGCATGATTATATGTCATGTAGCATGCAATGATAGTAAATAAAACTTTTTCTAAATAAATATCTGTGTCCTCAGTCATCAAATACAACTTAACACAAAGCAAAACATCAAAACATAGATATTCTATTATCCAATTTGTATTGTACTTTGGTAAATGCAGTAGGACTACATTCATATGAAAGTCTTCATTGCTTCTATTTTATAGTTGAGCCAAGAGGATGGCTAGTAAAATCTAGCTTTATGGTTGGATTTCATATACTCTGAAGTCCTATTATAGTTTAACCAGACAAAACTCAAACGCTACTGTGATGGAATGTTTACTGTTGACTGGAGTCACTCAGACACAATGGGAAAGTCTGTATTACTTAGGAAATGCTACACCCTGTTGTAGCAATGAGTGCCCCTCAGATTTTGGGGATTTAGCCTACAAATGTTCCCTCTTCCCTGAGTTGAGAGGCTCTTAGATCAGCACTATTTTTAGTAGTGACCAAAGCTCCAGACTTCAACTTTCTCATGCTGTCCTGTTTCACACATGACCTCCCTACTGGCTGTAGAAGGGGAGGAGGGATGTGGGCAATTATTTTATTTCTTAGCTACAGATTATGGGTAATTTCCCAACTAACCTCTATAATATGTCTAAGACTGAAGATCTGCTAGAGTGGTTTCACTTTACCTTTGCATTCACTTTCTAAAGTTTATTAAATTCTAGTTAATAAAAGTGTTACCTCAAAAATTCAAGAAATAATGCACAAGTTTCAAATTGCTTCCTGTTCTGAGTAGAACAATAGTTCACACTGCTCTGCTTCATCCTACCTAAAGTGACCATTTTTTTTCTGTGTATCCATGCTGTATACATCACTCACTCGTTAGTCACTTCCAAGCTGACTTGGTTATTAGATTGAATCAAGTAACTACTATATTAGTAGCTTGACATTGTATCATAATGCTTGTGTTATGCACCCCACTTCATCTGATCATGTAGGCATTGGGTCATCTCACATTACAAAGAGAAGGGTAAGTATAGTACAATAAAATATCCTAAAAGATAAAGAGAGACCTCATTCTTATAAGCTCTATTATAGTATATTGTTATAGTTATCTTTTGTTATCAGTTATTAATGTGCTTATGTTATATATTGACTCTTATAAGAAGTCTATACATATTACATGCATTATAAGAAGTCTACATATAATAATCTACATATAATGATATCTATTTCATATATACTATATATGACATAATTTACATTGGGCTTGGTACTATTCTTAGTTTTGGACAATCACCATGTGGTGGGGTTCTTCAAATGTATCCTCCACAGATAAAGGACCTGGAAGTAGTATACTCACTTTCTGCTTGCAACCCATATTACATGGCTCCAACTTAACTCCAAGGAAGGTTAGTAAATATGTAAGGAGGAGTGTTATAAAGGAGGAGGGTAGATGACTAGAGAGCAGAGCCATCCAGGAGTAGAGTCTGCTGGTTTGGGGACTGATAGGATGTCACTGTGATATGGTAAGAGAATGTCCCGAAGGTTTTGTGTTGAGTTACTTCAGGAAAGTCAGAGAGCTGTTTTTGACCGAGGTGGGAAGGAGACACATTAACTCTACTCATGTTCCTCCTTCAGCCAGCTTCTCTTTTTCTCCCATCCTGAGAACTTGACCTTGAAAACAACCATACTGCTTTGAGCCTATGGAAAGGCAGCCTCAAAGCCATGGAGAGCAGAGGCTCTGCTGCCTTGTTGAACTTCGCTTTGCGTGTAGCATAGGTAGAGTGGGATTCTCCATGCTGCCTTTGGGTGAACTGGTATCCCTGGACACTATTTCAGGTTCAGTTTCAGTTTTCAGAGGTTTCAGTAAAGTTGTGAGGTCTTCTTACCAGAACTTGTTTTCTCAGTGCAATCTGATGTATTGAAACTCAAAGATTGAAGTACTGAGTGACCATTGACCCATCAATCTGGCCGAGGGTGAGGACTGCCCTGAGGGAGGATATACTGTGGTGGCTGTCCACTTGTGCCTGGCACTCACAAAGCAAGCTGGGTTTTCTACAAGCAGAACTCAGACCTTTATGACCTCTATATGTAGGCCAATGGAGTTTGAGTCTTCTCTTCATGAAGCTTGATGGCACTATCGAATCTCACTATGAATTACTGCTGGGCCTACCTGACCTTATGGCTTGAAGGGTTTGACAGAGCCAGGTTTATGGCGTGTGGTCTTGTCACTCGCAGCCTTCTTGTACCCCAGGATCACACTCTGTCTTAGAGCAAGCACTAATTTTTAGATGAAGTGTGATTCCCTAATGAAAGATCATGGACTTTCTCTAGAAGGCCTGGGATCCATGCTATGGCTTTCCCATCGGAACCCATTGCAGACTTCATGTGTTGTCTTTCTGCTTTAACAGGGACTCATGAATCACGCTCAGCTCCCCGTGTATTAGTGTCAACTTGGGTTGTGTCATAGTCTTGGAGTGTCGGGTTTCCCCCTTTCTTTGGGATAGGCTTTCCCTGCCACTCTTTCTCTTTAATGAGTCACTACTATATAAACATGAAGGTTCATGGCCTTCACTCCTCATGGCACAAATTTTCATTCAGTAAAAGGGCTGGGGGTATGAGAACGGAGTCAGTCAAGTCTAGACGTTGGTCATGGTTTTCTTATTGAGAAAGTTCCATCAGCCGACTACTCATCTACTCTTGTTTTCTTGCCACTGTACATATAACGAAAGTCTTATTCATCTGATATTTTATGCCCAGGAATACTGAGATCTCATCAGATCTATCCATGATCACTGGGGGAACAAAAAGAAACGACTCTGCTGCAGAAGGTTTGAGCTATTCTTTACTGACCGTGCAGTTATGCATTCTACAGAAGGCTGTTCAGCTTTAACTTAAATGTAGCTGTAATCACCTATGCTGCGGGATGTCCTGTATGCTGTGAATATATGTTGCTATGATTGATTGATAAATAAAATGCTGATTGGCCAGTAGCCAGGCAGGAAGGATAGTGTAGGCGGGACAAGGAAAGAGGAGAATGCTGGGTGGAAGAAGGCTGAGGCAGAGAGATGCTGCCAGCCGCCGTGATGAGAAGCAACATGTTAAGGTACTGTGGCACCTTATAGGTTAATAGAAATGGGTTAATTTAAGATATAAGAACAGCTAGCAGGAAGCCTGAGCCATTAGACCATACAGTTTGTAAATAATATAAGTCTCTGTGTGTTTTCTTGGGTCTGAGGGCCGCGGGAGCCGGGAGGGAACAGGATAACTTCAGCTACACACCTACATTTCCCTTACTCCTTCTTGAAACCCCACTAAAGCAGGAGCAGGGAGGTAAAACAATAAGAATGTTGTGAGAAGAAGAATAGAAATGGAGACAATGGGGTGGGTGAGTGATTACAACAGGCATTTGGAAAACAAAAATGGAGTGGCCTGGCAGCGAATTTACCTGAGCAGGAGAGTTATAATTCTTAAGTGTTTGCAGAGGGTGATATTTGTAAGACGTGGGCTGGTTTATTCTTCTGGAATCAAAATGCCCAAGAGCTGGAAATGAAAGACCACAGGGGTCTGAAAATAGAATCTGGCTGGCAGTCATATATGAAGTTTGAGTACCATCATTCACTCTTCACAGTCACGACACATTGTCTTAGCAGCAGAGGCTACTTACAAATAATGTAAATTCTGTCAAAATAAAATTGAATAACATGTAAACTTAATGGAAGGACAAGAAGAGGAAAAACAAGGATTTGATAGTTTGTGAGCATTTAATCCTTGTTCAGTATAGCCAGAAACAAACATACAAGGTCTAAAATTGGTAAATCAAGATGTTCAAAGGTGTACTTCAGAAGAAACAAGTAAACAAAGGCAGTGGCTGGCTGTGTCTTGAGGACAGGACTGGTGGATGATGGAAGGCATGGAAAGAGAGCGTTGTCTTCCTTTACATGTAAGATTTTATTTTAGATCATATGGATGCATTATTGAAAATTGTATCAAAATACAAATGAGCACCAGCTGAAGGTAAATAATGCAATCACTTTCCTTCCCATGATGGAGGTATTCATGCTTTTACACATACAAGCATTCATACCAGCCCTGATTACCTGTTTAGTCATTAAACATTTCTTGATCTCTTCCCTCCTTTTGGGAAATCACTGGACTGGGTGTGGAGGATGGAGTTTGAAGGATTGTGGCTTTCACAAATGTAGAGGGAGAACAGAGAACTTTGGATAATCAATGCTGCAGTAGATATTAAAGAGAGCGGAGTCACTACTTTCTGGAATTTGCTCTTGATGTCATGTAGAGGTGTCAACTTTAATGTGAACTTTCATAGTTGGGGGAGCCATTGTTGGCCAGGGATGTTGTTGTGAGCCTGTACAACAGAACCTGGGCTGAAAGAGACTCTGGGCATTTTCTGCCTCGGTCTTAGGCCCAAGGGATTAAGATCTCTTGCTCTTTCTATATCATGGAAAATGTCCTAGGCAGGGCTGGCAAGATGGCTCAGTGGGTAAGGGTCCTTGCAGCCAAAGCTGAAGAACGGAGTTAATTCCTGGAACCCACAGGGTGGAAGGAGAGAACCAATTCCTACATATGGTCACCTGACATGCACATGAGCCCTGATTCAAATGCCTGTATACTGCATATTAAATAAGTACATACACATAAAAAAAACCACAGATATTTAGGATAAATGATGGTTTTAGTCCTCGGCACTAAATAGGACATTTCTATGAAAAAATTGGCATTAATGCGGGAAAGGCATGATGAGCTGTAGGGGGGGGGATAAAATAGGGGCAGGGAAGAGAAGAGAGGGTGGGGAGGGAAAGGAAATATGTGTGGGGTTGTCAAAGAAAAATATTAATCAATAAAAAAAAAACAGAAAAAAAATAAAAAGATCCCAGACAGAAGAGAGAGAAGGGAAGGAGCTGAGACGAGGAGGAGGAGGTGATGGTGGGGCCTGGGGAAGGGAAGAGAAGAGGAGAATTGTGGCATACGTAGCTACCACCCTATTTACGAGATTGCTCCTGAGGAAACAACTGAGGGTTTTGTGTAGGTATTTTCACCATCCCCCAAATACTTCAGAGGCCTTTCTTCATCTTTCTTTTTCCTGTTGATGGAAATGTTGTTGTTTTTACATTATGTATATAGCCGTTCTGGTGTCCTCTTGACAAGTCTATCACATTTCTGACAGGTGCTTTTTTTTTTCCTCCCCTGGGAAAAATCCGAGTGGGTGGTGACAGACTTCTGAGGTGTTCTGCCAAGACTGTGCCCCAGCCCAAAGCCTCTCTGGGTCACGGGGCAACGGCAGAGGAACCAGCGTTGGCTTTGGGGGGAACTCGACAGTGGAAACTGGGTTCCTACATTTTTTCACTCCCCCCCCCATGTCTTATTCTCCTTCTACCTATTTGATTCCCCCTCCCTACTGGGTTTCCCTCCTCACCAAAGAGGGGTTGGGGGATACAAGGCGTCTTTGGAGCTCAGGGTGGTCAATACCACTACCAGCCTCTCAGCAGAAACCAGCGTTTGATTCCGTGAAGTTAAAGGAGTAAGCGCGGGCTCTCTTTGACAGCGTCTGGTGGGTTGGGGACAATGGATGTCTGCCAAGGACATTGGTGCTCTCTGAAGGGCACAGCCATGGATATGGAGCCTCTGATGAATGGCTAAATACTCCTAGTAGCTTTGGGCTCTGGTTTCCCTTATTTTCTGTGGACTGAGCAAGTGTGAGTGAGGCCTGGGTCGGGTGTGGGGAGTGGGTCTTCAGACAGAACTCTCCTCCTACCTGTCCGTGCCCTTGGAATGCTCCAGGGCATCAGTTATGTGAGATATTTTCTAACCAACCTGCCCCAACTCAACTGATCCCCTTCGTATTTGAGTTCTCATGAAAACCCGCACACGCTTCTGTGAGACGTTGTTGTGAACAGTGGCAGCGACCACTGATGATGAAGGACTTACTCCGTACCAATCCTCTCCTCCACGCACTACTGATTGCTTGCGGTGCTAGGGAAAGGTGAGAGCTTCCTGTGGCTCACAGAGGTCAAGCACTTGGCTTTCCATCCGAGTCCTCTGCATCGCTTGAGGCAGGTACAGACTGTGTCTTATCCACCTCTGTGTACCAGTGCGTGAAGCCACCGGCTTGTAAATGACTGAGGGTGTAAGTGAATGGACTCAAGTCAGGCACTTGCTTTCTTGAGAGGAAAAAAAAAAAATCGTCCAATTTGATTTTCACTGGCTTCTACATCCCGTAGTCTGTGTTCAAAATCCTTCAAGCAGCCCCCTGACCTGTGAGTTGGTCCCTGAGGCCTGGATATAGCTTTCTAAATGCCAGGATGAAATAGATTTGCCAGGTCCCTGGAAGGAGAGGCCATCATCAGCTGGAGAGCAAAGTGTTCAATTTGACCTGGAGGCCACCCAGACCTGGGCTGGTCTATTCTGAATCCATGATAGAAATGTTCCTGTCTGTCCTCGTGATATGGCTCCTATACAGTGGCCATTATGCTACTTGTTGGAGGTGGCACCTAGTGGGATTTAGTTCACTCAAGACATATGCTGTATACCTATCAAGCATGAAGGAGTGTCCTTAGGGCTTTATGGGGCTTATATTGGAGTCAGTACAGACATGTGCCACGGTACTTTCTTCTTCAAGGAGGTAGCATAGGACAGTCACCATGCTTCACGTTTCAAGAAACAGATTAGTAGGTGCATCTCAAAGACCTTTCTCAGACCTCCCCACCCACAGAGTATAACCATTCACTTGACTTTAAATTCACCGAGACATTAGCTTAGCCTGTGAACTTCATGGGTATGACCATACAACGTGTAATCTGTGTTTCATTTTTCAACATGATGGCCATGAGATTCCCTCGGATGGTTGTGGTATATACTTGTACTTACTTATTTACGCTGAACTGGAGAACACCCTGTCATAACAGCACTACTATTGTGTATGTATTGCAATGTACTATGTACACATTATATTGGGTATTTACATCTAGGAAAGCAATAGCTGGGTCATAAGGCCTATATATGTTAATAACTGTTGCAGGCTCATTTATAGCAGTTTTACAACTAATGATGAGGCAGATTTTACCTCTTCATGTCTACACCAACATGTGGGACATTTTTCTTTTATGGCAGCCCTTGTTGTGAGTATAGGGTTGTACTGGGGATACTGCTTTCACTGGTATCACAGAGCTATTTGGAGCATTAGATAAATACATAAATATAGACGCTTAGACCCAAACAGAGTGTAACACCACCAACTTGTTACCGGTCTTGAAATGTCAGTGATGCCCTTGGATGCTACTTCCCTCCAAAGAGCGTTAAACCCACTTGCCGATTCCAGCAGGAACGCTGGTACCTGGGAGCCAGAGTGGTCCAGGACTACAGCTGGAATACTCAGAACTGAGTGACCGAGGAGTTCAGGGTCCCCGGGCTGAAGGCAGAGTGGACAGTGATGCCACAACTGGCTCCCAACAAGCACTTCTTCCATGGCTTTGTACCCAGCCCAGGGCTGTGTTGGGAAGCGATACAGTCGGAGCATAGTTAGGATTAGGTCTTCCTCCTAACATGATGCTCCAAACTCGGGCCTGCCTGGAACGTGAGGAGCTGGAGACGGTCTACGGGCATCGTGTAACCTAACACATCTCTTGCTGTGAAAGGCTGGAGGTTGGGAAAGGGCACCTACTTTTCAAGAAGGTTGTTCATGGGAACTGAGGTCTGTTTTCCAAGGCCCCTTCTTCTGCGGATTTCAAAGGTATCCTACCTCTACTCCTACATTCAATGACACATGGCTAGGCTGGCCTGCATTGCCTCTAGCTTCATCATATTCATATGGGTATCTGTATTCTCACCACTTGTGCCTATACTCAGGCCAGCGTGGCCTTGAACCTGGGACTCTTGAGACATCCCCACTGCATGAGGAGTTCCTCCCAGGAGAACCCGGATATGTTAGTTTGCTATAGGGCCCCCATAGAAAGCACTATAAATACAGGGTGGTTTAAATAACAGAAATTAATTTTCTTACTCTCTTGGAGGCTAAGAAGTCTAGAATAAAAATATTGGCAGGGTTGTTTGCCTCTGAGATTTTCTTCTTGGTTTGCAGATGGTCACCTTTCTGTTCCCTCACACAGGCTCCCCTCCGCTCATGTCTGTCCTCATCTCCCCTTCTTAGGAAGACAGTAGTCACATGGGATTAGAGCTCACCCTGTGATCTCAGTTTTCAAGGGCCCTCATCTTCAATAGGACCACATTCTATGTGGTGAGGGTTAGGACTTCGCTGTATGGATGTTTTAGGAGAGGGACAACGTAAGTCCCTTCCAGGGACCATATATTTTCGATGTTTTAGGGGAGGGACAATGTAAGCCCCTTCCAGGGACCATATATTTTCTCTGCAGGTGTCACATCTTCTGGAGCATGATTTTTGTCTGGTTTTCTTGCACTTGTTTGTGCTTACCCCCTCCCCCCCCAGCCGTAACACACTTCCTTTAATCTTCTCTGCCTTTCTACTGCCTGCCAGCTCCATCCCCACCCGCACAGAGCCTTCTGTCTTCGGAGCTCATGCTTGTCCAACGCCTAACATGCTTCCCGTCTGTTCCACTTGGTTGAACGCTTAATCCCAGTTTGCTTGTGAACTTCCCTGCCGTTTTATCCAGTGTATTGTGTCTCCTCCACTTGACTGTGTGCCTCTCGTGGCCAGAGTTCCCATTCTCATTCTTTTTACATCTACTTAGTGTTGGGCACGAAGCTAGTAATAAATAATATTGTTGATTGATTAGAAACCGACTTAGAAGGGGCCCTGGGAGGCGCTCCTTAAATGCCAACCCCAAATCCTTCCCCGGTGGGAGGGGAGGGTGCTGTAATTCCCGAACACTTGAAGGGAGCCCCTGGCACAGGTATTTTTACTTTAAGAGGCAATGAATTCAGGGACCTGGGAAAGGTTTAAACATGAGTCTTAAATTATTTGCTCAGCTTTGATTTTTATTTTACAAGATGCCAGGGCAGTGCTGGGAGCTATTTGCAGAAGGGGTGCGTGAGAGGGATGAAGAGAGACCGCAAGTGGATTTACCCAGATGTTGCCTCATAGAAAAATATGTGTGCACTGGGCAGGGGCTTCTCCCATTCGGAAGCATGGAGAACTCTGGGTTCTGCCCCCAGGCTGACTGGAGGGAGATTTGATTTCTATTCCTGCTGTGATGTCCCTCTGCTGGTGTGCACGGTGCTAAGCCACTGTCAAGTATGGCCCCTCCGAGGAGGAGAAGTGAAATCAGCTATTTATAGGCTGAAGTCAGACTCGACCCACCTTTTCAGCCTGTAATTTACAGTATATGATGAGAAAATGAACTTCTATTGCCGCAGGAATGCGAAAGGACAGGAGACAGATTTTTTTTTAGAAGCCTGGAGTTTGGCTTATGCGCTTATGAAATGTCTGTGAAAAAACGGCCGCTTCGCTTTGCTGGAAGACCAAGTTCCCTGGTCTGCAGTGACTGGTGCCCAAAGTGCCCGTGGCCTACACTCTTGGGGACTGATGACATCTTAATAGATGTGTGGGTAGAAGGCGGAAGAGAGAGGCACAGGAAAGGATGTATGTAGATTCAGGGCTATGGTGAAGGCAGCTCTGAGTTTATAGTTAAAGACAATCGGCTTTGTTGTGGGGTTTCAAGGGTCATGCATTGCTTTGCATGGACCTTTGACCACAACCTCGGCTTTGGTTTGGACTAAAGCACCTGGCCTTAGTCAGAAACCAAGTGTGAAGTTAAGTTTTGGGCCTTCAACAGACTATTTCTGGAGCTATCCAGAGGACACAGAACTTAGAGTACCCACAATTCAGTCACACATTTTGCCAGGCATTTACCAGAGGTAGATACTGAGCAGGCTGTGGAGGTAAATTAGGCATACATAGTTCTTGTCTTGGATTTAGGGTGAGAGAGTCACCATGACAGGACATCTACAGTCTCTGCCATTACACTTTGGAAGGCAGTTGCAACTGGGTACCTCCTAAGAAAACCCTTGCCCGCTAAACTTGCAGAGAAGATATGGATGCGTAGTGCAAGATTTACTGTTGAGGGATATATGGGGGTGGGGGTAGGGGTTGGGGTGGGGGGTGGGTGGAATGAGAGGAAGAAAAGATGCTTGAAGACCAGACACAGCTAAACATTTGAAAGGAATGTTGGATTCAGGGAGGGAGAAACACACACACACACACACACACACACACACACACACACACACACACACAGATTTCTAGAAAGATATAACTTTGGTCATTGGCCATTGGTCATTGGGAGGCCCCCTCTTAGGAGTGCTGGGAAGGAAGCGGCTGTGGTTGATGAAGCAGTAGACAGAATATGGTTAGGGAGATTTCTCTCTGTTCATTAGATCAACTTTTCTGTCACGTCATACGAATCTTTTATATCGTCACTAATTTTTGTGCTCAGGAATTTCTTAATTATGGAGTGAGCTCCTTGAGATTCCCATGATGAGAGCTGACCTCACAGTTTCACATGGTAATCTCATCTTTGCTTTATGTACTTTGCATTTTATTATCACGTGAGAACAATCTTAGGGTTACAGTACCTTCTTGGGAAATTGTTTCCTTTTGGTTCGGGAGTGAACATCTTTGCCTCTAAGAATTCTTTCTCCCTGAAATACCATTTTGTTAAGCTTCTTTTGATTGGTTGGCATTTATCTAGCACATCTTTTTTTTTTCTCACCCTTTAACATACAATAACTCTGTTTTAAGGTTGCTGCTTGTAAACAGCATATAACCACATTTAGCTTTTCTATCCTGTCCGACAATCTGTATTTTGGTGGCTGAATTTAACCCATTAAATTTTGTGTAATTACTATTATATTTAGATTTATGTTTTCAATTTTCCCTTGCTTCAAATTTCTCCTCTCCTTTCCTATTTTCTATACATATGTATAATATTTATTATTTCTTATGCCTTTTGCTGATTCTAAGTTATCTATTCATTTACCATTTACAAATAGCTACTTTAAAAACCGTTTTATGTAAACTTTGACCAACAACATGAGTCAACAGTCCTGTAATTATCATAAACAAAATAGTTTAGAAAGCCTTAACAGTTCCAATCACATTTCTTTGGCCCAGTACTTACAGTTTCATCTTGATTTGTATGACTCTGAAATTAATCACATTTTTATTATTCCATTGTTATTGTTTAGAATTACACATGGTGAATATCAGAAAATTAGCCTCAATAGAGATCAGAGGCACCTCTCTCAGTAATGAGCAAATTAGAAGATACAGACTTGGATGACATAATTAAAAACTTGACTTAATGAATGTAGAGGAAGTTGGATGACTCCGTTCTGTCATTCTTCATCTCCCAGTGCACCTTCCTACTTCCAGCGCTGGTATTCAACAACCTCCCAACGAACAAGTACATATGCATTGGATTTTAAAACCCCAGGCACTCACTGATAATTTTTTTTTTTCAAGACAGGGTTTCTCTGTGTAGTTTTGGTGCCTGTTCTGGATCTTGCTCTGTAGATCAGGCTGACCTTGAACTCACAGAAATTTGCCTGGCTCTGCCTTCCAAGTGTTGGGATTAAAGGCGTGCGCCACCGCCGCCACCGCCCAGTTCACTGATAATTTAACTCTCATGCCTCTAGATTACTGTGTCTCTAGCTCTCTGCTCACTTCTTTCTTGCCATTTCTTCTTGTACCTCACTCTCCTGGCTTCAACTTCTTTTGTCTTAATTTTCATTGCTCATGCTTAGGGGAAGAAAATGATTCCTTTAACAGAGGCTAGTAAAAATTATTTAAATTTGGTACTTCTCTTCCAAGTGATAAGTCAGCAAGGCATAGAATTCTGTGCAAACAATTAAAGCTCTTGGAAAATGACACTCTATTGTCCTCTGACTCCTACAGGCACTAGTAACAAGTTTGCTGACATTTTTTTTTTCAGGAAACACACCTTTTCAACTGGTACTATGCTTGCTAGTAAGTAGTACAAAGTGACCCTCTAATTCTATTTTTCATTAAACTTACAAGAACAACAGTCCGATTTTACATGAATGACTTTTTTGGCATCAGCTTAGGAATTATGGCAGAGCCTTTCTGAATTAGTAAAACATAATTTCACTCATATATTTTTAGATAAATAAAAGCTAAGATTTGAATATTTTTATCCCCACCTCCAACAGATCATCTTGTGACTACCCGGGGGTTTAGAAGTGGAATGTCTACAAAAATCATCCATTTTTGGAGGTTTGATACCATTTCCAGAAGCTAGCCTGTGAAGAAAGGGGTGGGAGGGGGGAAGTCTATGTAATTTGATTTTCTTAATGTAAGTGATAGACTTGGGTGTTTGTGATCGGGGGTGGGGGGGAGAAGCCAAACGGAGTGGAGTGGGCTTGAATACATGCAGAGAAGAGAACACTAAATGATGTAGACTGCGAGGACTTGGAAAGGTAGCAGAGATCTTTCTCTGAGACGGGAATTTTGTATTTTATGCCACTAATGCTTAAGCTTCTAGATCTTTCTTCTGAGGGTGAAATTAATTCAAGCCACTGCTAAAACCCCTGCCCTTCTGACCTCCATCATACTCCTTGATAACTTCTTACTGCCCAACTCTAAGCTCCCGTGTGATAACATCAGGGCTTCTTTAATTACTGCCAAGACACGATGGTAACCAACAACTCTCTAATTGGACGTGAGACCGGCTCAACCAGAGAGAAAACAAGCCAGGTACTGAAAACCTAGCTGACTACTAAGTTCTAGCAAAGTTATGGATACTGGAGGAGAGCCTGTAACCCCTATTTTACCCCAACGGGCACAATCCCTCACAATCGTCTATAAACATTTGTTCTTAGACCCACAGATAACTGTACTTTCCTCTCCTTGTCAAGGAAACTTCTCTTTACAACAGATAGAGATCACTACAGAAAACCACAACCCATCCAAATGCAGAACTGTGGAGTCCAGTACCAGTGGATATATATATATATATATATATATATATATATATATATATATATATATATATATAAAGTACTGGATCTAAGGCTCAGGGAATTTTGAGGAAGAGAGAACAGGAAGATTGTAAGCGCCGGAGGATCATGGAGTTTGCTGTGAGACTGTGTTTCCTAGTAGTGTTGGAAGTTAGAGTCATAAAGTGTCGCCAGCGTGACTGTGACTGTCTAAACATGCACTTAACAAGGGCAACACCAATAGACATGTTAACATGGGCAGGGAAGAGCACGCTCATTGTTTATCCAATACCAAGTGGTCATTCTTGAAAACATACATACAGGTAACATTATACAGACTGAGCAGGTTCTATTTCAGGACACACACACACACACACACACACACACACACACACACACACATACACACACACACATTTGCATCCAGTAGCAATTAAAGAGTCCTTTGACATTTGAATGAATTTGTAAGAGAGCAGTGGGGCAATGCGGGTATATGGGAGGGCTTAGAGGGAGAAAAGAGCAGGAAAAAATGTTATATTATAATCTCAAAAGAAAAAGAATCCAAACATTTGTTAAAACAAAACAAAGTAAGAAAAGTGCTTTGAGATTTAACTTTGTCTTATATCAGACCATTCCTTACATGGTCCTTTTTTTTTTTTTTTACTTCTTTCACATATTCTGAGTAATGAGGCTAGTTTACTTGGTGTTTTCTGAGTAAGGTCTACATTTCCCCCATTTCTTTATTTCGGTCCCAAGTTCCTCTTCATAGTCCCACATGTTCACAAGTCCCCCCTTGCAAGGCTCAACACAGTCTCTCTTCTTCTGTAATCCTTTTGCTCCATCCTTCCAGTTTGGAGGAATCTCTTTTTGTGGCGTCTCAGGGAGACGTTAGCCGACAGCATGCCTTGGTTATCAAATACAAATTCTTTGGGCAGAGAACACATCTGCTTCACCTCTATGGCTTTTAGGGTAGCTCCTTCACTAGAGATGTCTCCACATAACCATAAAGGGACAGGAAAAGGGTTTATATTTACACGGATACGAAGATTGCTGATATGAGAATTACAAGGACGGTCCCTGCTAGCCATGTGGCCTTCAGATCTCTTGACAGAGGGGTCAACTTCTATAGCATGGCTGTGAACCTGAGGTGGGCATGAACCTCCGCATTTACCTATCGGTGTGAGAGCTGAAGAACTCACTCTGAACACTGCATAGCACAGTGCAATAGACCAGAACTGGGGAACTCCCTGCAGTTTTATTGCGGAGAGAAGGTACCCTGAGGTTGACTTTTAGATTTGGCCATGGTGTAGGACTATACCAGACTTAAATCCACTTCTACCTGGAGCTCTCTGGGTAAGTATTCATTACTGCTCTGCTCTGGGAAAATTTCAAATCCAAGGGAGGAGAGGATGGGGGCTAGAGGCTCTCTAAAGACTATCCACCCCAATGGTCTTTGAGTCCCTCCAGACAGGGCCTTCTGGTCTACCATTTCCCTTTCTTCCTATCATGTGATCACTTGGCTGCACCTGGCTTCTCCTGGGATATGGCAAGAGGCTCACCTGGTCCAAACAAGAAGAATTGAATGTCCTCATCTCTGGGATCTTAATGTGCCTCTAATCACCGTGAATTTTCTCAATCTTCTTTAAAGGAATGATACAAAGTAATAAGGAAAAACCTGAGGACATTCTAGAATCTGACCCACCAGGCAGGTATCTGTTTGGAAGGCAAGAACCTTCACTCTCTAGGGCTCTACTAACACAGGCATGCCTGTTTTCTACTTGAAATTTAAAGATACCTGGGCAGGATCTTTCCTGGAGATTTGATGAGATCTGAAACAAAGGAAGCCTGTATCTCGGGGTTGCAGACCTACACTGCGCCCCATTAAAGGACAGTCAAACAGCTTGTATGTTCTCCAGTGCTCAACATAACACGGCTCCTCACCAGCCTTGACTATCTCCCACCAGAGACACTTCATCCTCTTGATGGCCCACACAGCATGTAATTCATTCTCCAGGGAAATCTATGCCTTGGCCAATTGCACATCCCAAATCCCTGCCATGTCATCTTTTTAATTATGGACTCTCAGTACAGTGGGGAGGCCGGACATCCCTGCATATGTCCACCATGCCCTAAGAGCTTCGCCTGGTGGGATCTTTATGTGCTGTGTGAGGAAATACTGAAGGCTCTGGCTCACCCTCCTCCCCTGAGAGTTCCCGATGGGAATGACAGTGTGAGAACGCTAAGCCTCCTGCCAGACAAATTAAAGGCTTTGTTCTATGGACAGCAAAGGCCCTTGCCTGCAAGAGCAACTTCCAGCAGCTTCCCCAACCTGGGAGTCAGCAGGCAGTGTGAGCTGCCCACAGCGGGGCGTGGGCATCGGCTGGGGAAATTTTATATGATTACTGGGGTGGGATCAGACCCTCAGCAGCCCAGCGCCCTGCCAGACCCACTGAGCAGCCACCCCTGTTTCTGGGGAAGGCTTTGCACAGCAACTGTTTTTCCTTCTCTTCCTGAACTGCAAAATGTAGCCGATTGATGGACAGGATTGGGGAAACATTCCAGGACCTGGAGTCGTTGGCTCTGCTATGAGTTCTGAAGGGCAAAGGTGGCCATCCAGTCAGTAGCTGAGATCCATTTGGGTCTCACGTTCCAGAACCTTCTAGTGTGTCATACAGATCCATCCTGTGGCTATAGGGACACAACACCTTGCCTCAAAGATACCCAGATCTGCGGTGCACACGGAGGAACACAGAGAATGAGGCAGAATGTGTGTGCCCCGGTGCAGCGTCTCAGTCTTTTTTAACATATGTCTCTTTTGGAGAAACATACATCTTGAAAGTTCTTTTAAAGTTTGTGTTTCAAAAGGAATAGAGTGTTTTTAAAATTTTTTTGGTTTCCAAATATGAAATTATAATATTGAATATATTTAAAAAAAACTACAGATGTCCTCCCCGAGATGCTTAAAAATCTTTTTGAGGTATAAAATTCACATACGGCAGAGTACACGGTTTTCCTCACACACATGCAGTTGATTGAATACCACCCAGATGTCTAGGAAATGTTTTCAGTACCTCAAGAGGTTCTGTCCCTGTCCTTCCAAGTCAGTACCATCCCGACCCCATTCATATGGAATGTAACTGATTCTAACTTCGGTCCGTGCAGGTTGCCTTTGTCTGTTCTTGAGTTTTCTAGTCACAAAGGTGTGATTTGTGCCTGGCTTCTTTTGTTCCACTATGGGTTACAGCACAGAGTAGAATAGATGATTCTTGTCTTACAATGGGGTTCATCCTCAGGACCCCCATTGTGTTGAAAACATCCTAAGGAAAGTGAACTTTGTATTTTTACCCTATTGCCATAGCTTAGCCACAGTTAACACTGCAGCATCCATATGGTTGTTTCCCCATTGTGGTCATGTGACTCACTGGAAGTTGCAACTCCCTGCCTGCCTGTGCCAGATAGAGACAAGTATACAGTGTATCAACAGGACTGGGGAAAACGGAAATTCTCCTGAGTCTGTTTCCCTTTTGTGCCACATAAAGTCAAAGTGTGTGGGTTGAAGCCTCAGAAGTTGTGGGGAGTCTGTGTGCTGAATTCTTTACCACGCTTGTGTAGTATTCCAGCACGTGGAAAGTCTCACGGTGATTTATACACCCGTTTTCCTCCTCTGAGATTACTGGTATGGTAGAAAGTACCCATCCTTGGAGCTGTGGATAGAAAGTCAACACTTCTTTTCTTCATGTGAGTTCTTCTTGTGGGAGCCTTGGTTTCTCACTTGCAGAATGGGGTGATTGCATTTAGCTCATAGAGTGAGCACAGGAGCCAGTTTACATAAAGTCACTGTTACAGTTCCTGGTGCAATAAGCATTCAGCCAGTGAAACCATGATTGCAAAGGGGTGTGAGGATCGTGGGATGTTGCCTGGGTCCACTGAGGCTGGAGGAAGCTACCTTTAGGTCTAGGATATCAGGCTTTGCAGTGGGTTGCACTGTCCCCAAGACACTGTCACAGGATGTGCAGGAAGATAAAGTATAAGGAGACAACAAGATGGGCATGTAGGGTTTCAACTGCAGGATGCTGAGAGCAGCACACTCTAAATTAGTGCCCAAGACATGTGTGGGGCCTGTGCTCATGGTCAGATGTACCCATTGTTCGCTTGAGTCACTGGAGCTTAGAGAGAGGGGGGGAGAAAGAGAGAGGGGGAGAGAGAGAGAGAGGAGAGAGAGAGAGAAGGAGAGAATGTTTGTATTAGGGAATTATAGAAAATGGAGAAAAAAAATGATGCTAGAACTGGCCCTCGATGGAGGTGTCTACTTCGCGTGCACAGGAAGATCCAAACAAGACCAGGAAAAAGGGAAAAGCTAGAGCTGGCTTGGAGGTCAGCAAAGCCCCAGACTGCCACCCTCTGCTGCCACCACGGCTCCTGCCGCTAAGGATCCCGAGCACAGCGCCAGGCACCGTGTCGAACAGGCGAGAGCTCTCTCATGTCATCTCCTTGGGCTACGGTCCAGTAAATCCAGTGATAACCATCCTTTCATACGAGGAGACTGAGGGTCAAGGCCATTGACTACGTCACTGGGGCTTTAGAATCATTTCCCCCCATTGTGTTCTGTTCTTTGGGAGGACTGGAGATCTAACACATTGCCTGTAGTGTCCTGAGATGCTGAGCTAGTACCTCCGGTGGTCGTTAGCCCTCTCTTCTTAGCGCCTTAGCTGGACAGGCTCATTAGTTGAATGGACAGTTGGTTCAACTTAGTTGTCATCAAGGCCGGTGGCTGTGATAATGGGAGTGTCTGCCTGTGGCTGAGCTCCTGACCTGCGTGAACTATTTCCATGTTTGTGGAAGAGATGGAAGCCGTACTTTTTGTATTGAGGGAAAAAAAAAATTGGAGATAGGGTATATAAGGGAATGAATTATATCCCCCTTCACCCAATTTGAGTGTTAAAGCCCTCAAGAATATGGTAGGGTCTTTCAAGATGCTCTGCCGGGTGTCACTGTGGTTAGGAGTGATTAGGACGGAGACACAAATAGAAGACTTTGGGAACACAAGATGAAGGTGGCCATCTACCAGCTGATGCGAAAGACCTCAGGAGAAGGCAATTGTGTGGGTACCTCGGCCTTTTCCCGTGAGGAAGAAAATTTCAGTTGTTTAAACTGGTCAATTGGGCCTACTTCTATGATATCCCCAGAAAACCAGTATAGCAAGCCGTTCATGTCACTTAAAGCACAGAGGAGGACATGAAAATTTTAATAGTAGCAGTGTTAATCTTCATTGCCAATATACCTTATAGCTATCAATGGCCATTTTTTTTTTTTTTTTTTTTTTTTTTTTTTTTTTTTTTGTGAAATACCTTGTGGTCCGACAAGATGGCTTCTTTCTTATTAGGAGAGCTGCATTTCCTTTTAAAATCCGTGCCTGGCTCCAGAAATATTCATTACTGAATGCTGCCTGACTATGCTAGTTCACCTATACATCAGGCTAACAGAAAATAGCTCACTATGTTTCACCTGTGTTTTTTCTAAGGGATACAGTTACCCCTTGTCCTTTGTCACTGGACTCAGGGAGATGGAATGCTAGGAGACAGAGCTCCAGGAGGCCTCAGGTTCCTTCTTTCATACACATTTGGGAAGGAGATGTTTCTGGCCTGCAGAGGAGCCTGCCGCCTCACCAAGGAGATAGATCACACAGATATATATCCTGGGACCATCATAAATGTCTCCGCTTCTGATGCATCTGAGTGACTTACAGAGCCAATAGCTTTGATCAAGTACCTAGCTCCACTGGATTAATAGAAAGATAATGAGAATTGAACAGCAAGAGACTGGGAGTCTGGGCAGGGGCGGGGGAGACGGTGGGATGGCCTTGGGGAAGGTGAGGCAGGAGGAGCTGGGAGCTGCTGTTTTGCTGTTTTCTGGGTAATCTGAATTTGCAGGGTTGTGATGTAGAGATAACCCTTCCCCAAGAGACTGGTGTTTTCTGGACATGAGGTTTCCTCCCTCCAAAACACTCTTGTCTGCATCTCCCCCGTGCTTCTCCCAGAAGCCCCACTGACAGAGGGGCAGCAGGTGCTTGCTCACTGATGGATGATAGAAGCCCAGATAGAAGGGATAGGGCCAGGATGGGCACTCCTAAATTCTGCTTCCATATCTACTGGCTTTCTAGCCGTCAGTACAGGGGGAGCCATGGACAGCCTCTTTCTGCCTGCATGGATTTGCTCTCTCTGTCCATTTGTCTCTTCAACACCCCTTTCCCTCTCATTCCTTTCTTCCTCTATTACCACCTCTGCTTCTTCTTCCTTCTCTGCCTCTCTAGTCTTTCTTGACATATCTTCTCTTTCCATCTCTCTCCTCCCTTTTCGTTCTTCTATTTTTTTTTTTCATTAGCATGGTTAATTTGATTTCAGTTTTAAACTAATACTTTTTGAGGATGAGCATTCAATACATTGGCCATTGCTAGGCTCTGGGAACTCAAAAAAAGGAGAGATGGGTCAGACCTCACAGAGCCAAAGATCAGGAGAAGAACATGGATGGAGACATCACAGAGGTTAGAGGAGAAGGATGGACCAGTCCGCTGAAGGCCCAGTGAATAAAGCTCCTCTAGGTCTTGTCCGACCGAGGCAACTAACTGAGAAGCAGGTAAAAATCACTAGGTAAGCCGGGAGGTGGCGGCACACACCTTTAGTCCCAGCATTTGGGAGGCAGAGGCAGGCGGATCTTGATGAGTTTGAGGCCAGCCTGGTCTACAGAGCGAGATCCAGGACAGACACAAAACTACACAGAGAAACCCTGTCTCGAAAAATCAAAATAAATAAATAAATAAATAAATAAATAAATAAATAAATAAATAAATAAATAAAAATTACTAGGTAAATGGGGATCACAACTGTGCTCAAAGTACTGTGGAATCAATCCACTATGGGAGGATGTAGCTTATTTCTTAGGCATGTGGATTACCTCATACTGACTCTCATAGTTCATCCCACTGGACTCCTGGTCCCCAGGCAGCCCGGGCAGGAATGTGGCTTGCATGAGGGCTTGCATCTAGATAAAACCCACAGCCCAGAAGAGCAGCGATGTGGTGGAGGGGCTGGTTGTGGGGAAATGTTTTCAATGACAAAGGGAAGAGGAAGAGACCCCACAATACCCTGCCTGACTCAGGCCAAGATCACCCATGAATATAAATGCAATAAAAGAGAGTGGGAATTGGGAGAGAGGTTGGGAGCAGGTGGCTATTTTTCATTGCATTTGGAGGAGAACCAGTGTGGGGGAGAAATATTCCCTCCAGCTCCTCTGTCTGGTATCACTGCTCACAGCAGCGGTGTGTGTGTGTGTGTGTGTGTGTGTGTGTGTGAGAGAGAGAGAGAGAGAGAGAGAGAGAGAGAGAGAGAGAGAGAGAGAGAGAGAGAAAGAGAGAGAGAGAGAGAGAGAGATTGCACAGGAGAAGAACTCAAACTAGTCTAAAGGCAACAAATGGGCCTCTCCTTATGTGCCAGAAATGACATTTAGCCTGACACACTTCGAGAACTGCTACCTACCTCAGTGTGACACGTGCCAAAAAATTCTAGATAAAATTAGGTAGCCTCATTTCCTTTCTCTCTCTCTCTAACCTTCTCCTGTACAAACCAAAACTCCAGGGAAGTCTTTCATTCAGTTATTCAGTCAACAGATATATATTTAATGCCTATTAGATGCAAGCTACTTTACTATGCAGGAGAAATATAAAGATTAATAGGAAATGGCTTCTGCCCCAAGGATTGGTATGCCAGGTGAGGCAGACTCATAAATAGTAGAGATGCCAGACCACAGCTAGTATGCCTATTGCTGTTGTTGAAGCAGGTAAGAGATCTAAGCAAGCTGTGTTAGGGCTTTATAGGGTCCATAAGAGGAAGGGAAATTTGTTTAGGAAGTGGTATTTGAGCTAAGGCTTGAATGATGAGTAGGATACACATAAAAAGATACTGCCTTGGCCTTACAAGTAGAAGGAACAGCATCAAAGAGGACTCTTCGGAGATAGGTGGATTTTTCCAGGGATTAGCAAGTAGTCTAGTTTGTCTTACACACTGTATAAGAGGGAAGATACAAACAGGTGAAAAATCTTGAAAGTCATTGTAGCTGTCTGTCCACACTTGGGCCACCAGGATAAATGTGAAAGTTGCTGAGATGTCACTTGATCAAAATGGATGCTTTAGGATAACCATTCTGAGCAGTGCTATGGAGTAGAGGGAGCAGAACTTGAAGATGGTAAGCTCATCGGGCAGCGTTGGGGCATTCCATGTTAGTCATTCTGACCTTGAAGGGTGGCAACCAGGGAGGAACAGGTGAATTGCATAGATTCTAAGGCATGGCCTCATTTCGGAGCTTTTCACAACAATGCTCCAAGGTCTTTGAACACAGGAGGGGAAGAAAGACAGAGGCATTAGACTTACAGTTGAGAGCAGTCAAGGAATGTACACAAGAAACTCATAGGACATGAAGAATGCAGTGGGATCCCCTCGGGACAGGGTATCATGGCAGATCCAACATGATGAAGTATAAAGCATGGGGTGTGAGCAGGCCTGCTGTAGCCCAGAGAAGTCCAGGAGCCTTGATGGAAGAAAGGGGAGTTGTGAGTGCTTGGATGGGGCTTGTTCTACTAGGCGGAGGTCAAGTTCTACTAGGGGTGGAAGTGAGAAAGTAGAACCAGAGAGACAGGCTTCAAGACAAGACAAACTTGGTTGTGAATTAGCTAGCCTGGCGGCTGTGTTCTGAACCCTGCACGTGGGCTCTGCCGTGGGATGCTGTCACATCTCTCTGGAGTTGCCAGCATCCCTCCATTATTGCTTGGACTTTATGACTTTCTTGTTCTCAGAAAGAAAAAGGAGCTTATTAAGTGAAGTGGCTGCCAAGTGTATTTTAAGATGAACAAAGCAGAGATCACTTTTTTTTTCCCTCACCACATACCATACATAATTGTATGAAGGGCAGGATTTATTTGGTTTGCATTATGATTTTTCCCCCAAGCTTAATTACAGTGTTAAAAAGGCAAGTCCAACTTGAAAGGAACAAGCTCCACGGTCCTGGGGACCAGCATGACCATTCTGGATTTGAAACACTATTTCTTTGTGAAAGGAATTAATTGTATATGAAACTTTGGGGCTTATGTAAAACACATTTTATGAAAATAAACTTGAACAGTCATTAAAATGAATAGTTGTTTTAAGTAAGACTCTAACTCCATGGAAGTGCCAAGGAATTTTAGATGCCTCCTTTGTGGGCTTTGTTTTGAGTTCAACTCTGCATTTACTAAGACAATATCAAGGCCCCAGAGCTAAGCCTTAGCTTGTAATTGGGAATCAAATGTATAATTCCAATGGTGGATTCTCAGGGGAGGTAAGAAATTGGAAACGCTTGTGTGGTGTGTTTATGTCCAAATAACTTCACAAGTAAGTAATTCTGTGTTGGGGGAAGTCCAGTGTGTTAGTGGTGAATGTTGTTTGGCCTCAGACCAAGGAGCTAATGATGGAAATTTGGCTTCAAATTGGGACACTCCTTGGGCAAAATATAAGTTAGAATGTGAAAGATGATTCCTATGTTCTTTCTTATCCTCTGGAAGTCACTTGGGATATCTCTAGCATTGCATTTTAGGGAGAGTTCAGAGATGAGCTCTTTCAGCTGGGACAGGACTTTGAAATTTGAACTAGAATGGTATACCTCACTGGGATTCGTCAGGGCAAGAACATATATCTGGACCTTTTCCTTGGTGTCTGTGGAGTCCACAGAATTGAGCCTAAAAGAGGTGTGGCAGGGAAGAGGATTTGGGTCAGTTAGCTTTGTTGTTTGTATTCTGTGCTTTTTCCCTGTCCTGCTGTTGGTGGGAAGGTGCGGTTTGAATACCTTAGGGAGTGTAGAGTTAGCTTTTGATCTGGGGCAGGAGGGTAAGTAACACTCCTAGTCCTTAGAAGAATGCTACTCTCATTTCCACATCTCCCACCACACACTTGTGGTCTGGCTGTTCTAAATCATGAGCATTTCTCCTGATCATAAGGCCATGCTTTCTTCTCTGCAGTGAGATCCTTGCAGTTATGTAGACAGAGCCTGTGAGAGAGGGAGGAAGAGAGGTCCTTGTAGATGTGTGTGGAGAGGTCCAATAATCCATCTCCCTTCCAGCTTTGCACTGAGGTCAGTGATTAGCTGACGGGCATCGACCTTAATCCAGACTTGGTAGTGACATTTTTGTTCCCTGTAGAGTTATTCTGAGTTTTCAGCAAGGCGGTGTCCACTGCCCACCCTCCCCATCACTCTATTATGAGTAAGTAGAGGGATGGGAAACAGAAGTCAGGATATATTATGTGAGAAAAGAATTTATTTTCAATAAAGGGGGAAAAAGAGACAATGAAAGTGGAAGCAATTTGGCAGCTCATTATTAACTTTAAAAAGTCTCAAGTCTGACTTGGCAACTGTGATATAAATAAGTCTCTGGACACCAAACAGTTGTAAATAGATGATAAGAAATAAAATGCATCAGATGCAAAAACCAAACCAAAAAAATAATAGGCAAAACACCAAAAAAAACCCCACCAAAACCAAACCAACCCAACCCAAAATCCCCTTAAAAACCAAAAAAAAAAAACCCCACAAAACCAAAAAATAAACCCTCTAAAAATCCCCAAAAAACACCCCCCCCAAGAAAAACCAAAACCCAACTCAGTAGTAGAATTGATTATGTGTGTGAAGTTATTTGGACCTAAGCACATCACACAAGCTTTTCCAATTTCTTACCTCCCCTGAGAATCCACCATCAGAATTATACATTTGATTCCCAATTACAAGCTAAGGCTTAGCTCTGGGGCCTTGATATTGTCTTAGTAAATGCAGAGTTGAACTCAAAACAAAGCCCACAAAGGAGGCATCTAAAATTCCTTGGCACTTCCATGGAGTTACAGTCTTACTTCAAACAACTACTCATTTTAATGACTGTTCAAATTTATTTTCATAAAATGTGCTTTACACAAGCCCCAAAGTTTCACATGCCTCTCTGTTCCCCTCTCTAATTCCCAGATTCAAACCAGTGCTCAGCTGGTGTAAACAGTGAGATCAACAATAATTGCAAGCCTCCAGAACAATGGTGCAAGTTGAACAGTGAGAAGAGAGAGCACCTAGGTAGCTAGTGCCTGTCAGGGCGGCAGAAAGCCCGTGGAGGAGGTTCTGCGATGCTAACGGTGGTGACTCTGAGATGTCAGGGGCCCGGTGAACATGTTCTGCTCCTCTCCTTTCGGTGTGTTCCTTTGCCAACTTCCTTCGGGCCATCCTCAGTGTGGCAGGTGTTTGTGCACAGTGGGCCTGGGAACATCAGACACATTAGTCTTGCAGCAGCTATAGCCTAGGCTTCTGGAATGGTAAACCTGCAAGCTGGCAGTCCCTTAGCCTGAATCTGAAGCTGAGCCCCATCTTCCCAGGTTTGGATCCCTGAGAACAATAACCAGGGCGGCCTCATCTTTTGCATTCCATAAAGAAGGGCCTTTGGTGACATGTGGCACATGACCTGTGCTTGGAAAGACTGGCTAAATGATTTATTATTATTATTATTATTATTATTATTATTATTATTATTCAGCAGAAACACATTCAAAATTCAAAGTACTGAAGTGCATTTTGGTCTGGACCCCAAAGGCTTAGCCAGGAATACGGGGTCACGACATTTCTCTTCTTCTTCAATGGCTGGGCTCCGTGAATCAATTCAAATCCATTAAGGTTTTCAGAATGACAGGAGGAGAAAAATCCTCCCAGCGAACACTCTTAGGGGACTGTGACCGAACACCATTTCCTTGAACCTTAGACTGTTTAGTCTCTCTCTTTCTCTCTCTCTTTTTTTTTTTCAAATCCCATCAATTGCAATCCCTCCTTGAGGCCGAATATCTGGCTCTCTCCCCACTTTCCTATTTCTTGACACAAAAGCTTATAGCAAAGGCTTGTAGATACATGAATTACATACTTGTTAGTAACACCATGTGGCTCCACGTTCAAGAGGTAACATGGAAAAAGAGTTGGCAGTTTTTCTGAGTTTGTAAATCTAAAGAGGTAATTGCCTGCAAAACAGCAGGAATGGGAACCAGGGCAGGAAACCTGGCTTTGAGGCCTGGGCCCTTCTAACTACCTGTGTTATCCTTGTCTGTAAACCTTTTCAAGTGAAACTCTGTGTGGGTGTGTTCTGTGTATGCGTGGCGTGCATGCCTGTGTGTGAGTATTGTGTGGGTATGTGTGTGTGTGTGTGTGTGTGTGTATGTCTTAAGCAAACTGTTTTTCTGCAGAAACACAATTGAATTTGAAAATTTAGATTAAACACATCTTCTGCTGGAGCACATCTGTTGCACAGAATGAAGCCCATTCCATCAACACCATTACCTGAAGAGCAATGAAGCCATTCCCATCCAATTCCTAACACAGGAATGAGGATAACAGCCCAGTATTAAATATTAAGGTCTTTTTTTTCCCCCTTCACATTGTGCTGTTCTTTCAGAGAACACAAAGAATGCTGACATATTTTCCAGAGCTCAGGTGGATAGTTAATGGACTGGAGAAGCTTTCAACTCAACTGGAGCGATACGTAAAGAGAAAACTTAATTACACTCAGGATTCAGCGGGTTAAATGGATAATCAGGGAAGATGCCATGTCTCCGAGCATCTAGGATGCTGCTGATTTTAAGATCCCTTGTTTCATGCACTTCTAAGGGGGGAAAATACTGCCAGCTAAACTACAGCCATGGAGCTTTACAACTTAAAATTATGATTTAATGCTGGTTGAAAAAGCTCTTTAATGTTTATTTAGCCCATTATAATACATTAAAATGAACATATAAATAAAATAAACTGGCTGTGATTTTTTTCCCCCCTGATAGCTCTTCATATGAGTTTCAACTTGGAGTTGGTCATCCTGTAGTGCGGCTTGCCATAACATCACCAAGAGCAGATCTGTGATCTGGGGTCCTCTTTTCAAACCCTGATCCCTGTTGATACTCTCCAGAGAGGAAGCTTTCTTGATTTAACTAGAAGGTAAGAACTCAGTATTCATATCGATTTCATTTTAAATGGCTTGTTGACTGGAAGACCAAAGTATACAACTATCTCATCTTCCCATTAGACCAGCATTCAAGTATATTAAAGTATAGGTAATGACCATGCCATGACTTAAACATTGTTTGATAATGGTTCAAGATGCCATTACTCACACAGGCTACCTGGTAATCTCCTCCCTTCCCTTATAGTCTCAGACAGTCACCATGTATAGCTGGGTCTAAGGTATTAACTCAATTGGTGGTTTGAATAGGAATGCCCCCATAGACTCTTGTGTTTGAATGCTTGGCCCATAGGGAGTGGCACTATTAGGAGGTGTGGTCTTTCTGGAGTAGATGTGGCTTTGTTGGAGGAAGTGGGTTATGGGGTGGGGGAGGGCTTTGAGGTCTCAGAAAGCCAAATCTGGCGAGTGTGTCTCAGTCGCCTGCTGCCTGCAGATCAAGATGTGAGACTCTCAACTCCTCCAGCACCATGTCTGCCTGCATACCGCCATGCTTCTCACCATGGCAAGAATGGACTAAACCTCTGAAACTGTAAGCCAGCCCCCATTAAATGTTTTCCTTTATAAGAGTTGCTGTGGTCATGGTGTCCCTTTCTTCACAACAATAGAAACCCTAAGACCAATTAGATGTATGGATAATGATGCCTGTCATTTTAGTGGTTAAATCCCATGTGGAAATGAGAAGTGGAAGAGAGAACAATTGCATCCAACAAGTGGCAAAATGTGGTCCAATGAATGGTCCCAAGTAAATTGCCTCTGTTTACCTATGCCATGCTGGCTCCTTGGAGCTCCCCAGTCAGAGAACATTCTACACCACATGACATGTCTCTTATTCTGGTGGCTACCGTGACTTTCTTGAAAATAACAAGCATTGGTCTTTGCAACTTCAGTGCATTGCAAAATGCCTAGACCTTAGTGGACATTTGTCAAAAGGTTGTAGATGGAAAGAGCAGGACAGGTAAGGCTCAGGGACAGAGACATGGAAACCAGCTCTAGGAGTGATAGAACTATGCTGTGTGACCGAGGTGAAGGATCCACAAAACAAGTGGTGGAAAGTTACAACCTTAGGGGAGCTGGTACCATAGGGAGCCTCTAGAACTACCAGAATGGATATTATTTCATCACACAGCACCTGATAAAGACCTGTGTAGGACCCAGCATGGACGCTGAGTCACACTGGAGAACATGGTTGAATGAACTGGTCACTATTAACTATGTACCCGGTGAGGTAATGTAGAGAATCTGACACACCAGAAGCTTTAGCAAAGTTGGTTATTCTTCTTGTGGATCTGCCCATCTGTTTGTATATGGTTTCCAGTAAAAGTGACGAAGGGAGAGCATGTTCCAGGCACTGAGGATACCTAGGATGAATCGTACACCTTTGTTTCTCTAAGGAGATCACATTCTGGTAGAGGAGATACAGTTGCGCATAGTGATTATATATATATATATATATATATATATATAACATATGATATATATACTATATATGATATATATAATATATGATATATACTATATATATATACACAAATTTGGATGTAAAAATAAAAGCAGTGTATGTAAAGCAGAATATTCAACTTTCAGATTATTTCATGAAGAGCGCTGAGGGCATACCAAAAAGAGAGTGATCAATTTTACATGGGTGGGTCAAAGAAAATTCCACATAGCCAGGATGATTTTTAAAACATTTATGACCAAGAAAGAGATAATTGTCTTCTACACAAATTATTCCCACCGAGGAGTGTTCTTCCCCACCCAAGGCAGGTGGTATAGAAGTAATGCATAGTTCCTAGAGCTCACAGTGAATGCTTGCATGTTGACACTGTTCTGGAAACTAGCAGTAAAAATAAACAGACAACAGACAGATAAACAAGCCCTACTTATTTGCCTTGGTTTAATGTACTGTTTTCCAAACTTGGTTGGTCATTGATGCTTTGTATGGCAGAAAGCATATTAATATCTTGATATCTTAACACCTATTAATGTCTTGCACCTATTAAAATCTTTAAGAAACATGATAGATAGCCTGGAATGAGTGGCAATTATCTGAAGACAAGGAGCCTTAATGTTCTTTCTGGTTTTGACGATTTCTGTATTTTTTTTAGTGTTCTCACAATTAATTTTTGCCAGATGTGTTACATGATGTATGGCCTTCAGTATCCAAAATTCTCTTGACAGACACCAAAAAAGTACATAATTTCTGTTTCAAAGGCTTATAACTTTGTATGGGGATGTTACACTTGGCAAATGAGAATAATATTTGCAGAATAATTCAGAAACCATAATGTACACACACTAGATGGAGTATCTCAGCAGTGGGACAAGTTCTGGGCCATCTGGCTTGTGTCTCTCTTAGACTTTAGCTTTATGTGTAATTTTGGTGTCAATGCAAAAATCACTTGTCAAATTACCTGGAGATGTTCTCATTTTAGCAGCTGAATATTTTCAAAGCTCCAAGCCCCTCCCCCAAAAGACCCTTATTGTTATAATGAAAAAGTTTAGCTTTCAGTAAGCAATAACAGCAAAAGTTCACCAATGAACTGACTCAGAGTGTCTGTTGTGCTTGAAAGGACTGAGATGATTCTGGTTTCTAAAAACAATTTTTTGATTAATAGGTATTAATGATTGCATATGGATGGGGCTCAGTGCAATATTTCAATGTACATGTGGGGTGCAATGATCAAATCTGGTCTCTTCTTATCCACCCCCCCCCAACTGCTAGCAATCACTATTCTGCCTGACTTTGGTTATCTGATCACCAACAGTGTGCACCAGGACAGGCCTGTCCAACGTGTCTGCAATGTGAAATCTGAAGCACTGACATCAGATTTCTGGAGATGTAATTCATAGACTCCCAGGTAACAGGTCGATCTAGATCTACTGACTGGTTGGCTGAGAGCATCTTTGATATTGACCACTACCATTTCTCCTTGCCTAGATGTCCGTTTCCTTCTCTTCACCCCAGGAAGAAAACCATGGGAACGCACAGCAAAGCCCTGTAGCCCATGATTGGAACATTGCAAGTGATTGCTTTCACCCAGAGATGTAGTTCCAGGGCTGGGTAAATACTCTTTCTTTTGTGTGTTTTTGGTGAAGAGAAGGTTTGGAGAGGCGTTTCTTAAACGAATGAGTGAGTGAGTGGTGGAATATCTCCCAGTACACCTCGAGCAATATTCAGACGAGCCTTTTACACAGTCAAGGGAAGATCAATGGCATTCTGAGGCCAGGCCGTATGCAGCCCTTGATTTCGAAACTCATTATAAACCTGCTCAGATGTCACGGTGCTAAGTCTCCAGGACAGCTAGACCCGAAACCATTTCCTTTCACCTTCCTTCCAAAGTGCTCCCCTTTGCAGACCTCTCTCGTCAAGCCCCTCTGTCTGGGAAAGGTGCCAAGAAGGAGGAGTCCGTGAGCGAAGCTTGGAAGGCCTCTGAGAGTAATGAGAAAAACACATCTCGCTGCACACACGACTCCTTCTGCTCAACTCTGCCTGTGTGAGCTTGTGCAAGAGGCTGAAAAGCACATTCTTTAAAACCCTGGCCCTTAAAAGGAATGCATCTTGGGCTGAAATGTCAGCTTGGCTGTGCCCCAAGTACAGGACAGTTTTTTTTTCCCTACTGCTTTATTTATTTATTTTGGACATGATAAAACCCAGCCCCTTCCCCTCTGTTCTGGAGATGGTTCATAGAGCTGATGAAATTTCAAGCCCTCACCCAGCCAAACTGTATTGGATTTTTATCACAATGCAAAGATTTTTTACAAATTGTATTTCTATACTTTTTTTTTTTTTTTTACACAACCCCCACCTCAAAATCTTGTCTTGTTCAGAACCAGTGGCATTAGCTATTATCCAAGGGAGCCTTTCCACTGGACCCCAGGGGTCAGCTGAATCACGTTCATCTCTCTCACCTTTTAAAAGCCGGTCTAAGTGTCCACCTCTTCTGCCCTTAGCAGGCTGGGTCAGCAGCTGTGGGTGGCCAGAGGATGAGCTCATCCCCTTGTCTCATTGCCTGGCTCACAGCTCCTCTTACAGAACTGCCCCTTGCTGAGTTAAATCTGGGTTCCTGAAGCATCATTTTTTCAGTAATTTATTTTCATCTTTGGAGTCGTTACACATTGTTCCTTTAAATGGATTCCAACTTTGTTTGGAAATTTGGCTTTGCTCACTTCTGACCTTAGAGCAAGGCCCTTTGAGTTTAATTGCCTGGTGGTACTTTAGAGTTGATCGGAAATTACTTTTTTTTTAAAAAAAAATCCTCCTTGCACTTGGAAAGACCCAGTGTCCCTTTTGCAGACAGAGGGTTTTGACTGGATTCTCTTACCTGTTATTGGAGGGTTTCAATGTCCTCCTATGTGCCTCTGAGCAAGCGAAAACAACCACCAATCGGGTAACTCTCTGAAGGGAAGGACTTCTGCATAAAAAACGCAATCACTATGTATCTGCTACACGCAGAGCACATGAAAGGGGGTCCTCCAGGGAGACAAAACCTTCAGTTGTTCATTCATTTGCTTGGGTGTTCTATGTTGTATGGATACAGGATAAGCACGGAGTAAGATTCGGGGAAACTGGGGACGTGGCATCTCCATGTTGGTTGCTCTCTTTCCCGATGGTCACAATGCCCCTGTGGTTAAACATCCTGGAGACTGAGGTTAAGCCGTTGTCACTCTACTGGAGATGAAGGTGCCAGTTGTTGCCACACATGCACACTAACAAAGGGCCTGCATCCTCAAAAGACCCCGATTTCACAGTCACGCTGTGATTCTGGCCTCTTCCTACACTTTGTGGGCTTTTCTGGATGATGATGGGAAGAAAAACCTTAAAACAAGGCACAGTCCATCACGGTTGTGGGAGGTGGGTTACCTTACCCCAATGAATATGCTACCAACCTCATGAATATTCATAACATTGTATTTAAAGCCCACACTGTAGAACCCACCTGGCTGCTTCCTTTCTTAGGACAGCCCACTCCAGTCTTTCCTTGGTGTGTGTGATTTGTGTTGCTAAATAAAATCCTACTTGACAGCCTGTGCCTCTCAACTAAATTCTTTCCCTGGAGAAGAGAAGCTCTGAAAGGCCCCATCCCCTCAGACAACGCATGGCTGTGCAAGGTCTCCTGAGCACCCAACCTGGCTAAAGCCTTTTTCAGGGTGTGAAGAGGGCAGAGAGGAGAATCTCTCTTACTAAAGCCTCAAGGAACTTTACAGCCAAATAGGGGGAGAAGAGGTTTGCGCAGAATAGAAAACATTAGTCCAGGGAGAAGCCTATCCCTGAAATTGTGGGTTGTGGCTGCCTGCCACTGTCCAGAAAACCACAGCCTTCTGTTTCTCCTCCTGTGTGTAGGGGAGGTGGTTTTGGAAGTTACTAGGGTTCTTGAAAGTCTCAATTTCTCGTCACTCCTGGCAGGAAAGAGCAAAACAAAAACCCAAGCACACCACAACAAAACAATAACAAAAACATCACCAATAAAACCATAGCAGCAACAACCGTACAACAACAACAAAACCCCCTGGCTTCTGGGTGTATGAGGTCTACTTCTTGGAACTTTCTCTAAGCCAGATCCTAGCCATCTCGACTCTCTTTGTTCCTAAGTGACTTTGATTTTCAATACAGTTACAAGTGTCTTGGGTCTTTTAATGTAATGAAATAGCTTTTAAATAAGGGCAGAGACACTGGGAAAAAGGCCATGACAGATTTTCACCTTTTCTCCCTAGCCATTAACCACTCGTCCTTGCTTGTGTGACCACTTGAGTGTTACTGGCGGGGGAAGAGAAGACAGGAGGCACATCTGCGGGAGATGGGAAGGGACTTTCAGAAGCTGAATCCTGGATTCTGAGTGTTGGAGTCTTTTGGGTTTTCTGTAGGAACAGCTTTGTGTCCTTGTGCCCAGTGGTAGGCTGTCATAAATTCAGTTCTCTCTGATCTCGGAGTAGGGGGGAATTGCCAGGTAGGAGGGATGCTGGTACTGTCCTGGAAATGTCCTCTGAAGATGTCCTCTGAAGGTTTTCATGTCTTCTCTCTGTTTTGGTTCTTTCTGCTGGATGTACGTTTACGCGTGAGTGCATGCATGCGCGCACACAGACACAGACACAGACACAGACACAGACACACACACACACACACACACACACACACACACACACACACACACCACTCTTCCAATAAATCACCCACACCCACGGAGAGGGAGGGAGTGAAGGAAGAGAGAGGGAGAGGGAAAGTGAAAGAGGGGGAGAAAGAGAGACCATGCAGAAGATCCTTGTGAGGTATACAGCATGAGAGAAAGTGGCCATGTGGCCATTTTGCAAGAACATGCAGAGCTGTATGTGGCAAAACCCCAGCCTGGGCATGGGAAGCTTCGCTGCTAGTTCTCATTTTTAACTCAGTAGACCTGGGTAAGTTACTTCCCTCTCTGAATTTTGTGTTTCTCCATTGTACTACTAAATGCTTAACAATATAATTTCTAAGAACTTTCTTGATTCTCAGGACCCTTCCTTCGATCTTACTGGTGTTTCCTAATATGAAGCAGGGACTAGAAATCAATACCTACTAGGTCTTAATTCCCACTGGGCCTGTGGCAGACATGGAACAGAAGTGTCACTATGGTGAGCAGTGTCTTGTAGGATGTCCGGGACCAAAGCTGAAAGTTAAGTCCAAATATGTGACCCACAATTAGCTAGCTTCAAGAAAACCATAGGAGCCAGAGTACAACACCTCACAGGGCTGGAGAATGGAAGAAAGACATCAAGGAACCAGGAACCTCTATAATAAATGTCCATATCTAAATGGACTTATAATTATTCCAGGGTCCAGTTTGCACAGGAGGGTAATTGGTTTACAGGATTAGAATGGAGAATATCTGATTATCTTCTTCCAAACTGGAAAGAAGGGAAAGACCTTTTCCTATAATATTCTTCTCCCTTGAGGACCTTCTAAGTACCCCAGAGTGAAACACACCCAGGGAA
Organism: Peromyscus leucopus; assembly: GCF_004664715.2. NCBI lineage: Eukaryota > Metazoa > Chordata > Mammalia > Rodentia > Cricetidae > Peromyscus > Peromyscus leucopus. The sequence goes on from NC_051081.1 coordinate 38,402,575, forward strand.
ATTATTTAATATCCCCTTAATCCAAACCCCAAAGGCTTTTAAGTCAAGGTGGAGACCTGATGATATCTATAGAATACCCACATGGGCTTCTCCGTTATCATCTTCAATGCTCACTTTCAGGGGATGAATTGCACACAATATGAACTGTGAGGATATGCAAATAAATATTTCTCTCTAAAATTTAAAAGTCAAGAATGGTTGCCTAAGTCAACAGCTTAATTATGTGGTCACTTAAGACTACAGGCAAAGTTGTTAGTTCTTGGGGGTGAATATGTCTCATGCAAGTAGATTATCTCAGTCATCCCATTCTTCTACCATTTTATGCTTATATGACTCTTCCTAGAAACCTATTTGGTTTGATATTGTCCCAGTGCAGATTCTCTGCCCTTATCATGAGTTATCCGTCCGTCCATCCATCCATCCATCCATCCATCCATCCATCCATCCATCCACCCACTCACTCATCTACCCATCCATCCATCCATCCATCATCTATCCATCCACTCACCCATTCTTTAATCCCTCAGTCCAAATGGCAAGCACATCCTGAACAATTACTCTATGTTAGGTTCTAATCTAGGAGTTGGGGATAATATAGTAAGATGGCTGTTTGTTTCTACCCCAGGCTTATCCCTGCCTTTCTTCTGCCAAAAGGAAACTTATGATGGCTGTGGTACAAAAGTGATTTCCTCTTTCCCTACATCTATGTGTCAGCTCTAGATTCACTGGATCAATGAATCTAAAAAAAAAAAAAAAGCAAACCATCCTTCAAGCACCTGGTCACAGTAAGAGTCCAGTGGCAAGCCAAGTCATTAAGAATCAGTAATGCCAACCAAAAGATTTATCTGAGATCAGACTTGAGGACCTCTCTATTCCTTTGGACTAGAATCTAGAAGCATCTCTGAGGTTGTGGGATGCAGTCTGATAAGAACCAGGGAATGCCCTCAGAGGGCAGAGCTAAAGCCAGGAAAGCTAGTTAGAGATCAAGAGTGAGAATGCAGGCCCATCTCACATCCTTCTTATCTTGGATTCAAGTTTTGTCGGTGGCTATAATCTACTAAGTTATGGAGGCATCTAGTGTCCTTTGAATGTTCAAGCCAGTTTGGGATGGGTTCTTTCATGATGGTTGAAATTGTTTTAACAGACGAACAGGCAGCATTTGTTTAGTAGTTAAGAGCTTGGCAAGGAAAAATACGGAATACAGATCCAGAGGCCAGAGCACTTGGTCTTGAGCTCCATTATCATCTATCAATTATATGATTTCCTGTGCCTCAGTTTCTTTACTCATAAAATGAGAATAACATTTCTGCCTCATAGTGAGACAAATAGGTACCCTAAAGGAAATTATGGGTAAGATATAAAAATGCTTAGAAAGATGCTTGGTACACTGTAAGTGCCACATTAAAAAATATTAAAAAAATGATTTAAAACCACCACTCCCATTGGTTGTTATTCTATACGAGCTAAGAGAATCCCTCCTGGCTGCTAACTCTATGGAAATATGGGACTAGATGATGGTAACACCAGCATCATAGTACCACCAACTGGAGTAGAGTTCTCAGCACTTACTATAAGGAGTATTTGAAAAGAAATGAGAATTGTTTGTGATCGTATACAATTAGTTTTCTATTGGCTCCACAGAGCAGCTCTAGGTCAATTCTGTGTAGCTTATGTACTATAGCTTTGACTGAGAAGAATCCTATTGGTCATTTTCTCTAACCAACTGAGTGCTCCAGGCTTCAGAAGTTCTCAAAATGTACACTGTCTTCCTCACGTGCCGGGTCACATATTCTTGACTTCTAAAGCGACCTATAGACCTGGTATTATTCTGAACCTTCTCCCTAAATTTAAGCTTGAGAACTACCTGAGTCACTCCATTGTTCCTGTCCCTTATACCCAATGAGTCAAGTGTGTTGATCAGTTTTCTATGCTGCTACAGAATACCCGATATAAACAACTAAAGAAGGAAGATTTATTCTGACTCCTGGCTTTAGAGGTCTCAATACATCATGGTGGAAAAGTAGACCAAATTGTGATAGTCAAGAAGTAGAAAAAGAATGCTTATAGTGTGAACTGGGCTCTTAATTCCCTTTTCAGTTCCTGTTGACTCAACACTATTAGATAGTGTTGCCTCATTCAGGTGGGTTTTTTCACCTCAGTTAATCAATCCTCTCTGGAAATGTCTTCATAGGTATATCCAGAAGTGTGTTAAATAATCTCTTGGCCACCTATCAACTCAGTCGAGATTGACCATCACACAAAGCTTAGGATATCACTTCCAATTATCCCCAGCCTGTCTCCTGTTCTCCTCTCTCATTGTTCCTAAAAGGAGGACGTGACTTTTCTGCTTCCAGAGATGACCCTGGGAAATCCCTTCTCGGCCTCTTTGATCAGATAGATCATGAAAAAACAGATTGATAATGTTCTTCCAAGGTCTGAAAGTTAGTAAGAAATTTTATTTTTCCAAGTATATTGAAACCTCACATTCTTATTCTGAATCATCAGGATTTAGCTCTGGTGACTTTTTAAATACCCGTCTCTCAGAAATTTCCTTTGGATTTTCCATATCTCATCCCTTTGCTTTGCAATTCCTTTGTTCATGTCATGCTTATCATCAGACATCCCTGCTCCTCTGATGGCAAAGAAGGTAGGTGCTTGTGCCAGGCTGCATGAGAGTGTGTATCAACTTCATGATCTGAGAGATTTCTGATGGTAGGTTAAGTTACCTCTTGATTTCATTTCTTCTTAATTTGTGAATGGCATGAACAACATACCTACCTCATGTGACAGCAGTGAAAAATGAAGAGGTTAGTTCACACAGAGGACTGAGAAAACTGCCTATGGTATTTTGAAAGAAAATGACTCCCAAAGGGAGTGGCACTGTTAGGAGGTGTGGCCATGTTGGAGTGGGTGTGGCCTTGTTGGAGGAAGTGTGTCACTGTGGGGTTGGGCTTTGAGGTCTCCTTTGCTCAAGCTGTACAAGTGAGACAGACCACTTCCTATTGCTTTTGGGTCAAGATGTAAGAACTTTTAGCTCATTCTCTAGGACCATGTCTGCCTTCATGCTGCCTTGCTTCCCACCATGACAATAATGGACTAAACCTCTGAACTGTAGCGAGCCACCCCAATGAAATGTTTTTCTTTATTAGAATTGCCATGGTCATGGCATCTCTTCACAGCAATAGAAACCTTAGCTAAGAACTGCCTGACCTCTACAAAGTACCAAGTACCTGTTAGCGAACATTTTTATTTATCTTTTTCTTCTTTCTCTTTGTATCTAGATTAAATGTGGGAAAACTCCTGCAGATCTTTCATCAATTAGTTCTTCAGGATTCAAGATTGAATTCAACTTTGAATCTGTTCATAGGATTGTCCTGAAAGATCTGTCACATTTTTGCTTTCCTTTAATTGTTATCCTCTTAGCTCTAACAAACTGTCCATTATCAGAGGAAAAACATTTAGATGTCTTCTTTAGCACTCAGAATGATGATTAATAGGAAATAAGTGCTCAAGAGATTTTTAATAAAGGAATTCATGATGCTTACATTTTTTTTTCTCTGAAACTGTAATGAACTGAAATTTGTGGTCAACTGGGAGCAGTCAACTCAGATGCTTGTGTGTAGTCAAGAGACTCTTCTAAGTCCCCCAGGCAAGGAGTAAGGAAAGATTCTGATTCATCAGATGGGGGTACCCAACATGGTGGCTGTGACATAAATATGCACTGACCTACTACTACCCAAAGCAACCTGTGGTAGTGAGGGTGGTTTAGGCCACCACTGGGGACACTGGTGCAGCTGTCTTAAACCAACAAACAAAAAAAAAGGAATGTGTTATCCCAGACAAGAAAGTCGAAGATAGGATCCTTCCTAGTTAGTAACTTCAGGCACTCAGCTTCACAATGAAGGACTGAGACTTAGACTCTTCTTATCTTCCCAGTTCTCTTGAGAGGATTTGGCATTGTCTTTAGGTTTTTTTCCACCCAAGATATCCTCATAACATTTCGTTTTTTGGGACAGAGGAAGATAGGATGTGCTTATTCATATCGGAAAGAAAATACTTCACCGGGAAGCCCTAGCAGATTTCATCTAGTATATTATAGGTCAGAGACTGGATACAAGACTGTATATAGGTGCCACTAGCAAGGATAATGCAATCTTCATGTGGAGTTTAACCAATAAGGATTTATTTGCATCTCGAGGAGGAAAAGTAAGCACTGGAATAAAATCAAGGCTTTTCAAGCATGAAAGAAGATGGCCACTGGGTAGGTAATCAAAGATATCAGCCTCCACAACTCTCATAAAAGGGAGAGAGATGGCCCCACATTATCTGTGAAGACATCGTACCTATTCAAATTTTATGTTAAAAACAAATAAAATATCATATTTACATGTAAATAGAACTGACTATGATCCAAGTGTGGGCTAGCCTTTGGGAGAGAAAAAAAAATCTCTGCATTTATCATAGAGGTTTTCCAGCTCAGCACTTCCCCACTCTTGAAAATTATTCAGTCATTTGAGCCTTCAGGGTAATTGCTTATGATTGGAGATAAACAAACACATTTGCTCAAATAAAGCCTACTTTTTACCCATTGTAAAGGCATAGCTCTAAAGCTCGCAGCACTGGTGTGTCTTTCTTCTGATTACGCCTGAGTCCACCCTTCAGTGCTTTTCATTGTCTATTAGAAAGAGATAAAACCAACCTCAGAATATCAGCAGAACATGAAAGCCCTTGGTGACTAGGCTTTCTCTGCCCCCCCAGCACAGTAGTACCTCCTGCCCCAACAAGTCCCTGGCTCTGTAGCCACCCAGATATACTTGCAAGCTATAAGACACATTATACTCCCTTTTCTTTATTTTTGTGTTTTGGTCTTTGGTTTCTGTCAGTCTGCATCCTTTATTCATCCTTCAAGGCCTGAGTCAATGTCTTGTGAGAAAGTGGATGGATAGGCTCCAAGTACGACTTTTCAAAGAAGAAATTTAAAATGTTTAAAAATGAAATGTAGTATTTTCTAGGTTTCCCCAGGCAGGTCACATGCTTTTTACCTGTGTGTAGCCCCAGCATGAACATGCACCTCTCCTAGAACCTCATTGTGTCTTGCTGTAATTACCCAACATCCTAAAAGTAGGGTCCCTAAATCAGCCAGATGGCTATGGAACTGTCTGATGTGTGTTTCTTGCCTAAACCAGGAATATAATGGGGGTAGGGATGGCTAGCAAATGGTTTTGCATATAATCTTATAGTTTTCATAATAAATCAGAGTTAACTTAGTGGATGCATTACTTACTGCCCTCTTTTAAGGCACATCCCAATTTGAGCCATAATCTGATCATTTATGAATAGATTAGCCACTCGCAAATGGGCACATTTCTGCATATTTACCTTGACATATATGTACTAATAGCAGTGAGAACCATTAGTGGATTCATTATTTTTGAATTCAACTTGCACTTCTACAGCTAAGGTTAATTATTGATTTGTTTTATTCTGTGATTAAAGCCATTAGCTACTATTAGCAAATGATGATGTTTATGCATGTTTGAATATCAGCGGGCTTGCTTTTCATAGCAGGGGCCCAGGCTAAATGATTGCTCTCTGGGACCAAAATCTAGAATGGGGATGTGCACAGATTCACTGATGGTAACCAGTGATTTTTCCTTGTGATAGAAGAGTAAACAGAATCTGAACGCCTCCACTAATTACTCTTCTTGAGCAGATACTGATCGGAATTTACTTTTAATTAGTTTGGCCTCTGTCTTCATCTGATTTTGGATGACCAGACTTCTGAGCAGGAGATGGAGAGCCTGAGAACTCTCCTCTCTTTCAAGGACTGCAGGCCCTGATTTTTTTTAAACGGGAAGCGGAATCGGCTCCTTGACTCTTTGAAACGGTTGGAAAGGCAGCTTAAGGTTCAGGGATTGAGGCTTTATCTGGGCACAGTTCTGCTGATGCATGGAAGGCATTGCCAGGTGACATCCCCTCTGCCCAGGTCATACCTCTCCTGGCTTCTCGCTCAGTGGGGGAAGGTTGGCCCGAATCTGCCCCGCACTACTGCAATGGAGTTTCTGGATGCCAGTGTTGAGGGAGCAGCCCCCTCCCCCTTCACTCTCTGTTAGTTAGGTGTCAAAGGCTTAACGTCCCACATCTCACATGGAGCCACCAGTTGCTTGGGGGAGCCATGGGGACTTTTCTCTACCTCGTCTAATATTGAGAGTCTTGGAGTAATTTCTAGTTTTGTCTGTGACTGCAGCAGCAGTATAGGGAAAGAGACGGGAGAATTGTGTGGGAGGCTTTCTGGATTGGATCCAGAGGAGCATCTATTGTTTCCATCTGTATTCTCACCAGCCAGAACTTACACAGACACAACTGTACAGAAAGGTGGGAAATGTAGCCCGACAGCTCCGTCTGACAAAGGGAGAATCAATTTAGAAAGTAATTTGGAGAGGGTGGGCTGTCGTCTCCTTTGCTCTTTAAAACCCGGGCCACTATCTCAACCTGTCATTTCTTTCTATGATGCTAGAGGAACCACCCATCCCAAGATAATCCCTCTTGAGTGGTCTTCGGCTTTCTCCAGGAAAGGCAGGGATGAGGGCTTGAAAGTAGTGACAACTACGTGTCTCACTTCCCCCAGATCTAACACAGTGGGGGCTCATGGTAAACATTTGCTGAGCGAGTAACTGTCCAATTGAATGATTTTTGGCGAACCTAAGGCTCCTGTCACCTGGCTGTGACATATATTCCTCTTAGAAGGCTCATCTCTTCACCCTTTTCACAAGCCTTCCTGATGGTTATCTACAGTTCATCTTTCCCTGGGAGACGGTTCAATTAAGACACCTCAAAATGAGCCCATGAGTTGAAGGAACAGCCGACCGCACTCTGATTAACTTCCTATTCATCAGTCACAGAGATATATGATAGGAATTACCAGGGAAGGCAGGAAGGAGGGCAGCCGGGCTGGATGGAGAGAGGTGGGAGCTGGGAGACCAAAATTTGGGGGTATAAAGAAGATGGGGAAAGTGGTAGGAGGGGATTTGAGTTCCCCCAAAGGAGCCCCAGCACATAGCTTGAGATGTGAAGCCTTCTTGGAAATGTATTCTTGATGCCTTCATAATTCATTGTCTGATTCTAGAGTTATATTGAACTTCCTCACAGCGTGAAAGGGAAGCAGATATTAGATGGTAGAGAAGGCTCATGGCTTTACTGAAGTTTGTAGTGGAGCCTCTTTGTGGGACGCCAGCATTGGCTTAAAAAAGGACCAGTGACAGTGTTTCTCATCTGGAGAGGCTGTAGCTCTCTGGGCCTTTCTGGGTGAGAAGTGGACATCTCTCTGAGTGCTGTTGGAACTTTTTTGGGAAGATCCGATGCCCACACTGCTTAAGATGCTCATTTCAGAGTCTGCCCAGCATCTGGTGGTTTGCTGGCAGCCTAGCATTTCCTGACTCGTGGCTGTGTCGCTTCACTCTCTGCCTTCCTCTTGACACATCTTCCATCTCTGTGCAGTCTGTCTTTGTGTCTGAATTGTCTGGTTTTACTAGGACACGATTACATGGATCTGGGGGCTACTCTAAGGACCTCACCTTAACTGTCTATCTGCAAAGACTCCATTTCCAAAGAAAGTCACATTCATAGGTCCTGAGGAACGTCAGTATCTTTTGGGGAGAGGAACACATTCTCACTCACTGTCATTACCAAAGGTATGCTGGAAATACTGAGCCCCATGAGCCTGAAACCTACCCCTTCCTCTCTGCCCAGTGCCCTTCATCCTGATGCTTCCTAAACATCCTGCACTGGATGTCTTCTGAGCAGTTTCCCCAAACATGGGAGAACTCAACTTTTCCCTTCCTTCTTGCCAGTCTCCTCCTAGGCCAGGACACACTATCATCAGCTCCATGGCCTGGCATTGCTCTCTCCTGCTTGTTGACTACAATTGCCCACAAGGTTCTGCAGCTTTGCCTTCTTATGATCTCTCCAACCTCACTGACAGTTTCCTTCTACCAGAACATCTGCCTGGGGTTTTAGATTGGTTTCCTTGCCACCCACCTTCAGTTATGAGCCACCTGCACATGCGACACAGTGATCCTTCCACAGTGAAGTTTGCTCATAATCTTAATCTCAGAGCTTCCTAGTGGTTCCCTCTCTTGCTTTTGGAATACATTTAAGCAATCCATAACATGTTTTTTTTCCCATTGTCCTTTATGGTCTATCTCATTTTCGTTTGCTCCGTTTGTTCTAAACTTGCTTTGAGTTCCAGCAGTTGGGAGTCCCCCAGATGTACTCTGCTGTCCCTTGCAAGACCTTCCCACATGCAATTCCTTCTGCTGAAAGGGTAACTCTCCTCGCCTTTCTCTTTCCTTCAGCAGCTAATAAAAGTTTACACAATTAGATCTATGTCTTCTGTCCAACCTCTCTTTAAGTCTTCAGAATATTTTAATATTTCCTTGTCTGTCACGGGGTCCAGTGGGAAGCAAACTTCACCCATTCTCTTCTCACCAAGTCCAGCCCGGTGGCCAGCATTAGAACCAGCTTCATGGTCATGGGAGCAGTGTAGCGGCAAAAGGCTGTGCTCAGAGAGGCCCTGCACTTGGGATGTGATGCTCTGTAGTTGTTGACTTACCTACTCTTAAAATTTCTACCTCTGCACCCGTCTTTGCCATGAAATCATGTAGGTGATGTTGATGCATATGGTGGAAGTTTGCCCTCTTACCCCATCACTGGGGATGGATTCTTGAGTGTTTACTTTCTTTCTTTGACCCAGGAACTTCTGCCACTCTCTTTGCCCAGTAAGAACCTCAGTAAAGGGGTGGCATAGAGCCTCATTGTGGGGAATCAAAGCATCGGAAGAGTTCGTCTTCAACTCCAAGCATTCCTAAGGCAGTTCCATTCTAGGAAGATGAAGGTACTCTACGGTACATGACTTTTGATTGAGAACTTGGTGAACTTGCTGAAGCCCAGAGAGACGAGAGAAACAGTGTAAGGAAAATAAGAGCTATTTCTGCCTTTGGAGAATGAACTCCACATTCTCATACAGCAAGAGACCCCATCAGTTATACAAGTTATGTGGTTGACTCTGCCTGATATATATGGTCAAAGATGGTTGAGTTTCAATACTCTCAGTTATCTCTTTAGCCCACCCATACCTATAAAGTTTGCCTTCCCCTCTCTTCCATTTCTATGGCTTCCACCCAGAATCCAGCTCCGAGACTATTTAACAATGCCTTCTTTGTCTCTATTCTTGTAATCTAGGTACCCAGTGGAGGGTTTGGTACTGAGCAGGAGGACTTCCAACAGGCATATGATGAATACACGAACCAATTCAATGAGTAGGAAAGCTAGTCTTGAAAACATTCCGTTGTTATTTCTGCAGGTTGTTAAAATGCCTGTGAGGTATATCACTGAGAAGTAACCTTGGGGATTATTTAATCAATTCTGCCCTGTGGCCTTTGCCAGGAGTTGGTCAGAGCCCTGGGCTAATCTGTATGGGCAGGTATGTCCCGACTGTCTCTACCCTTCACCTTAGGAGGGCCCAGTTGCGGGCTGAGGATGCACAGCTGGAGAACCAGGGAGACTCAAAAGTTGGAAAGCTGTTACTGAAGCATTTGTATGACCAGGAGGCAGAGCTCAGTCCTAGAAGTGGAGATAAGTTATGTTTTTTTCAGTGAGTTTGGTTGCATGGCTGATAAGTAACCACATGGTTGAAAGAGCTCACCCCAGGAGGGCAGGGTGTGTAGAAAGAGTGCTATTTGCTTTCAGCTTTGCTCCCCTGCCTCAGTTTACCTAACAAGCTACAGAATCTAGGAGGTTTTCTGGACTATATGGGAAATCTTTCTTAAGAAGTGCAAGGATGGATGATGCCTGCCTGGGCTCTGGCTGGTTTGGGTCTGCCACTTGTCCAGACTTGAAAGTCTGCTAGGTGAAATCCGCTCTAGCTGCTCCTTCAGTCTATTTGTGCTGCCTCAGCCAAGGAAAATATCAGAAATCGAGTAGCTTGCAAGCAACATTATTCTTTGAAGTTGGGAAATCCAAGATCAAGCCACTAGTGGAGTTAGTGTCTGGTGAGGGCTCCCTCTTTGCTTCCTAGATGGTGCCTTCTTGTGACCTCCCGTGGTGGAAGGGACTGGCAACTCTCTGGGGTATCTTTATGAGGGTACTGATCTGATTCATGTAGACTCCGCTGTCATCACATGATCATCTCCTAGAATCGAGACCTCTTAATTCCATCATTTTGGGGGAAGAGGATTCAAAACAGGAGTTTGGATGGGACACAAACCTTCGGGCGATACAGCACCTTTAAGGACTTACTCAACCTAGGTTTCTTTCTGAGTGGACACAGAACTCATGCCTTCCCATCACTAAAAGGTTGCATTCTTTAATGTTCCAGTGCCTGTCATTACTGGGCACATAGAAATTCACAGTTATCATGCATATGAGAGTAGACACCACTCCATTCTAATGAGAATGTGCCCGGAAGTACATTTAGGAGCCTTCATTAAAATGTTGGGAAGGTCAAGTTTTCTGCAGTTTGCTTCAGAACATTATATATAATATATATGACAAGTATTGCTTGTTAGGTGTCATAGTCACAGAGGGCAGGTCTGACCAAGTGTGTGTGTGTGTCTTTATAATGGCATATGGTATCATTGGCACTGGTGGCTCATAGAAGGAATAGTGAAGCTGCATTTTGGTTACCATAGCAGCTATAACACAACCGGTGGTAACAGTATAGATGTTTCCCCCATCTATTTTCTTGGTTAACAGGAGGTAGAATTCAGAGACTGTGGGAAATCTGAAGGTTCCTTCTGAGGACTTCCTGGGATTCCCCACTGTGCCGACACAAAGGCAATCCTCCTGAAGGCTCTCCCACATAAGGACTGAGTGCAGGGTGGACACCAAGGCAGCTCATTTTTGCAAGAGGCGGAACTACTCTGCTGCATGACTGGAACTCCGAGGCTTTCCAATGACTTTGAGAAGCTTCTCTGGAGACTGTGCTATAGTCTGGGTCTCTTCTCTTGCTTCTTTCAGATACATCAAATCCAGGCTGAAGATTGCTCCATATTCTGCTTTCTCCTCCAGATCTCTCACAGGGTTCACTCTGGTGTGATGCCTGCTTCACACAAACGAATGCCTTTTTCTCCATCTATTCCATCTGTCTTCAGGTATATGCAAATGACTTTCATCTTAGTGGCTGGTGATATTAGGTGCCTTCTAGAGGAGGCAGAGTCAGAGAAGGGAAACTGGAAAGGAGTTTGGGATTTTTGATATCTATGTAAGTCATAGGAACTGACGTAGGCTCACGTTCAGGCTCCAAAGAAGGTACAATACAGAAGCTTAGATATCAGAAACCAAAATGGGTCTAATGCGGCCTCTGTCACTTTGTGAAACACAGTAAGGAAGAACTCAGAGCCACAGATGTCGCAGTGATTGCGAATTGTAGGCACGAGAACCATAGATGATGGACAGACACTCATCATTTTCCAAACTCCTTGGAAGTTCCAAGTGTTTAAGTACAAACTTAGTGAGGGCATAGAAAACCCTTTAAAATGATCTAGAAAGGTAAGGAAACATATGTTTCTTAGATCTCAGTGTTCTGGAGGGTCCACTAAATATGTACATATATATAAGAACTGGAAGTCTCTCCAGGCATGACTGGGCAGGGCACAGTACAATCACACATATTTTCTAGAACAAGGACTGTGTCAGGAGTTGGCAGTCAAATGTAGAGTATAACAGCGGGACTCTATTTCTTTATAGAAAAATCAAATTTGCAGAAGACAATAGCTCTTTGAGGTTGAGAGTATTAATCAAGTCCCCAAAGACAACAGGACTCACTCTAGCCATGTTACATCCTGGACATTAGTGGCTGTGCATGCAGAATGGGTTCCGAAGGACTAGAGTAGGTCTTATCAATGGGTGCTGTGGCAATCATAAAAATGTAAATAGGGCTAGGTATATTTTCTGGTGAGACATGAAAGAACATGAGGCTTTTCTTCTCAGGATTCTCAATTGCCCCTCTAATGACAATAGACAGGGAGTTTCTTCCAGAAGGTCTAAACTAAGGTCAGAGCGGGAAGCAGCCTGTACTGATGCGCACACTGTGACTTTATGGATCCCACAACCCATTTGTACATTTTATTCCTTTGCTGAGTGACAAAATATTTGTGAATCATGTAACAGAACTATCTATGAGGGAGGTCGCATTTCAGTTTATAAAATGGTATCACTCCTTCAACTTTTAAAGTGCTGGGACTATTACCCATAATATCAACAGCCAGGCAATCTTTTCTAAATTTTTAAAGAGAAAAGTCAAAGCAATGAATGAATAAAACATAACAGGGAACTATGAAAGTGCATGCATCGATGCAGGCTGTTTCCGTCTCTACCACAGGATACATGAAGCAGGACTTTGCCACTGACCAGGATGGAGTAAAATAGCTCAGCCATAGCCTCCTTCTTCAAGGAAACGGGAGAAGTACAAAATTGTAGTTTTTAGACACTGGACAACAGGTAGTGCTGGATATTGACCCTGAGTGAGGAGAAGTATTGAAGGGTGGTGTTTGAACTGCCCTGTTCTTGCCACAGGGGCATTTCTAATTGTAGGGAGAGGAGGTTCACATAGATTCCAGATGTTTTCTGGAGTTGAGGAGGTAGAATTCATATTTTGGAGACACTGAGACAGACATACTTAAGGATCCTAGGGAGACTGGAATAAGGCAAACAGGAGAAAGCTACATGGAATGAGAGCATTCTAGGGGGTTCACCTCAGGGGTCTAGCATAGCAATGCCATATGCCTCCAAAAGGGAGCATGAAAAGAGTGGGAGGAATGGGTCTTGATCACAAGGAGCCAGAAATAGATTATATTCTTGCCAGACAGAGCGTAAAAACATTACAATACACAGATATCAGAGAAAACGCCCAGCTTGTGAAATATCTTGTTATTTTTTCCTTGGTACACCCAAACTACTTCTTGCTTAAGCCACCTGGTTCAGCCTGAAAGAGAGAAAGCCTCAAAAGGATCAAGCTTTTCCCAAATAATTTAGCTGCGTCTCCTCAAAATGCTCAAGAATATTAAAGAAGTATCAAGGATACAACAAGGTAAAATTTACATTTCCAGCAACTCAACCCCCAAATTATCTTGTATTCAAGCAATAAGGAAAGCATGACCACAATTAAGAAACCAGTGGATCAATCAGTCAATCAATCAATCAATCAATCAATCAGACCATAGTGAGGAAATCAATGAATCAGTCAGTATATACAGACCCAGAAACAGTAGATGACAGAATGAGCCATTAAAGATAGTTACTAGAAATCTGTCCACCACTGGGTGTAGCCGGCTCACCCAGCATGCAAGAAAAGCTTTGGATTTGAGCCTCAGCCCCGCTACCAAGGAGTAAAGATACATAAAAAAAAAAAAATCATGTGTTTAAGAAGCAAGGATTTAAAAAATGTCCTGTGAGCCAATTCCAGCCTGGAGCTTACTTTTTACATTTTTTTACTCTCTCTATTTTACCTCTCCTCCTTTTCTCATTTCCCTTTTATTTGTAAGATTATAATATAATCACATAATCTTTCCCTGTACTTTCTTCCTTCCAAACCCTTTCCTAATTCCCCTCCTTGCTCTCCTTCAGATTCATGGTCTCTATTTTAGTTGTGGCTACATGCCTATATGTAATATATGTAATAATGTATACGTATATACATACACATACACACATAATCTGCTCAGTCTGAACAATGCCACTCAAATGTACATGCTCATTTGGTACTGATCGTTTGGTATTGGACAAGCAGCTGGAACCTGCTTTTGTGTGATATGAGTACCAAGAACAATTATTTCCCCTTCTCTTTCTCCTCCTCTTCTTTCTTCTCTTTCCTTTATTTGTCCTTCCCCCTACTCCACTTTCTCTTCCTTCTTCTACATTTACAAAAAAAGTCATAAGAGAAAAAATGTGGTAGAAAACATTTATTTATAAGTTGAGCTTGGAGAGATGGGGTGAGCCATAGATATGGCTGCCAAAGAGAGGCCAATGGGATTTGAAGACGTAACCACACCCACTGTTTACAATGTAACAAAGCAGCACAGTGGGTGAGAAGATTTTGAGGATCCTCAAAGCCCGGGATGACTTGGAGGGGGCTTATCACACATATGACTGGAGCCTCGGGAAGAAGGGGATCCCAGAGAAATCTTTAAAAAAAGTAGAAAAAGCTCATTAACTTTCATTAAGAAAAATAGTATGGACACTGTTTCCAGACTTTCAATGAACCACAAATCCAGAGGATGAAGAAAACTGTACTACAGGGCATAAAATCAAGTATTCAGAGCCAGTCACAAAGAATGTCCTTTTTGTGTGGTCCTGGAATCAATGCAGAAGAACATCTTTAGCAAGGTAGCAAGAGACAAAAGGCTGATTACCTACAAAGAACTCAAATGAAACTGGAACAGACTACTTAGTGAAAACAATTCAATTGATATTGCAGTAGCTTGATATTTTTTCAAGCATTGAAATGAAAGCAAAAGTCAGCTTAAAATTGTACACCCTTCAATAATTTACTTCCAAAATGAAGTCCAAACACTTATGTAGGCACACAAAAGAAGAAGGACATTGTCACCCCGACAAATGCTGAAAGACGTCATCATCACCAGCCAAATTGCCACTGTATGAAAGTGTCCTCCAGGCAATCTGCAAAATCTGAATCTACAAAAAGCAATGAAGAGTGTAGGAAATGAAAACTGTGTGGGGCAAGTGGAAGAGACCTTTTCTTATTTAAAACATATCTTTGAAAGGTAATTGAATGTTCAAAGTAAAAATAATGAAATGATATGGGGTGTGTGTGTGTGTTTATAACTTACAGATGTAAAATAGTACCAAGCCCAGGAGGGCTAGGGAAATGTTCTTACATTACCTGCAAAGTAAATGTTACTGGAAGTAATAATGTTACTTGATGGCTGTAACAAATTAAAGATGTAACTACAAAATAGGAAGAAATCACTTAAAAAAAAAAAAAAAAGAGGATCCCAGCTAAGAGAACCGGAGGTAAAACTGTGGCTATGGGAAAGTAGAATCATAAAAAGTCATTTAAAGCAAAATTTAGAAAAGAACATGTCATGCTAGCTGAGACTATTCAAAAGAAAGGGAATGGCCATTTTACAGGATGCCAAGTGGAAGAAGCAAACAATAGTCTCGGGGATAAATGGGATCATTCTTGATGAAAAAGAGATAATTGAGGCAATATGAAATAACAACAATGGCATCCAGGCATCTAAAAGAAAGTCTTTTTAACATAAGTGAATCATATATCCTTAGAATCAGAAAAAAAATACTAAATAGATCAGCTATTATAGTTGGATATTTTATAACCCTTTTAGTAATTGATGGGAAACATAGACATAAAATCAAGAGTGACATGGAGGAATTGAATGACACCATCAATCAACTAGCTAATTGGCATTTATAGAGCGAACCACTCAATGAGAGCAGAGTCGAGATGCATTTCAGGTGCCCTTGGCACTTTTACCAAGGTAAACTAGAATATGGGTCATAAAACAAATTTAAATTCTTGGTCATAAAACAAATCCCAATGTATTCAAGAGAATTCAAATTATGCCAAATAGATTCTGTAAACAGAATGGGATTAAATTAGAACCCAATCACAGCAAGTTATCTTGAAAAAGAAACCCCAGATATTTAGAAACAAATGGGTACATTTAAAAATATTCCTTCAGTCAATGAAGAAAGCAAGGTTAACTGGAAAATATTTTGGGTGTGATTTTAATTAAAATTGACATATTGAAATTTTTGGAATGCATCTAAAACAAAAATTTGGAGGGAAATTTACAGTCCTAAGTGCCTATATTAGAAAAGAAGGAAGTCCTTAATGCACTACCCTAACCTGGGGCTTCAAAATGTATCAGGTAAGACAAGTCCAATGTCTATTTTTTGGCAATTAAAGTTCATGTTCATCCAATTATGTATTAGCCGTGATTGCTTTCATGGAATTAGTCTTCCTTTGATTAAAGGTATGGGCATCAAAACCTAAAATAATTATTCTCTAGCCTTTCATGACTACATTGGCTGACCCCTCATTTGACAATCTAGAAGAAAGAAAAGCAAACACAAGCTAAAGTAAGTAGGCAGAAGGAAATATAAACACGGGAGCAAAAACAAACGGAATCGAAAAATAAAACTAATGACGATAACGAAAAGAAACCATAATTCTTTAATAAAATTAACAATCTCCAGAACATATAGAACATACAAAAGTGTAAAAGCACATGGGGGAACATTAAAACGTAGCTTTAACAGAGCTGTGTGTTGTGCCTTATTTCAGAACTTGAGAGGCAGAGGCGGGAGGATTGCTTCCAGATTAAGGCCAGTCTGGTCTACACAGTGGGACTTGGTCTCACCCCTCTCCTCAGATAGATTGCATGGATATATTAATAGCATTATGTACATAAATTGGCAGTTAATTAACTCATCCTTAATTGTGTTGTGATTTTATGTGTATGAGTGTTTTGCCTGTATGCACATCTGTGTACCAATTGTGTGCAGTGCCTGCAGAGGCCAGAAGAGGGCGTCAGATTCCCTTGCAACTGGAGTTGGACTGCTGTAAGCTGCTGTGTGGGTTCTGGGAACTGAACCCAGCTTCTCCTGCAGTCAAGCCAGTGAATCCTCTTAACCATGGAGCCATCGCAATGGAAAAACAATTGCAATGTGTAGTGAAATGAATGTTGACTCTTTCTTCACACTACATACAAAAATAAACTTGAAGGAGATCCTAGGCCTAAATTCAAGCACTAAACTTTGGGAGAAAATGTGGAAAAAAAAAATTCTCATTGCCTCTGGGGTTTGGCAAAGATTTTTTTGAATGTGTCCCAGAGAGAACAAACTATAAACATTAAAAAAAATCATCAATGGCAAATGATCAAAATTAGAGTATTTTATTTTTTTTAAAAAGGAAAGTAAGCCACAGAGAGGATTATACTCTTAGAAAGTATTTGTGAAATGCATATATCACAAAGGATTTTATGATAGGTGTGTGAAAACTCCCCACCCTCTATTATAAAAGATATGTGTCTCAATTAAAAAGCAGACAAAAGTTTTACTCGAGTATCTTTACCAAATAGTATACATTGATATCAGATGAATCCTTAAAAAGATGCTTGGCAACATCAGTCATCAGGAAAAGGCCACTAGAACTGCAATGGCATTTTATAACACACCTACTACGAAAGCTAGAAATAAAGACCAACTACTAATTATTGGGGAGGAAATGAAACAACTAGAATTCTGATAACTGTTGGTAATAATGTGAAATTATATAAACATTTTGGAAAAAATGACAGTTTAAACCTCAGGCCTCATGAATTTGGAGGCCTTGTAATAAGTTAAATGGCCATTCCAATTCCTTTCTGTGTACCCCTAAATGCCGCAAAGATTTTTTTTTCAAAATTATCTATAGGCATTTTACTTGCTGTAGTTCAAACTTAGAAACAGGCCGGTTGTCTATCAGCAGGTGGATAGTAAATTGCAATGTATTTATGAAACAGAACGATACATCCCATTATCAAAACGATCAAAGCATTAGTAGAACAATAACATGAATGAATCTCAAAAGACTTTCCCAGAGTACCATATTCCAGAAACTGGAGACATCAGTGCATATCTGGAGATGGAGAAGGAGTGAGTAAATTCAGATACAAAGATATCTAAAAATCCTCTGGTGATGATGCATGCGCTAATTACCTTGATTTTGGTAAAAAGTTCCCACACATAGACATTTCAACAATGATCAAGTTTTATATATTAAATATATCCTGCTTGGGCTTCATCAAGTATATATACCATAATAAGGCTGAAAAAAAAAAGCCAACAAGTTACTACTGGTAAATCTGAAAACAAAAGACCTGAACCAAAGTTGAGAAAATAGGAAGAGAAAGAGATAAATCAATACTTAGAAATTGAGGCTTCTAACACTTATTTATGGTTTATTTATTGTTATAACAAACAAACAAAAGTCATAGCTAGGATATAGAATGCTTAAACCAACAATGTTATCCAAATTTATTATGTTTCACAACCAGAGACAAACAAATTTCTCCACATTCTTCAAATGTATATAGAATTTCCATTAGGTCAAATTATATCTTGGACCATACAACAAGACTAATTCCAAAGGTTTGAAATTAGATATGTAGAAGGTCTTATAACTTAAAACTAAGACTATACTTTTAAAACCTCAAGGAAAAAAAATAGCAAGAGAAACAAGAAAGCATTTCAAATAAACTGAGCATGAAAATACAAGATAACAGTATCAGGGATGTAGCTGAAGTTGTTCCAGCGGGGGGATCTGCACCTTTAAAATGCTCGTGTTGGAAATCAAAGTGTTTAAAATCAATGATTTCAGCTTTGGCCAGGTAAAGTGAGAAAACAAGCAAATTTACATCAAACTAAGATGGAAGGATGGAAAAGCGGTAAAGCAAGAGTCAACACGACAGAAAACATGCAGGAACAGTGAGCTGATGCTCCAAAGTGAATAGGGACAAAATAAAATCGTAGAGCAGTAACCCTCATCAGCTAGTTACTCATGAAGCAAATACAGGGATATATAAAAGGACCAGTTGTGACTTATCCCAAGAATTCAAGGCTTGTTTAGCGGTAGCAAACCAATCGATGTGGCTGGCTATGTCATCTGAGTAAAAAATCTCACATGATCCTCTCCAGAGATGAAGAGAATGAGAAGCTGTTCATGATAAGAACTGCTAACAAATTAGACATTGAAGGGGACTTGGTGGCGTAGTGCCATGCATTAAACATCGAATATCAAACACTAAATCATGAACACTTGCTTTCTCCCAAGAACAGCGGCAAGTTATCCACCTTCCTCTACTAGCTTCCTTACTGAACTGATCCTAGACAATCACTTAAAAAAAATAGCAGCCTGGGAAGGAAGAAATAGAACTTAGGCTTAGACGATGTGATAATGTATATAGGGAATTTTTATAACTTTTATAAAACCCAAAGGGCGATAAGTGAATTTAGTAGTTCTACAGGGTGAAAGTTCAACATACAAAATTAGGTTATGCTTCTATGGTTTGGAAATAAATAATGAAATTGAAATGGAAGAAAATATCATTTTACACAAAATTAAAGACAAAATACATCAAAATAACCTTTCCATAAGAGTGCTAGGTTTTTATTCTAACTTCTATATAGTATGGGACAGGCAAGTTAAAGGAAGATCCAGTTGTGCTATAGGTCATGGTGATACACTCAAAGATCCAATGTTACTAAAATGTTTATTCTTAAATTTACACAATCCAAAGCACATCTGCCTCCAAAAGTAAAATTGACAAGCTCGTTTCGAACACATATGGAAAGTGCTAAGGATCTAGGAGAGTAAAAATGTTGACAATTCTAGAACAAAGTTGGAAGACTTACTCTATTTGATTTCAGGACTTTATGAAGCTATTAGGATTGAAGTTACGTTGTGATTTTCCTGTAGACAAAAGGATCATTAGTATCAATTTTAAAAATCTCCATTTTTTATGAACATGGCCATTTGATGTTAAATGATGATGTGACTTAATAGAGGGGGGAATTTCTTTTAATAAACAATATCAAGACAACTGAATAGTCATACATACTTTAAACCTTAATTCATTCTATCCACAGCAAACCATCCTTGATGCCCATGTATCTAAAATGCACAAGGTAAAGTCATCATATTCTACCTTCTTGTCATCACAATGAGGACAGATTCTTCAAGGAACAGAAAAAAACCCAATTCTATCAGAGAGAAAAATAATATGTAGGAATTTATTAAAATTAAAAACATCCACTCTTCCAAAACCATTCTTCGGAAAGTTCAACAGTATGGCATAAATGTGGTGAAAGGTTTGCTAATCAGAAGCACATGATTTCTTTTTCCAAAGGAAGCCATAAGGATGGCTAATAAATACAACGGGACTAGGAAACAGCACTGTGAGTTAGAATAAGGCACCATTAAACTGCAATTGGTAGAATAGTTGAAGTGAAGGAATCTAACAATGATGAGTATTGAGCCTGTAGAATTCTAGCATAATCATATGGCCACTATTAAATCTTTTATGTGACTTCACACAAGATTATAAATAAAAGGACCAACTAGGACATATCTTAAGGATGCAATGTTGCTCTAGCATTACCAAAATCAATCAATCAATCAATCAATCAGTCAACTCTCTCTTTCTGCAGACAAACCAAGACAGAAGAATGTACAAACACACCATACATCTATAGAGTGTTACTCAACAGTAAAATCAAGTTACTGATGTGTAATGATGTGGATGACTCTTTCACATTTATGTACATTTCTGGAGAATGTGGTCAAATCGAAGAGTGCTCGCCTCTGAGGTCTACACAGTTGATGGGAAGAAGAATGAAGGAATTTCCTTGGTAGAGAGAAAATGTCTGTCTTTTCCTTGGGGCAGTAATTACATAGGCTTGCACATTTATTAGCATTGATAGCAAGAAATCAAACTATAAGCTTAAAATCTATGTATTTATTAGATGTTTATTACATCCCAATTAAAAATAGTATGGGAGATAAAGAACCTATGCAAACTTGCCTCTTGCATTGTGTTTGCCTCTACCTTTAAAGTTAACTGCCATTAGCCACATGACTCATATTCTTGATTTCCTTTACAGATTTACCCATGTGAATGCCTTTTTTTTTTTTTTTTTTTTTTTTTCTAAATACAGCTTCTCCGGAGTTCTTCAGAGGAAAAGAGGCAATTAGATATGTATATGGCTGTATTTATATATGCAATACTTGTATGTATAGAACACACATACACATATACATACACACTGAACAGGGTCAGGGGAAGCAGAAGGTGGAGGCGGGGAGAAGAGAATAGAAATTAGCACATGCGGTTATGGATGCTGGGACGTGTCATGATTTGCTTTCTGCAAGCTGGAGGCCCAAGAGAAGAGCTGGGGCAGTAAATCGGGTCTGAATCTGAAGGCCTGAGAACCGAGGGAGCTGTGGTGTAAATCCCAGTCTCAGGGCAGGAGAGGATGAGCTGAGCTGTCCTAGCTCAGGAGACAGGCAGGAAGCCAAAGCAGCAGACTGCTCCTCTTTCCATTTTTTTCATTTGCTTCAGGCCCGCAGAGCCTTGAAGAGCCTTACCCACAGTGGGGAGGGCGATCTGCTTTACAGAGACCACCACTCAAATGCTGACTGCATCCTGAAACACCTTCACAGACACACCCAGCAGCAGTGTTTAATCGGGGTACCCCAAGGCCAAATTGACTTTCAGCTTGACTGAATCACCCAAGTTCAGTGTAGCTAGAGGGTTCTTTTATCCTACCTCTATTCGCTCTTGAATGGCTGGATTTTACCATTAGTTTTTTCTTTTTTCTTTCATAAGGGACTAGGGTGTTGTGTTTTCTGAGTTCTCACAGGTCTGTGAATACATGTCTGGCACCTTTATACTTGAATAACCCCTTGTTGGGCCTATGATTTTTGTTTCACACTTTTATTTTCTCCCCAGAAACTCACAGATACCGTCCCTTTTTAGTTCTAGTTTTTAGTGTTGCTATAAAGAAACACGAGGCTCAATTTATTTTCTGCTTTTTAAATACTTTCGTTGTTGTTGTCCTTTCAAATGCCCAAGGAATCCCTTCCCCTCTCTCCCTTCCTTCTTTCTCTGGCTCAAGGATTTTTCTAGGACCTGTCCTGATAATATTTATTCTGCATTGGATTTCCTATAACATGGTCAATTTAGAATGTTCTTCTGATGGGAAAGTTCAATTCTTCCTTCATTTAAGGAAAATTTCCCATAACGTAGTGTGTTGTATGTGCGCGCGCGCGCGCGCGCGTGTGTGTGTGTGTGTGTGTGTGTATGTGTGTGTTTTGTGATGCTGGAGATTAAGTTAAAACCCAGGGCCTTTCATGTTAGACAAGTTTTCAAGCATTGAGCAATAAGCCCAGCCTGTAATGCAGCTTTATATTTTTTTTGTGTTACTCATATCTCTACTTGAATGATACAAATTATCTCTTGGTCTCTTAGTATTATTTTGACAATATGTATTTGTCCTTGATACTGTTACTCAGCTTTCTTGCCTCTTTCTGTAAGTTCCATAGCCACTGAAGGAGACCTGGTAAATAGTGCAGAATATTATCAGTCCAGGGCATCATCATGTTGTCTTCGGGAGGACCAGCCCTCCTGCAGGGAGCCAGCTGGAGTTCTCAGACCAGATTTTCAGCATCATCATGAGGTGCTTGGACAGATTTTGCTATATCCCTTATTCTTCATTTCAGTTCCTTTCCCTGATACATTCTGTCTGCCTTCATCCCATATTCAGAGCTCAGGAAAGGTCACAAGCTTTCCAGTTCCAAGGTTCTAATTCTCGAATTCCAAATCATTCCCAGAGTTCAGACCCCAAGCCCATGACTTCACCCTTGATTACACCCACAAGCCCACACTAGCATCTCAGTCCATCTTAGCCTCAACTCCCATGGCTTTCTCTGTTTCTTACAGAGCAACTGTCTTTGACCCCAACGAGAGGCCTCTGGGGTGTGGCTTTTCTTCCCACCCATCCACATTCCTGGATGCTGGATCAGAATGGCTTCCTGTTCCTTGTGCATCTGGGTTTTCTTTGCTGGTAGGTCAGGCTACATAGAGGACTCCTCTCACTCCCAAATGAGTCATAAGTTTCTAATACATTGGGAACATCTAACATTTGTATGGTGCTTGATAAAGTGTTAAATCGGGGAAGGAAACACCCACAGACAAACTGAGAGCTTTCTCACAGAGGTGTAAGTGCTTTTTATCACTTTTATGAAAAAAAGGGGGGGACTATCAGAAAAGCACTCTACCCTCTTTGATTTATTTTAGGTGTCATCAGGATTTGAAAACTCCCTTACCACAGTCATTGCGGGCACAGGGAAGTAGATAGCTGGGTAGAATGGAATAGCCGTGCTTCCTCTGTTCTCATGATGAAAGGCAGCCTTGCACAGAGCTTCTCCCATGTCCAGTAACCCACTGCATCACTATGCTTAGAGTGGACTTTATCTTCTCTCATTACACCCATCCCTTAGCAACTTCAGCAGAGAGTGAGCTGTCCCCACGTGCATCTCTGCATCTCCTCTGTGGATGATGGGCAAACGCATGTGTCTAATTTCACATTCTTAAGATTGTGTGGGACACAGAGGAGCCCTTGATGTTTGCTGAATGCTCAGTTGCTTTCTGATCATGGTGTGTGTGTGTGTGTGTGTGTGTGTGTGTGTGTGTGTGTGTGCGTGTATAGGCAGGATAAAGGCAAACAAAGGTGGATGTGCTGTAGGAATGCTTAGGCTGCTATGGACTGGTTATTTCAACTTGATTCATGACCCCCCCTCCCCTTCAAAAACAAAGATTTGTTTCTGACCGTGGTTTCAAAACATAAAAATCTCAGCCAGTGTGATCAGGCAGGCAGTCTGACCTTCAGACTGAATATTTCCTCTTTTTGTATGGTTGGCTTGTTTGAAGCACAATCCAGAAGGGAGCAGACTGATGAATTTGCACACAGTTCTACTGATCCCAGTTGGAGGGGGCCTTTCAGACCAATGGTTGACAGAGCCTGGATATTAAGTGTCACTCAAAGGTAACTTGCAAAGAAGATAGATGACCATTGCTAGGTAAACCGTAACTTTCCATTCCAAAGCTGTGCCGCTTCGAAATTCACAGCTCCATGCCACCTCAATGCAGCACATTAAGTGAGTAATAATTTTATTTCTCACAGGACGTTACCAGATTTTTTTTTTTTTTGGCCTGACCTTTGAGAGGAGAAGCTTTTAATACCAATCAAAGTTTCTTTTGAATCTTAAGGAAAATATAGTGATTTACTCCTTGGAAGAGCTTGAGGGAGAGAAATCTCTAGCAGTGCCCAAGATTGTTCACTGTTTACTAGAGTGGGTCTCATTCTGGATCGTAATGAGGAGGAGACTAATGGGAAAAAATTGATCCTTTCAGAATTTGTCAAGTGAAGTGTGGCTGGCTGAAAATGTCACTCTCAGACAACACTGTCCTCAGCGAATTATACAAAAGTTAGCCAAAGTCACAAACTTCCCTTTCAGGCTGGGGGATATTGACTGTCAACTGGGGAAGAGTCTGCTATCATTTCTACGATGCTGTAGCAAATAAAAAAGTGATTTACGATGTTACTCTCAACTCCCTTAGAACTGAAGGGAGGCCTCATTCCCTCTGCCGAAACTGGAATATGATTTAAGCTAAGAGGAGGCATTAAGAATTGCTTTTGTAACCTTAAGACTGGGTTAGGGCTGCCCATTTATCCCCGTGGAGAGGGAGTCACATTATGTTAGTGTAAAGTAGGTTTCACAATATGCGATAAAGTATGATCCTGTTTTGGTTTAAGAGAAATATGTGTATTTGCATAGAAAAGTCTGGAAAGATATACTTGCATAATCACATAAGAAATAAACAAGAAAAAAAAAAAAAGGGCAAGCCAAGATAAGTGAGCGAAGCAAGCAAGTACATAATTCCTCAAAAGAATCAGAAGGGTAGAAAAGCAAACATTTCAAGTGTCGTTTGTAATCACAGAAAGGTAATTTTAAAGGACAGTGAGAAGCCTTAACTTTTGCTTATCAGTTGGGCAGAAATGCTTAGAGTAAAGCAATAAGATGCGTCCATACATACTTGGAGGTGGGTGTGTTGTTAAGTATTTTTTAAAACTATGTACTTCCAGAACTTTATTGACGCATAACTAATACTTTCAAACAATGAACTCTGCACGGTCTGTGCAAACGGCATACTATCTGAAGGGCCAGAATGCATTAAATTTGCCATCTGTATGCACTTACGATGCCATGGCAGCTTTCAGGATCGACGCACCCACTTTCCAATGTCCCCTCCCTTCCTTTGTAATTCTCCCTTTCTCCTCCCTGTTCCACTCTCCATCCTTGGCAGCTTTCAGTCATTACGGATTCCGCGGCATCTTCTCGAACACTGGATAAATGTAACCACATCGTACATCTCCTCTTCACACTCAGTATAAACATCTTGAGCTTCATCCATGCTGTCATAGGCTCCTATAGCGCATTTCTTTGCGTAACTGGATACACAAACATCACACTGATATTGCCATCCTCTGTTCAGCTGCTTCCTGGTATCTGGATCATTTCCTGTTTTTGATCATCACAAATAAAGCTGCCGCAAACATTTGTGTACAAGTATTTTTGTGGAAATTATATATATATATATATATATATATATATATATATATATATATATATATATTTCTCTTTGGTAAATTATTAGGAGGAGAGTGGATAAAGTATGTGGTAGGTCTTTATTTAACCAAGGAAGGAGTTGCTATGCTGTTTGCCAAAGTGATTGCTCTGTTTTCCATTTCTGCTTGAATTCTATCTGTCCCACCCTCTTACCAACAATTACATGGGCGGTCCTTACACATGTTAGCCAATCTAGTATCTGTGTAATGATACCTTGTAGCTTTAATTTGTATTCCTCCAGTAACTAATGAGGTTGATCTGCTATTTTATGTTCAGTTGCTATTTGTATGTCTTCTTTCTTTCTTTATTTTTTTACTATTATTAAGAGATTTTTTTTATTCATTTTAACATATCAACCACAGATTCCCCCATCCTCCCTCCTCCTGCCTCTCCACCTTCCCCCCAACCCACCCCCCATTCCCATTCTCCCATGGAGAATCAGCAGAGCCTGGTACACTCAGCTGAGAGGTCCACGTCCTCCTCCCTGCACCAAGGCTGCACAAAGTGTCCCACCATAGGCACTAGGCTCCAAAAAGCCAGCTCATGTACTAGGGATGGGTCCTGATCCCACTGCTTGGGAGCCCCCTAAACAGTTCAAACTAAACAACTGTCTGACCTAGCCAGAGGGCCTAGTCCAGTACCATGGGGGCTGCTCAGCTATTGGTCCACAGTTCATGTGTTTCCACTAGTTTGGCTAGTCGTCTCTGTACTTTTTCCCATCATGATCTCAATGTCCTTTGCTCATAGAATTCCTCTGTTCTCTCATCAATTGAAATATCAGTGAGATATCTGTTTAAATCTTTGGCCAGTTTTAAATTGGGTCATTTGTTTCACCCCTATTGACCAATAGGACTTTATGTAATTTTTGTGTATTCATAAGGCACATTTGTAAATCTGTTCTCACAGTTCACGGCTCTGCTTTTTCATTTCTGTAGCTATGGCATTTGAAGAATGGAAGCTATGACTTGTGATGAAGCCTAATTTGCTGAGTTTGGCACTTCAGACACTATTTCCAAACGTTTGGGCGCTAATATCTTCTCATAAAAGTTTTATTGTTTATTTATTTGTTTTTGAGATGGCCTCAAACTCATTATCCTACTGACTCACCTCCAGAGGGCCGGTGTTACACGTGTGCTCCATCAGATTCCATAGTCTTGGGTCTTACATTTAGATCTTGAAGGGTTTGGAGTGAGATGAGGGTTGAGGTTCTTCTGCTGCATATTGCTTTTTAGCTGTCCTGCATCATTTGTTGGTAGATATTCTTTCCCCCACACTGAACTGGCTTGAAAACTAATTGTCTGTATGAGTGTTCAACTATCCCAGTATCCTCAACTTATCTAAACGAGCCATTTAAGTTTCTATTTTAAAACATTATTATTTTTTTAATACGTGTGCTTGTGTGTGTCTGTGGGTGGGTATGTGTCCTCGAGTGCCTGCGCCCTTGGAGGCCAGAGGACATCAGATCCTCCTGAAGCGTGAGTGACAGGTGCTGATGAGCTGCTTGGCATGTATGCTGGGAAACAAAGGCTGGGCTTTGGCAGGAGCAGTACGTACTCTTCACCACTGAGCCATCTCTCCAGCCCCTGCTTCCTGCTTTTACTTTCCCTGCTCTGTCTTGATCACTGTAGCTTCATAATAAGCATCGACGCTGGACATGCCCCCTTCTCTCCAATGTTTTAATGGTTCTAGATATTGTACATTTTATAGGTGATTTTTACAGCCAGAAGAAGAGAAGAAGAACTCTGCAAGGTTTTACTGAAGATGTGAACTTACACATCAATCTGGGGAGAGTAGATTTCTGTCTCTCCCCTTACCCCTTTCTCTCATGATGGTATACATGTGTTTGCCTTCACAGGTGCATACAGATGTGTGCGCACATGTGTACACATGCATGTATAGGCTGCGGTTCATGTCAGGTATCTTCCTCAATTGCTTTCTACTTTTTTTTTTTTTTTTTTTTTTTTTTTTTTAAGACAAGGTCTCTCATTGAACCCAGAGCTCATCGGTTTGGCTAGATTGGTTACAGGACTCCATTAGTCTCTGCCTCTTCCAGGACTGGGGTTTCAGATGCCGGCCACAGCACCCAGCTTTTATGTAGATAATGGCGATTGCCACTCAGGCCCTCATTCTTATGTGGCAGGCCCTTTATTGCTGGCCGTCTAGGAGAGAATAAATTTGTTACCGATATTGTGTCTTTTAGAACCGCGAATACAGTTCATATCTCCATTGACTTGTGCCTTGTGAGATCTATCAGTAATGTTTTACTGTTTCTAGTGTGTAAGTTTTGAAAACGTTTTGCTAACTTTATCTCTGAGAAGTTGATATATTTTGGTGCTATATTAAAATTTCCACATTTCTGTTTCTGATTGCTTCTATTATATGCAAAAATTGATTTTATTTATGAATCTTGTATCTTGAAGCCTTGCCAATCTCAGTTATTACTTGCAGTAACTCTTCTGTGTAAGATGTAGAGTTTTCAGGGTAGATGCCATCTGTCAATACAGAAAGTTTCTTTTCTCCTCCTTCAGTTTGGATCTTGGTTTCTCATGGATTTATGATCTAAGATCTCTGAGATGACATTGAAGTGTAGAAATTAGATATATTTTTTTCCCTTTTAAAAATTACTGTGTAGCTCAAGCTGGTCTTGAAACTCATGATCCTCCTCCTTCTTATTCTAAATACTGGAGCTGCAGGCATGGCTTATTTCTGAAAGCAAGAGCATTCAGTCTTTTATCATTAAATATGCTTTCACTGTAAAGGTCTTTTAGATACTCCTTAGGTGGTTGATGAAATTTCTTTTACTTTTTTTGCTTTAAGTTTTTGAGTGCATACTTCCTTTTTAATTTTTGAATAATCATAACTAATTTTACAAAATCCTAGGTTCCATCATGACAGTTTCACACACATTTAATGTGCTTTGATCATATTCATTCAGATTCTATCTATCACACCCTCAATTCCTCTTCATGACCCCCTTCCTGGTCCCTACTTGTTTCCATCCTGCTTTCATGATTTGGTTACCCTAGATTCCACTTATGAGAGAAAGCATGTGACCTTTGTCTCTCTGAGTCTGGCTTATCTCACTTAACATGATGTTCAGTAGTTCCATTTGTTTTCCTGAAACTGACATGATTTTCTTCTTCTTAATGGCTCAATTAGATTCCCTGGGTGATGTTGTTTTACCCTTCCATGTGTTGTTGACGAGCATCTAGGCTGGTTACATAATTTGCCCACCGTGGTCAAGACTGTGATAAGCACAAGTGCACAGATATCATTGTCGGATGCCGATTTAGCTTCCTTTGGCTGGATGGATGTGCAGGCATGGCTTGGCAGGATCACCCAGTAATTCTGATTTTAGAGATCTTCAGGAGCCTCCATTCCGATCTCCACAGTAACGGGACTCATTTGCATCCCCATCAACTGTGTGTGAGGGTCCCTTTTCTGCTCCTCTCTGTTTACAGTTGTTGTTGTTTCTTTTCATGATAACAGCCATTTTGGCTGAGGTGGGATGGAACCACAGTGCGGTTTTAATTTCTATTTCACTGGTTGCCAAGGATGTTGAACAATCTTCAAGTATTTATTGGCCATTTCTACTTCTTTTAGGAATTGACTGCTTAGCTCATTGGCCTACATATTGATTAGATAACTTACACTTTCCATGTTTATTTATTTATTAATTTTATATATATATATATGTATTTGAGTTATTCAGATGTTCTTAACGTTAAGTCCTTTGTCAGGTGAATAATTGGCAATGATTTTCTGTTAATTGTAGATTGTCTCCACACTCCTGTAAATGTTTCCTTTGTGTAGGAGCCTTTTTAATTTGATGAAATCCCGACTTTCTATACACCCTAGTATTTCTTAGGTGGTTTGAGTCTTACTCAGAATGTTATTCTTTCTATATATACTGAGATATTTTCCTTCAGTGGTGTCAAAATTTCAGTCTTTGCTACACCTTGAGTTTATTTTTTGTACAGGGTGAGAGGTAGGGATATGGTTTTAAATCTTCCACTATGGATGTTCAGTTTTCCAGCTTGTTTGTTGGTCTTTTTTTTTTTTTTTCAAATTCAAGTTATGATTTTTGTGCTTTTGTTGAGAATCAGATGCTTGAGTCATGTGAGTTTGTTTCTGGAATCCTTTATCATACTCCTTGGTCACTATCTGCTTTTCCCAGTACCACCCTGGTTTCATCACTGTGGCTTTGCAGTTTAATTTGAAATAGAGTATTGTGGTATCGCTGACATTGCTTTCTTTGTTTGATTGCTTTGGCTATTTGGGTTTTTGCGTGTGTGTACCAATGTTCTATTTCTGTGAAGAACAATACTGGGATTTTGATGGGGATTTCATAGAGTCTGTGTATTGCTCTTGGTAATATGGACAGTGTCTCCAATGGTAGCCTGCTATGGAGACGACCAACTCCCTCGTTGGGGGTGGGGATCTTAAGATTTTACAGAACTCTGAGAAAGGACTATCAGCCTATCTTGAAGGACTGTCAGCCAATCATGAAAGACTATCAGTCAATCACAAAGGACTGTCAGCCAATCACAAAGGACTGTCAGCCAATCATGAAGGACTATCATCAGCCAATCACCAGGGCTGCCTACACTCTCAGACTGACTGTGGCTGTGCCATCTTGTTCCCACCTCCCCTACATTCAAGATTAGAAATGCAGGTTGTGTCTTCTTGTCCTTACAGTATCTTTCTGTTTCTCCGTGCTTTTTACCCTCCTTGTTACCCCTTTGTTTCCCTTTCTCTCTCTTCAGAATATTGTATAGTCTTTGTTATCCTGACTTCATTTGAAGAGCCATGTGGCAGGAACCTCCAATCTTCCATTTTATGCTATCAATGTTCTTTTACTTGTAACATAATAATGGATCCTGGGTTTTGTTCCTTTTTCTTCATCTTGTGATGAACAAAACATTGTTATTCCTTTTAGAAGATTTTAAAATTAATTAATTTCTTTATGTGTATGTGTGTGTTTGTATATAAATGTATGCCATGTGTGTAGGTACTTATGGAAGCCAAAAGTGGGTATTAGATCCCCTAGAATTATAGGGAGTTATAGGGACTTGTAAGCTGTTAGAAGTGGGTGCTAGGAACAAAACTCAGGTCTTTTGGAAGTGGGAAATGCTTGTGGCCATTGAGTCTTCTCTCCAGCCTCTGTTATTCTTCTGTTAGTTAATATAATAAATCGTAATGACAATTTTCTGATGGATACCATCATTGCACTTTGGAGGCCATGTTAACTTGATTATAATGTGATACTCTTATATGTTTTACTGCAATCAATTTCTAAAACAATTAAAACATTTGTGTCAATATTCAGAGAGGTATGGTTCTATCGTTTTCTTCATTTGCAACATCTTTATCTTGACTTGATAAAAAGATAATATTGAGCTTACAGAGAATGGTAAATATCATTTGTTCACAAATTCTCTTCAAGACTTTGTGTGGAATCAATATTATTCTGATTTTAAATATTTTCTTTCCTTCTTTTTTTCTTTTTGAGAAGGTTCTCATTCTGCAGCCTAAACTATAACTCACTGTTTATATGTAGCTCAAGAGCCTTAAAGGCATGGTCCTTGTGGTGGTCTAGACCTTTCAAGTGCTGGCATTATACAAGTATAAATGTTTGATATACTGTGGAGTCCTTCTTGGAATAGACATCTCTTTTGTGTAGGGAGGGAGTGGGTTGAAAACCTACTAATTATAAATTTAATTTCTTTGATAGATGTATCATTTCTAATGATATTAGTTTTCTTTTAGAGTGTGCTTTGGGGTTTGTGTCTTCTAGGTAATTCATTCTTTTTTTGAGTTTGTTATTTATTTTTACTTCTTTTTTTATTATTAAGAAAATTTCTATTCATTTTACATACCAACCACAGATCCCCCTCTTCTCCCTCTTCCCATCCCTCCAGCCTTCCTCCCCCCAACCAACCCCCCCATTCCCACTTTCTCCAAGTCAAGGTCTCCCATGGGGAGTCAGCAGAGCCTGGCACACTCAGCTGAGATAGGTCCAAGCCCCTCCTCCCTGCACCAAGGCTGTACAAGGTGTCACACCTTAGGCACTGGGCTCCAAAAAGCCTGCCCATGCACCAGGGAAAGATCCCAATCTCTCTGCCTGGGGGCCCCCAAAGAGTTCAAGCTAAACAACTGTGATTCATTTTTTCATGTATTCCATGAAAATGTGTAGTATAAGGATATTTACAATGTCCTCTTCTTCCCCTTTTAGAACATGTTGAATTTGTAGTGATGTCACCTGTCATTTGATATTGGCAATTTGTCTTTTCTTCTTTTCCTGATTAGTCTTGCTGGAGGTTTATGAATTTTATTGATCTTCTCACATAACTAGATTTGTGTCCCATCAATCTTCACTATTGATTTTCTGTTTTCTATTTCATTGATTTCTCCTTTTTGTGTTTGTTTTTTTTTTCTGCTTAATGCAAAGTTTAATTGGCTCTTCTTTTTCTTAATGTGGTTGTTGACTTGAGATGTTTCTTCAGTTTTAATGAAAAACAATAGGACTATAAAGTACTTTTTATCTGTGTAGCATAAATTATATATTTCATTTTTTAATGATCTTTTAAGAATTTATTCTTCACTTTTATGGTTTTTGTTGTTTGTTCTTGTTATCTTTTAATTACTTTTTAAAACCTCATTAGAGAAGATACTTTATTTTACATAAAAATTTTAAAATTTATTGAGATTTCATGACATACTAATGGTATTATGAGTACTTGCTAAGTAAGATCATTCTATACTGCAGTACACTACTATGTAAATGTAAATTGGTATATATTAAATGGTAATATTGTCCAAATCTTCTCTATCCTTTTTTGAGATAGATATATACATATATACACACATATATGTATACATGTATACATGCACATATATGTAAATTTGTCTATTTATAAGTAACATTTACAAATTTTTCTTCATAAATTCTAAAGCTCTATTTCAAGATGCACAGATATGAGGCTACCAGCTCTCCTTTCTGAGTTGACTCCTTTCATGTAGTAAGAATTCCTATGTATCCTTTGTAATAGTCTTGGTTATAAAAATCTTAGTTTTATATTGGTATTGTGATACCGCTTTATTATCATTTGCCTTAACATGGCTCATTTGTTTCTATATTTGAGTTTTAATCTGTATTACTTGCATTTACAGTGAATTTCTTGAGAGCTCCATACAAATGAATCTTACTTTTTTATCCACCCATATAATTTCTGCCTTTACCTGGAATGTTTAGACCATTTATATTTAGTGTAATCATAGTAGTTATGTTCTGTGATTTTCCTTCTTTTTTATATCTGTTTTTTTTCTGCTTTTATTTTTTTTGTGTGTTTGTATGTATGGTGTGTGTGTGTGTGTGTGTGTGTGTGTGTGTGTGTGTGCATGCGTGTGCATGTGCGTGTTCATGCATGTGTGTGTGAAAGCCAGAGGTTGACCTTGGATGTCTTTCTTAGTCACTCTTCATCTCATTTTTTTTTTTTTTTTTGAGACAGAGTCTTTCAGTAAACTTGGAGCTCACTGGTTCATCTAGGCTGGCTGGCTAGTGATCTCCAGTTGTCTGCTGGTATCAGCACTAGGATTACGGATGTGTGCTGCCACACACAGATTTTTACGTGGGTGCTGGGGAGCTGAACCCAGGCCCTCATGTTTACACTATGTCTTAGTTTCCTTTTCTGTAACTGTGATAAAAAATGCTCTGACAAAATAAATGTAAGGGAGATAAAAAATTATTTGGCTCACAATTCCAGGTCTAGTCCATCACTGCATAGAAGTTAAGCTGTCAGGAACTTGAAGCAAATGATCCTATCCCATATAGACTG